>NC_044327.1:109280084-109583678 GCF_007399415.2 Gopherus evgoodei
TTTGTTGCTACGTCCCTGAGAACCCTCCAGCAAGTGACCCGTGCCATGCTGCAGAGGAAGGTGAAAAACCCCAGGACCTCTGCCAATCTGCCTTGGACGAAAATTCCTTCTTGACCCCAAATATGGCAATCAGCTAAACCCTGAGCATGTGGGCAAGACTCATCAGCCAGACACCCAGGAAAGAATTCTCTGCAGTAACTCCGATCCCACCCCATCTAACATCCCATCACAGGTCATTGGGCATATTTACTGCTAATAGTCAAAGATCAATTAGTTGCTAAAATTAGGCTATCCCATCATACCATCCCCACCATAAACTTATCAAGCTTAGTCTTGAAGCCAGATGTGTCTTTTGCTCCCACTGCTCCCCTGGGAAGACTGTTCCAGAATTTCACTCCTCTGATGGTTAGAAACTTTCATCTAATTTCAAGTCTAGACTTCCTGATGGCCAGTTTATATCCATTTGTTATTGTGTCCACACTGGTACTGAGCTTAAATAATTCCTCTCACTCCCTGGTATTTATCCCTCTGATATATTTATAGAGAGCAATCATATCTCCCCTCAGCCTTCTTTTGGTTAGGCTAAACAAGCCAAGCTCTTTGAGTCTCCTTTCATGTGACAGGTTTTCCATTCCTCGGATCATCCTAACAGCCCTTCTCTGTACCTGTTGCAGTTTGAATTCATCCCTCTTAAACATGGGAGACCAGAACTGCACACAGTATTCCAGATGAGGTCTCACCAGTGCCTTGCATAACTGTACTAACACTTCCTTATCTCTACAGGAAATACTTTGCCTGATGCATTCCAAGACCACAATCGCTTTTTTCACAGTCATATCACATTGGCTACTCATAGTCATCCTGTGATCAGCTAATACTCCAAGGTCCTTCTCCTCCTCTGTTACGTCCAACTGATGTGCCCCAGCTTATAACAAAAATTCTTATTATTAATCCCTAAATGTATGACCTTGCACTTTTCACTATTAAATTTCATCCTATTACTATTACTCCAGTTTACAAGGTCATCCAGATCTTCCTGTATGATATCCCAGTCCTTCCCTGTAGTGACAAGACCTCCCAGCTCTGTGTCATTTGCAAATTTTATTAGCGCACTCCCACTTTTTGTGCCAAGGTCAGTAATAAAAAGATTAAATAAGATTGGTCATAAAACCGATCCCTGAGGAACTCCACTAGTAACCTCCCTTCAGTCTGATACTTCACCTTTCACTATGACCCGTTGTAGTCTCCCCTTTAAACAGTTCCTTATCCATCTTTCAGTTTTCATATTGATCCCCATTTTTTCCAATTTAGCTAATAATTCCTCATGTGGAACCATATCAAATGACTTACTGAAATTGAGGTAAATTAGATCCACTGTGTTTCCTTTGTTTAAGAAATCTGTTACCTTCTCAAAGAAGGAGATCAAGTTGGTTTGGCATGATCTACCTTTTGTAAAACCATGTTGTATTTTGTCCCAATTACCATTGACCTCAATGTCCTTTACTACTTTCTCCTTCAAAAAATTTCCCAAGACCTTGCATACTACAGATGTCAAACTAACAGGCCTGTAGTTACCCAATCACCCTTTTTTCCTTTCTTAAAAATAGGAGCTATGTTAGCAATTCTCCAGTCATAAGGTACAACTCCTGAGTTTACAGATTCATTACAAATACTTGCTAATGGGCTTGCAATTTCATATGCCAGTTCCTTTAATATTCTTGGATGAAGATTATCTGGGCCCCCCGATTTAGTCCCATTAAGCTGTTTGAGTTTGGCTTCTACCTCAGATGTGGTAATATCTACCTCCATATCCTCCTTCCCATTTGTCATCCTACCATTATCCCTAAGCTCCGCATTAGCCTCATTAAAGACTGAGGCAAAGTATTTGTTTAGATATTGGGCCATGCCTAGATTATCCTTAACCTCCACTCGATCCTCAGTGTTTCTCACTTATTTCTTTGTTTTCGTCTTATTTATATGGCTATAGAACCTTTTAATATTGGTTTTAGTTCCCTTTGCAAGGTCCAACTCTACATGGCTTTTGGCCTTTCTCACTTTATCCCTACATGTTCTGACCCCAATAAGGTAGCTTTCCTTGCTGATCACTCCCATCTTCCACTATCGCAGGGGAGGCTCTAGTTGCTTTCTTCCCCAATGTGATTTTTGCCTAGACAGATTCTGTCTTATCCATTCCATCACTTCTTATTTCTTTACAGGCTACCTCATCATTGATATACAATGCTACTCCATCACCTTTGCCTTTATTTCTGTCTTTCCTAAACAGCACATAGCCTTCAATACCTGTACTCCAGTCATGACTACTATTCCACCATGTTTCTATTATCCCTATAATATCTGTTTTTACTTCCTCCACCAGTAACTCTAGTTCCTCCATTCTGTTACTTAGACTCCTCGCATTGGTGTACAAACATCTTAATTTTTGCTGTTTGGCTTCACTCACATTCTTTACCTGATTAGGCCCAGACATTCTACTGCCAGTATCACCTATTAGACTAGTATCTACACTACCCTTCCTCCTTATGTCCATTCTTCTATTCACGGCTATATCCTTTCTTACTTCATTTTCTTCCCTCTCAATGTTAAAATCCGGCGTGGAGATTACCTGGATATCTCCCAACCATCTCCCCTCAATTCCTAGTTTAAAGCTATTTCCCTCCCTACTCAGGTGAAGTCCATCCCGAGAGAACAGACTTCTCTCCATGAATGCCTCCCAGTGGCCATACATCCCAAAGCCTTCCTTATAGGACCACTGCCTGAGCCATCTGTTGATCATCATCATCTTGTCAGACCTTTGTTGCCCTTCTCTAGGAACAGGCAGAATCCCACTGAAGATCACCTGAGCCTCTATTTCCTTAAGTGTCTTCCCCAGCCTGGCACAGTCTCCCTTGATACGTTCCAGTGATAATCTAGCCGTATCATTTGTTCCCACATGAAGGACAATCAGTGGATTCTTTCCTGCTCCCGTTAGGATCCACTTCAGCCTCAGGTCCACATCTCGTATCTTAGCACCAGCAGACAGCACACTTTTCTGTTCTCTGGATCAGCTCTAGTTACAGGTCTGTCTATTCGTCTCAGTAAGGAGTCCCCAATCATGTAGACCTGCCTTTTCCTGGTGATGGTGCAATTCTCAGGTCTATCCCCTGCTCCCTCTGGCTGCAAGTCGTCTCGATTCTTATTGTCCCTTGCAATCCTCTGCAACCTATCCCATATCCTCCTGCAGCTCATATTTGGTGTTGTTATCTCCATTGGCTCTTTCCCTCTTCCTATAGGACTAGTTGCTCTTCTCTTCTTCCTTGCCCTCCCACCTTCAGTGACCACCTGCTGTGCCCTTTCTTCATTTTCCAGCTCCACAAACCTGTTCCTGAGCTCTGTTTCTCCTTCACTAGCCTGTCTTTTCCTCTGCCTGGTTCTCTTAGTCACATGCCTCCACTGTCCACTTTCCTCACTCAGCAGTCTCTCCTCAGAGTTCTTTTGTCCTGCTTCCATCTGCAAAGTCTGAGCTTTTCCCTTCAGCCTCATCACGTCTTTGCTCCATCATCTGCTCGAGTGCCCTTCTAAACTCAACCAGAGTTTCCACCTGCATCTCTAATCCTCGGATCTTTTCTTCTATCAGCTCTATCAGGCGGCACTTCATGCAGACGAAACTCTTTTCAGGTACCCCCTCCAGAATCATGTACATGCCACAGCTTCCACATCCAGTTATCTTCATTGTCTCTTCTACTGCTTGGGTCACTACCACTGCTGCCTCTGTATCTGTCACAGCCTTCTCACCTAAATCCTGTTAGTCCAGGAAACACAAACCAACCAAAACACCACCACCCACAGCAAACCAAACCCCCAATGAGCACCAAAACACTGCCAGAACACCACATACTCCCTTCACTAGCTTGTCTGTTCCTCTGCCTGCCTCTCTTAGTCTTCCCCCAAACTCCCCTTGCAAACTCCTACTCAAACTCCCCTGTTTACAGCTCTGTTTGCTGGCTCCTGTGCCACTGCAGCTGTCTGTGCTGCTGCCTGACTGGCTGGCTGGCTACCTTTATAGGACCCCTAATCAGGGAAGCCCTGCCCCCAAAACAGGGCTCAGCTTCTCTCCCAGCACATTGCCCTTACCAGCCTCTACACATACAAAAACTTATACATGTTTCAGCATGGGCTATATAAGACCACCAGCCCATATAGAGGCATGCACTGCGATAGCTTCACTAATCTGGTACCCGAGCTACTGAGATTAAAATTAGCTCAGATAGATCTGCTTGAGCTGCAATCATGCCTCGTGGCTGTGGTTGTGTCTTGCACAGATGCTAAAGGGATGGCAGATGGAAAGCACCCTCCCTCCCCTTGGACCAGTCACAATCTGACCCAGAGATTTTACTGTAGTGATGGGTGATTACTGGAAAGAATTAAGTTTTAAAATAATATTTTTAGAATCGATACATTTCTGATGTCACTAGCACACAAATCCATATAATAAAAGTAGCTGTAGATGTACTAAATTAAGATATATGAGGCCTCATCACAGTATCATTGAAATCAATGGAAAATACTCAAACTGATTTCAGTATGAACTGTAAAAAGTCCATCATTTGTGGCAAAAATAAACAAAGTCAGACTGTTATTTATTTGATTTCTACAGACTGAACTAAGTTAAATAAAGAGTGCTGTGGGATGTAGATGGCACAACAAACCAACAAAGGTCAAAGGTCAAATGTGGCATCTTTTCATCTTTTTGAACCTTGGTCCAACTACCACTCCTCAGCAGCATTGAGTAAGAAAGCAGGAATCTCCCAACCACAGCTGTCAGGACCACAGTAGAACAGTGACTGAAGAGACCCCTGTGCTGCCATTTTTATTATATCTGAAGCATTCAGAAAATGACGATAAGCACTATACAGCTTCTCTTTTCAGCACATGCACTGATGGGCCTGTGGGTTAACTAATGAAAACAACAAAAGGTGAAATAGAAGCACTCTGTGGGGAATTGAGCAGGAGTGAAGAGGACGGAATTTACCCCTTCTCTCCCAGTCTAGAGCAGGCCACAGAACATACAGTGCAGTCTCTCTGTTCCTGGCTATTCCAGATCACATTCTGGAATAGCAGCTGCTGCCATTCTGCGCCTTGCATCAAAGGATCTACACAAGAGAAGATAAGAGAGTTCATTCCCTGAGAGCCCCCAACATGCAGGGTTCTGCATGGGTGCTCTACCCTACCACCACAGGATTTAAGTGATGCAGAGGGTCTTGCATATGCTCTGTGTACATGGGTGAATTTTACACAAGAAGAATAACTCAGGCTACATCTACACCACACACCACTGGCAGTGGCGTTTAGTGTACGTGTAGGTACATGCTGCAGAGAAAAGTTGGTTGTGCCCACACCTTCAAATATTAGTGAAAGGCTCTTGCAGAAGCCTTTTCCCCACTGCATGAGTCTTTCCAGAAGCAGGGAGCAGCAGGAATCTTTCCCTAGAGGGGGAAAGGGCTCCAGCAGTGGACAGCTGCCAGAGTCTTTCCCTTCAGTGGGGAAAGGCTCCAGCAGCAAGGAGCTGTCAGCCTTTCCCTACAGCCTCCCCCATGCAAGAGCCTTTCCCCACTGGGCAAGTCTTTTCCTGTAGAAGGAAAGGCTCCCACAGTGGGAAGGCAGTGGGATACTACGCTGCTCGAAACGGCAGTGTAGATAGGCAGGCACGGCTTGGCGAATAGAGAGTGTGTTCTGTTATTTATATCCACACCACAGGGGTATGTACTCTACAAGCTACTAAAAGGCATGTGCAGTGTAGACGGACTCTAATTGGAATTAATTTAGAGGTATCAGCCATCCAATTGTATCTGAATTCCAAAAGGTCTCATCAGTGGTAATATTAGGTTCTTTTAGTATATGTTATGCACAGAATATCTATCTCAGGTACAAGTAAGGTATATATCACTGTGGTATTTATAGCCTACGTAAAAGGTATAAAACAGCTGTGGTTTAGAACTTAAGCTAGAATACAATAAAAGGAGTCTCATTAAAAATAAGTGGACACAATGCAGCTTGAGGTCTTCAAACCAATTTTGAGGATTTCAATAACTCTGTCCTGGGTTAGGGGTTGTTATAAAATTGGATGGGTGGGGTTCTGTGGCCTGCCTTGTGCAGGAGGTCAGACTAGATGATCAGATTGGTCCCTTCTGACCTATGAGTCTATGAGTCTATGTTCCAGTATTGACTTTGTCATGGCATCCCACCCCTTGTGGCACCGGTTTAAGGCCCCAGTTCAGGAAAACACTATCAAACACATACTTAACTTTAAGCACCAGACATCAATAAGATTTAAGAATGTCTTAAAGTCAAATATATGCTTACACATGTGTCCTGCAAAGGGACACGTTCCTGAACTGAAGCCTAGCAATGTAACCCAATGGGAGTCCTTGCACTTAGAGAATGAGAAGATAATGCAGGGCCAGCACTAGCCTCTCAGAAGTGGGCAGATAACAAAGCTGTTGGGGCACAGAAGGCAGCAGACACTGCATGCATTTCAGACACTCCACAGCACTTCTGGGCACAACTGTACATGCTTTAGGCACAATGTCTGGAGCTCCTGCTCAGGCAGAATGCCTTCTCACTGCCTCAAGCAACATGACTTCAGTATCATGCCAGAATCAAGCTCCTATGTATTTCATAGTGAAATACTTCAACCATACCATGCCAAACATTTATTTTTGTGTAACACAAGTTATATCAGGGATCAACAACCTTTCAGAAGTGGTGTGTCGAGTCTTCATTTATTCACTTAATTTAAGGTTTTGCATGCCAGTAATACATTTTAATGTTGTTAGAAGGTCTTTTTCCATAAGTCTATAATATATAACTAAACTATTGTTGTAAATAAAGTAAAAAGGTTTTTTAAATGTTAAAGAAGCATCATTTAAAATTAAATGAAAATGCAGAGCCCCCCAGACTGGTGGCCAGGACCCAGGCAGTGTGAGTGCCACTGAAAATCAGCTCACGTGCCACCCTCGGCACACATGCCATAGGTTGCCTACCCCTGAGTTATATCATCTGTAGAAAACAAGTAGTAGTCACAAATGTGCTGTAACAGTCATGTCTTAACTGGTAAAAGGGAATGTCCTCTCTGAAAGTGACCTACTTACTACCTGCTATTATCCTTTTATAATAGCTCTAGTAAACATAGGTATAAGGGTGAGTTGTCACTCAGAGAGCAATCTTTTCCTCCTTCTAGCTAAGATACATCCAGGGCACCCATCACCATAATATTTGTCACTACTGGCAGGAAACAGACATTCCAGACATTGCAAATATCTGATGATGCCGAAGGTGCAGAAATAAATGTTTGTTTACTTCAAGCTGATGGAATTTGTAGTGAAAATAATTAAGCAATAAGATACATGACATAGTGAGTGTGTCTCATAATGCCATCAGAGACAGAAAGCTGAAGTCTCATGGGATTTCAGCCACCTCGTGCTTAAAGTGCATGTGATTCTTGTGCACGGTTCCCTGGCAACACACTGTGTGAAATGTGTGATAACTATTCTGAAATTAAGTGAAAGAACAGGTATAAAAGTCAGACTTCTACATTGACTGAGTATTCCTGCCAGGGGCATGGCAGTGAGGACAAATACAAAGCCCATGAGAACAGTTATTACTGAAATCAAAGACAAAAATACAGCTTTCTAATAGAGAGAGTGTGGTACCATTGCAATTGTTATAACTCCAAATAAATAACCTTGAAAACCTTTTACCCATCAATTGTCATCATTCAGGGGTACATTTGTCAGGATTTAGCTATACGAAGCTTCAGTGAGAATCATCTGGCTAAATTGTTGCACAGTATTTGGAAAATGTTCTCCTTGCTGCCTCTCAATGTTTTTCCATCCTCTCTTACAAAACCTTCTCTTCCTCTGACAAGATATGAATGCCAGGTCTACACTATGGTGTGACAGCACCATAATAACAGTGCCATAGCTCTGCCTTTGTAGTTACATAGTGTAGATGTTTTCTACAGTGAAAGGGGGGGAAGGCGTTCCATCACCATAGAAACTACTCCTCCCCAAGCAAAGGTAGCTAAGTTGACGGAAACATTCTTCCATCAATCTAGCTATTTCTACACCAAGGATTAGGTCTGCATTGCTACGGCACTCAGGGGTGTGAATTTTTCACATCCTGGAGCACCACAGCTATGTTAACCTAACATTTAAGTGTATTCTCGGCCCAATTTACACTTCTTTAGGAAACATTTTAATTAAGTACAATAAATATCTTTCATATTGAGCATTTAGACATTAACCTGCTTTAAATGAACAGTAAGCTATCATGCAAAGAAACCACAAAGTCCAGATATATTTTATACTCTCTCTCTCTCTCATGCACATACTCTCAAAGGTTAACATTTAGAGGGAGTGGAGTCTAGTGTGTGACAAGTAGCAAATGTGTGTACCAATTCTCTTGAAAAACCATAAGATTTTGGCTTCTCAGAGCCTCTAAGTACTCTAAGCCCAATATTTTTGAACCTCATTGCCAGTGGACACTGAACAAACTATTTGAGTGTCCCCCAAAGGAAATGACATTAAGGAAAATGCAGACTTTTTTAGATCACAAGTTTGGGAACAGGCCTCAGCTTTAGCCTCATCCCCCAGGCAGTGTACCATAAAACATCTTTGTCTTCATTCGGACCAAAACTGACACAAAGCATATCATTATCACCTCTGTGGAGAGCACAGCTGAGCTATCACCGTCTTGTTGTGCCATCTAGATCAGCAGATGGAAAGGACAGAAGGCAGCATGTGGGGACCTGAAGAGAACTATGTAACAGAAAAAGTGCTGTAAGAAATGTAAATTTTCAAAAGTGACTAGTGATTTTGATTGTCTCAATTTTGGTATCCAACTAGAGACAGGCTGAAGGGGCCTGATTTTCAAAATGTGTTGAGTACCTGCCCCTTTTGAGGTGTCTTAGGCCTAAGATCAAATCAGGCCTCTTTGAGGTGTCACAAAACCGGAAGCATCCAAAATCACTAGTCACTTCTGAAAATTCAGGCCTTAAGCTTCTTCTCTGTGTGTGTAACTGAATTCTGCGAGAATGAGGAGCGGAGACTAGAGAAATTTGAAAATCAAGCAAGTGACAGAAATTTGAGGTATCTAGTGCTTCTGGCGGAAGTGAAGGAATCTAACCTATTTACTTTCATTAACAAACCCATTCCACCTCTTTTGAGCATTAACAATGAGGCACAGTTAGATGCTACTGCATACTTAGCATAAACTGATTACAGAAGAGGGGATTGGCACAAACACAACTGAGATTTTAACTAAGGCCACTGATTGCCAAAGGACATGGAAGGCCATGCAGGATATCCATTTTGAAAAGGTAGAAAACTAATTTCTTCTCAGACTACAGCTCCTCTGTGTAGAACAGGGCAAAAGAATCAATTTCACTCTCCTCTGCTGTCAGTAAGGTCACACTCCACCTGCTTCCCCACACTCTGGTCCAACACACCAGGGAAATGCCATGTTTCTGTGACATGAGGGAGTCTAGACAGTGAAGAACCTATTTGGGCAGAACAGAGGCAAACTTCACACTGGCTATCTTTGTGAGAATACAGATTGGGGGATTGTCGGCTGGCCAGGGCACATCTAGTGGGCCCACAGAGTTAGGACCTATTGGCCCAAAAACTTTATATTAGCTGCATCCACTGTTCCCACCATGAATCACATAAACAGGTTGTGGATTCTGTTCTCCAGCTTTGCATTTTATGAATGCATTTGTCTGAGCCCTTAGGCAGTGCATTTCCTTCTTCTTCCTCAGTGATGCTTCTCTCAACCTCAGCTCCTACAAAGGTTTCTTTCATTCCTCTATCCAATCTCATATACTAGTTCTGTCTTTTACCAGCAGTGATGAGTCTTCCCCTACCATTCTCCAAGTTCCTTCTTTCATTATCACTGGAGCAGCTTTGCCCTCTAGCCCTAAGTTGCAAATGGCTAAACGTTATAATCCATTGGTGTCATGTCACATCCATGTTCTGAAAAATCAGGAAGGGGGTGGGAGGTAACAGGCAATTTATAACACAAAGCCCCAAATATCTGGACTGTCCCTATAAAATCAGGACATCTGGTCACCCTAATCCACTGAGAAGCATATGGAGAGAGAGTTGCAATTCTTGACATTGCAGTTCATGATGTTATAGTGTTGCTACCATGACACTATGTTTAAGCTGGAGACTGTAGCAACCTGCATGGAGCTTGGAGGGAGGAGCAAGTGTTGCAAGAAGAAAAGGTTTGGAGAAGGCACTACAAATTCAGTCTGCATGCACATGGCTAAAATGCTGCACTTGCAGTACCTATACAAATTGTTTTCTTAATAAAGAGTCAGTTTATTTTTAAAAACATAGAGTTCTCTCCTGTTATTACCCAGCATATGGTACATGAAATCAGATCCTAGCCACTGATCTCTGCAGAGAGCTCCCTCTGAAGTCACATAAGTTTTGGTCCTAAACCCCTATTTTCAATCATTATGGTATTTTGGTTTTGTTTGTGTGTTTTGTTCTTCTAAAGTGACCTTTTAGATTAAAATTTATCATTCTTGGCCTAAGCCCAGAAGTTAATTCTGGGAAAATTCTCAAAAATCCTTCTCCTCTTCCTCTCCCACCCCACCACATGATCAAATAACTCTTTAAAAGGTTTTTAAAATATAATAATAAATAGGGTTACCGTATGCCTGGGTTTTCCCAGATATTTCCTCTTTTTTCATGCTCCATTTTCTGTCCAGGCAGATTTTATAAATAAGAGGCAATGTCCAGGATTTTTACAGAGCAGACATTGCAGCTCAGAAAGAGCTGTCCTTGCACCCTGAATTGGTCCATCCCCAGCTGATCGGTTCCTTCCCACTCAGGGCCTGGCTCCCAGCCCTGGGGAGGGGCCTGCAGGCATTGATGGATGGGCTGGTGCCACGTCCTGAGCTTTCATGGCAGGGAGCAACACCGGCCCCCACCTCAACAGTGAGGCCTCAGGTACCCCCTCCAACACCTTCCAGGTATCCCCTCAACACCTCTCAGAGATGTCCAGGGATGGTGTGTAATTTTCCCAGGTTACTAGGTGGGGGCGTGAGACGGTATTGTGTTGTGTTGTTCAAAAGGAACCCCTAGATATTGAACCCAGCCCTGGCTGCTGCCAGCTCCATCTGGCAGAAGGGTTACACTTGTACTAATACCGCTGACATGTCAGAAGAAACCAAGTGTCTTAGGTATTTGAAAACAGCATGCTGAACATTTACAGTGTGTTCATTTCCACTAATTTTAGAAAGATATCAAACTGGGATGTTCTAAATGTTCACAGATGTGAATTTGATTGCATGATCATTCTCACAGGTGCCAGTAATTTTAAATGACTTTGAAAAATCAAGAGAGGCATGAGGGCTAATTTGGACCTGGAATTTTTTCAGATCTGAGAATCTTTCTGGGTATGATGCACCAGTCTCCATATCCACTAAGAGCTTAGACATTGTTAGTTAGATTGAGCACAGTTCAATCTTTTTTCATAAGAATAACCTTCTTCAGTTTTCATTGTCACCTGAACAGTGATTTACAAGGTGTTATATTAACTGTAAAGCAAACTCAAATAATGATAAAACAGATATAATTGCATCATGAACCAAAAGAGATTATCTATCTTTTTGTCCTAGGGTTTTGGAAGGCACTTATCACCATAATATGTGAGAGTCACAGAAAGTTGAGAGTAGCTGGGTGCTTGAACAAACAAGTCTGTTCTGGTTTTAATATGGTTGATCTTATCTAGGTTTGAAAGCTAGACAGGTTGGCTTCTGGTAATATTTGGATGAGCTATCTCCTGTATACCTGTATCTATTGAGTATCTTTTGAGCTATACCTGCATCTTTTGAATATCACACTACACAGATAACAGAAAAAAAAGTTTCTCCTTTGACTGATAAGTCGCTATACTGCTGTTGGATATAGAGCTCCCTGGATCAGTATCTTACTTGAACAGATTCCTCACAAGGAAGGATAATCCTTCATTTAGTACCTATGATCTGCAAACCTTTATTCATGAGTGATACTTACTCATGGATGTGTTGCATTGAACTCAATGGTACTAAGGATTTCCCACGATGGGGACACTCGCTGTATGTATTCTACACAATACACATCAGTTTTGGTGATTTTATTAATTACTACAGAGTGCATAATTAACTGTTTTTGTTCTATTTATGGTCGAAATGGCACTTATATTCTAAGCCCTTATTTTCAGTGGCTTATACCTTTCTGAAGCAATTACCTTTGGCAATGAAGTTTCCCATGCATGTTTTATCCCAGAGGTGAATGTTTTTTGTAAAGTTCAAAGAAACAATATTCAGCTTTTTTCATTAGTTTGGACAGTCAAACAAGCACCTGTGTTATTTTTTAAAAATGAACAACCAACCAAATATGTTTTTTCCTTTTAAAGTGTGTGTGTCATTACAAAAAAAATCAAAGGAAAAAAATTATACTTGGTGAACCCAATCCTGGACACTTATTCAGATGAGTATTTTATTTTACTTCAATGGGCTTGCTTACTGGAATCAGAATTCCTCATGTGAATAAGTTTCCCAGATGGATTTTTTTTCAAACAAATCAGGGAATTTGGAATTAAGGTCACACAAACATAACTCTGCCCCTCTTATGACCACACTTTCATTAGATGATCACACAACACTGGTTGATGTTTACATACTTTTAGGCAAATGCTTCAGCTCAGCATAACTGCATTGACTCACGTATTCTTTAATGTTTAAACTAACGTTTTCTATAACATTAGCTGAATATATATACATACACACCAAATGAGAGGCCCATTCCTGCAAAGACTTACTTATGTAAGTAATTTAGTTACATGAGTAACCCTTTTCATTTTAAATGGAGCTCATATGAGTAAATTTATGTATGGTCTTTTTACATTAGTATTTCAATTATTCAATGATAGAAAATGTGAAAAGGCCAAATCAGTCTTGCTTTGGGATCCAATCCTGCAAACAGTTACACAAGCAATTTTACTCACTTGAATAGTCTTATTAAAAATCAACGGGGCTGCTCATATGTGTAAAGTTACTTACAGGTGTAACTGTTTGTAAGATTGAGTCCTAAAGCAAGATCGATCCAGGAAATAATTCTTCTGAGCTCCCTTAGCATTTTATCTTAGTTCTTGTCTACACTTGAAATGCTACAGTGGCACTGCTATAACTGCAGAGCATCTCTCGGGGAAGCCTTGGAGGACAAGGAGAACTTCAAGCATCATTATTGTCTGTATTATGATAGTGCCTACAAGCACCTAACTGAGATTGGGGTTGCCTTGTGCTAGACACTGCAGAATATAATAATGTTATATAATATATATATAATATACTGAGAAACAGGCTGTCCTACAAAGAGTTTATAATCTAATGAGGCAAGACAGAAAAAGAGTGGATAAGAAAGTATTGCTATCCTCGTTTTTCAGGTGGGAAACCGAGGCACAGAGAAATTAAGTGATTTCCCTCAGGTCACAGAGGAAGTCTGTGGCAGCATCAGGAAGTTAACAAATATTTTCCAAGACCCATGCTAATGCCTTAACTCCAAAACTATCCTTCCTCTTCAGAGCACTGTTGGGAGCCAGACTATTCTGTTCATATTAAGGTAACTTAAAATTCCAGGGGGCTGAAGGGAGTCCTCACACCAATTATTTTCTGGAAATGCCTTCAAAAATCCTGTATGTCTTCGACAGACTCCTAAATCCTGAGAGTCTAGGGGAGAGTCCTCCGAAAAACCATGCATGTGGAACCGTTGTAGAGCATTTGGGTGGGTGGGAAGGAGATCTACTGGCAGCTTTTTCCCTTTTCTTTTTTTTTTTAAAAAGAGGAATGTTGTGATTGCTGGATGGGTGGGGTAGGGTTATTGACTTCCATAGGCGGTGTGTATAAGAGGCCAGGGAAGGCTCTCTCTTCCCTAGTTGGAGCTGCTGCTGTGGAACACTGGGCTAGGGCTGGCTTGGGCCCAGCTGGCCCAGGGCTGGGGATGCTCCGGCCTGGAGCTAGTCCTGCCGGCACAGGGCTCTTCTAGTGGCTGGGGGCAGGGGGGAAGGAGGCACAGGAGAGACAGGTAGCTCAGGGTTCCTGCCTGCCCGGGGCTTCTCAGGCTATAATGTTGTCTAGTAGAGTCCAAAACATTTTAAAAAAATATAACAGAAAGCCGTTTCCTTTCCAAAGAAAACAACATTCTCTACATAGATTGAGCCAAATTTTCAAAATAGTTCAGATCCTATTTAGACATCTAAAAAGCCAGATTTTCAAAAGTTCTTACAACCCAGAAGTTTCTGTTGTGGTCATATTTTCTAAAGAATTCAGTTATTCCACACTCAGGTCTTCGTAAAATCTGTCCACTTATTTTAGTGCCTACCTAGGACCTAGCTTCTGAAAATCTGGCCCTGACGGTGAGTGTGAAAAACTTTTGAAAATCTGGTCCATAGAAGCTGTGGAGCTGTGTATCTTGTCACTCATAGCGGTAAAGCCAACGGAATACACCAATGAAAAATTAGAGTTAGTCAGGAGATTCAAGTCCAATATTTGTATTTATTTGTATTCAGAATCAAAATTGATCCCAAAGCATCAGAAATGAATACAAATCTTATCTTCTGTGTTCCACCCTATTCAATAGCCTTATAAAGTACAGTCTTTTGACTTCTATTTTATATTGTGGTATACAAAAAAGTAACAACACATTATATTGTTATGCATATTAATGTCACAAACATCAACCTAAGGGGTCTGCTCTCCTCTCCATGCAACTAGAGTACCATTAAGCTCCATTATATTATTATTACTACTATACCATGGAGTAAGGCATGATTAAGCTATTTTAGCAACCAGACCACTGAGAGTGGGAATAAAAGTAGAATGCAGAGCAAAAATCTATGGCCATGCATAAAGAAAAAGCAAGAAAACAGTTTGAATGTTAAACACTAGTGACAGCTTTAGAGAGCTTTAGCCTATGCGGGGTTGTTATAGCCATGTTGGTCTTTAGAGAGACATTGAAATAACATAAAAGTGCAAGACTTTTGGGAACTCCAGGCTATGCAGTTTATTGTCACACGCTGGCTCTAGCTTCATTTTAATCTATTTTAAAATGTGCCTGATATTCCATTTCCTCCTGCATAATAAATATATAATGTTACTGTAAACAAATGTGCAAATAAGTTTTGCACTCATCGGGATGTTTTGAATTTGCCCACAAGGGTTTTCATTCCTGAAATTTCATTTAGTAAGCTGTAGTTGTAGCATTTTTATTGTTTATTTTACTTTTAACTTCACAAACACATTTCTCTCTACCGCTTTCTGGGGATTACAAAACTGATCTTTGTCAACCAGACTCTGAATGAAAACTTTGAAAAACTGAAGAGAGTTTGACTACCTTTCTTCTTTTGACCCTCAAGACCTCTCAGTCAGATCTCATTATTGAAGATGAACTGGTTTTATCACTTCTCTCGCAATGTGACCTTTTTGGTTGTATCTCAGATACAATTCTTGTACAAGTCCCATTTTCTATTGGTATTAAAAGGGCAAAGAAAAAACTCTTTTTACTATCTTATCTCTTCCTCACCCACTACTTTTTGATGTAAGAGTAAATGATAGTTATCTTTCATTCTTAACCTTCCAACATATGATAAACAGCAGGACTGAAGCAGAGCCGCATGTTACCTAGAACTAGACCTGTTCTCAGGGGATTGAAAATGACATTTCACAGCATGGACTCAGTCTAAGGTTTCTTGGAAACGTACAGTTCCAATAGTCTTTGGCAGCATGTAGGTGGGATTTAAATTACATACTTCTGCAGACAAACTCCCTAGGGGATTTTCTTCTCTAACTCTTGTGGCAATGCAGGTTTTAAAATGCCTGCACAGGTTTTGTAAAATTGTTGCCACAAATAAGTGGCATCTTTTTGTAAGAAAATAAATCATTTGGGACGTGAAACAGGAATACTTAACATAATATAAGCAACAGTAAAAAAGTTGTGTACACAATATTAGTGTATTATTGCAGAGGAAATTATTGTAAGTTTTTCTTTTTCTATGATTGAATCTACTTTAGTTGAACGCATATCAATACACTTCCCTTAGGTCAGTTGTTCTCTTGTTTGTTAACCTAAGACTGAGGGACACAAAGAGACTACCACTAAGTGATACCTTCACAAATATAGCCACATTTGGATATGTGGCATTATTACTGCACATTTAATTTTTGAATGCAACCTCTGTCCATCTAATTTACTCCAATCTTTAGTGGCAGCTATTGTGCTAACCAAGGATCAAGGGACTAGATCCCTAAGAGGTAAGGTCAGACCATCTGTCCAATAAAGACTTTAAGCTCAGGTTGTATTTCTGTATTATGTTTCCAACTGTACTGGCATTTCTCACAACAGCAAGTGACAAAGATGTTATTAATTTTAAATTAACTGTGAAAACTAAAAAAGAAAGCTGTGGAATATATATAAAAACTACAGGATGCAATCTTGCAAATATTTTGTACTGCCAAGGAATACATAGAGAGTTTGTCAATTTTTCAATTAATCTGATTCACTAGACCAATAATCCCGATCCGAACAAAGTCAATGAGAAAATTTACACTGACTTTAGAGGGACAGAATATGGCTCAATGTTTTAGGACTCCTTGTCTCAGCCAGCAGTATTCCCTATAATCATTACTATCTTATAAATAATGCAAATACAATTAGTAAATTGGCAAATCTAGTGACTTTACCATTTCTTGTGCCTCATCTTTGTATTTTACATTTCTACTGAGTGCAACAGGGAACTGAAAATAATGTAATTTGCATGGGGTATAAATATTTGGTCAGTATCTAGACCTCTAACTTTTAAATACCAAGGACCATATACTGCCCTTGATCCACATGCAAAAATCCCATTGACGTCAGTGGAAGCTCAACTGCAGCTCAAAGGTAGTGTATGGCCTTTACGGGACTAATGGAGTCTTTGCTGTAACTTAAAGTTCCCCATGTCATGGTCCAATGAACTGTACAAAAACATGCTTTACAAAAACTTTGCAATTACATATTGATGCAATGACTATCTGCTTCCTCCTGTTCATATTCTTTCACTGATGTGCCAGTCCTCTGTGCATTGCATACTCCACTGCTGTGAGAGTAACTCTGCTATCGGAAATACTCTGGCCAATCCTGCAGTCACTATCCAGGTAAACCTCCCATTGATTGGGAGCCTCACCTGATGTTACCTATGTTCACTGCAATGCCACAAATTATGGGCCAGATCCTCCTTTGAATGGAGGCCACTAGAATTTTGTCAGTAATTTCAGTGGCAGGAGGACTTGGTTCTTGAACTGGAACCTTGGTGAATCATTCAGGAGAAGCAGGCTGTATTAGAAGGAAAAGAGAGAATGGGACAGATTCTGATCCTGTAAATCCACTGATTTCAGTGGAGTTTCTTCTAATGTGCATTCATGCATATGAGATCTGAATAGAGTGACCAGATAGGAAGTCTGGAAAAATTAGGACAGGGCGTGGGGGGTAATAATCGTCTAAATAAGACAAAACCCCAAATATCAAGACTGTCCCTATAAAATTGGAACATCTGGTCACCCTAGATCAGAATGAGGCCCCTTACAGACACAAATCCCTAGCCAATCAGCAAAGATCAGAAAATAAAACATTGGGGAAAGTACATATTGGTAAAATATATGTTGAAAGAATTTGGACAGTGTATTGGGGGGCTACATAGGAAATATTTCACTTAGTATTTCAGTCACAACTACAATTTACAAAAAAGGACACATTTAAAAATTTAAAATAAGAAGGGCTGTCATGTTAAACTTATGCAAAGAGGCATTTGATAGTTCTGGTAACTTACCTGGATAATGCAGAGAGAGCTGAAGACTTTCTGCACAATAAGAGACAACGTAATACTATATTTGCATGTACTTGTGCTATGTTCAGAATGAACGAAATGAAACAATGTGTATCCCAGGAATACTATATGGTAAATAGATACCACTCCACTTCAAGATGAGAAGCAGCCACACAATAATAGAAAGCAGAGTGTGAAGCAGGTCCATCTTTACTGAGCTGAGACACAAGTTAATTTTCAAATAGATGCATCACGAGACAATAAAACGTTAAGCAGCCATATGACAAGGACAAACTCCTATTGACTTCAGTGGGAACAGGATGGGGCTCATTATTTTGTTTTCATGCTAACAGAGTCTCCCTCCTTATAGAAATATTATTTCTAAAGGCACTTTGAGAGTCATAATGTAAACTCTGAAATAAAGTGGTATCTTGTCCACTGTTCAAATAGATCATTAATCCCAAAACAGATATCTACTATTCCAAATACATATTTTTAAAACAATTTAAAAACCTTACAATAGACTTACTAAGAACAGATGCAGCCAATTAAGAGCAGTTTTATATTTATTACTGCTTTCCTTGCCCTCACTTTTTCCTTTAATACTTATCTCAAGTGTGAAAGAAAAAAAGTTAGGAACAAAATCATTGTACTTATATTGCCTTTTTATAAAGTTACCTCTCTTTAGAAAGAGTTATTTGATCAGATAGAAACTCCAAGTTAAATACTTCTTAATTAGCTCTTTAAAAAAGGCTAAAAATTGCTGTTAAAAGACAGGATCACATACAGTTAAAGAAACCCATGGTTTGATTCGAAAACCAGACAGATCAAAGCCAGAAGAGATGATGCAAATGACCAAAACATATGCACCAAAAATCTAAGAACATCAGGAATAGCTAAACAGAGGAGGAAAAAACACCCTTCTGGTTTTTTTAACAACAGGAAATGGAAAGCCTTTTGACAATATGGATCAAATAATAGACGTTTAAAGACAAGGAGGGGCTCTAGTCTTCCTTTGGAGGATCTCTCCCTCCCAGTGCCCAGTAATTGAGATCACATGGAAACTGGCTCAACTCGCACAGTTCTTTGTGGCTAAAAAAGAAATGAAATACAAACAGTGGATTCTAAAGCTCTAGGATTTACCATCAGGGGAGATGTGTGATATGGATTTAACGCTGTCTGTGCCGGGGGACTGCACAGGTTTGCTTTCCCACCCACTCTCCATACACAGAAATGTCTTGAAGTGGGCTTCCGCCCGGGATAGTCTCCTAGTTGAAACCTTCCTATTTGTCCCTGCCAAGGGAGAGTTTCTTACCTTGCCTTCTGGGGATGTTTCTCCTGGAAGCTGCCGTGTGTCCAATGCAAGAGGCCAACAAGAGCAGAGCGAAGCAGCGGGCTGGGCTCTGTAAATCCATCGCCGCCAGCCTTCAGCCCACCCCGCCACAGGGAAGTTTGGGGAAGTTGAGCGTGCAGGGGGCAGCTGACCGCCAGGCGGCCAAGGAGGGCGAAAACTGCTCCGCGGCGGCTCGGCTGGGGCTGTGGGGAGCAGCCGCCGTCCGGAGTCCGCAGCAACCAGACAGCGAGTGGGGCTGGGGCTGGCGGCGAGCAGCCGGGCTTGTCACACGCGCAGGAGGGAGGAGGCTGGGACCGGCCCTTTGATGGGATTACAGTCCCCTGTAGCGCAGACGGGCAGGGACACCTCCC
Organism: Gopherus evgoodei; assembly: GCF_007399415.2. Taxonomy (NCBI): domain Eukaryota; kingdom Metazoa; phylum Chordata; order Testudines; family Testudinidae; genus Gopherus; species Gopherus evgoodei. Next base: position 109,299,696 of record NC_044327.1, read on the forward strand.
CTGAGCGCGCAACCCACCCCGCGCAAGGGAGCAGGGACACCCATCCTGCCACCCCCGCTATGGCTCGCGCAGCCTTTCCCCTCCTCCCCGCGCAAGGGAGCAGGGACACCCACCCTGCCACCCCCGCTATGGCTCGCGCAGCCTTTCCCCTCCTCCCCGCGCAAGGGAGCAGGGACACCCATCCTGCCACCCCCGCTATGGCTCGCGCAGCCTTTCCCCTCCTCCCCGCGCAAGGGAGCGGGGACACCCACCCTGCCACCCCCGCTATGGCTCGCGCAGCCTTTCCCCTCCTCCCCGCGCAAGGGAGCGGGGACACCCACCCTGCCACCCCCGCTATGGCTCGCGCAGCCATTCCCCTGCTCCCCGCGCAAGGGAGCGGGGACACCCATCCTGCCACCCCCGCTATGGCTCGCGCAGCCTTTCCCCTCCTCCCCGCGCAAGGGAGCGGGGACACCCACCCTGCCACCCCCGCTATGGCTCGCGCAGCCTTTCCCCTCCTCCCCGCGCAAGGGAGCAGGGACACCCACCCTGCCACCCCCGCTATGGCTCGCGCAGCCTTTCCCCTCCTCCCCGCGCAAGGGAGCAGGGACACCCATCCTGCCACCCCCGCTATGGCTCGCGCAGCCTTTCCCCTCCTCCCCGCGCAAGGGAGCGGGGACACCCACCCTGCCACCCCCGCTATGGCTCGCGCAGCCATTCCCCTGCTCCCCGCGCAAGGGAGCGGGGACACCCATCCTGCCACCCCCGCTATGGCTCGCGCAGCCTTTCCCCTCCTCCCCGCGCAAGGGAGCGGGGACACCCACTCTGCCACCCCCGCTATGGCTCGCGCAGCCTTTCCCCTCCTCCCCGCGCAAGGGAGCGGGGACACCCACCCTGCCACCCCCGCTATGGCTCGCGCAGCCTTTCCCCTCCTCCCCGCGCAAGGGAGCGGGGACACCCACCCTGCCACCCCCGCTATGGCTCGCGCAGCCTTTCCCCTCCTCCCCGCGCAAGGGAGCGGGGACACCCATCCTGCCACCCCCGCTATGGCTCGCGCAGCCTTTCCCCTCCTCTCCGCGCAAGGGAGCGGGGACACCCACCCTGCCACCCCCGCTATGGCTCGCGCAGCCATTCCCCTCCTCCCCGCGCAAGAGAGCGGGGACACCCACCCTGCCACCCCCGCTATGGCTCGCGCAGCCATTCCCCTCCTCCCCGCGCAAGGGAGCGGGGACACCCACTCTGCCACCCCCGCTATGGCTCGCGCAGCCATTCCCCTCCTCCCCGCGCAAGGGAGCGGGGACACCCACCCTGCCACCCCCGCTATGGCCCGCGCAGCCTTTCCCCTCCTCCCCGCGCAAGGGAGCGGGGACACCCATCCTGCCACCCCCGCTATGGCTCGCGCAGCCTGTCCCTTCCTCCCCGCGCAAGGGAGGGGGGGACAGCCACCCCTGCTATGGCTCGCTTAGCCTGTCCCCTCCTCCTCACTCAGGAGGGCGCAGTCCGCTCCTGCTCTCACTGCTCTGCAGGGCTTCAGGACCCCTATTCCTTTGTAGGGCACCTGCGGAGACCCCGTCCCCTTCTCTCCTCGGGGCAGCCAAACAAACCCCTCTCTCCAGAGAGACCTGGGACCCAGGCAATGACCTACCTGTCTGTGGCACCCCCCCCTTCTGCATGGTGCCATAGCCCTCTGGGCAGGCCCCGTGGGGTGACCCCTCATCTTCCCAACCCTCTGGAAGACCCATCCTTCCACCTGTCCTTCCACCAGCAGCCTTTCCCTCACCCTTCAGTGGGCCTTCCCTGCCACTGCCCTCTGCTGAGCTCCCTGTCCTTTACCCTTCTCTACATTATCCTGCTGGGCCGCGTACCGGTGTTTGGGGTGTTTAATGCCTTCTCCTCTATTCCCCCTCCACCCCACCAGGTACCAATTCCTTTGGCACTAGAGGTCAATGGGCTGTCTTCTTTCTTCTTTGGCTTTGGGAGAGGAAGTGGCTGCAGTGGCAGCCCCATCCTGGGGCAGGGCCAGGAGGAGGATTCGATGGGTTAGTGGTTGCAGAGTTAAGAAGCTCAATGAGATTTAATCCCCCCCAGATGGATTCTGAATCCACTCCAGCCACTCAGACTAATATAGAAACTCTCATGGGGATTAGAGGTGAGCAGGAGGAGGGAGCCCAAGTGTCCTGGGAAGAAAAGAGGGGAATAGGGCAAAGGAGCCCAAACAACCCTATCATAGCAACATAGGAATTGCCTACAGGATCAGACCCACAGTCCATTTAGGCCGGTGTCCTGTCTCCAACCGTGGCCAGCCCCAGAACCTTCAAAGGAAGGTGTAAGAGACCTCACATTAGACAGCTGTGGGATAATTTGCCTTCCACCTCCCAGATTAAGTCTCATCCTAATCTCTGATAGAATTTTAAACCTTGCCTGTAGCATGAAGTTTCCTATGTCTTCCAAAATTGTTATTAATTATAACTTCTGGATATTTTTTGCATATTGAAATTATTTTATGCATATAAAATTATCCATTCCTTTGATGAATCTGGTTAAATTCTTGATCCCAATGACATGCTGGGGCAATGCATGCCACAATCTAATTACACATTATGTGGGGGAGAAAATCTCCTGGTGAAGAGAAACAAGGAGAGAAGGAGCTGTGCTTCAGCCCACTATGGGTAGTACAAGGAAGTAAGGAGAGGGAGCCTGTGCCATTTGAGGAGAGATGGGGCAGTGATAGTTTCTGACCTCTCCAAAGGAGAGGACAGGGAGATGGAACTGAATTCCCTTTAAAAAGAGGTTGGAGAAGGAAATGTTGAGCATCTTGATAAGAGGGAGCCCATGTCTTTAAGTACCATGAGGAGAAAGCAGAGAAGGAATCAAAGCCTCTTGGCAAGACAGCAGGGAGAACGTTACCCGAAGTCCCTCAGGGATAAGGTAGAACGTGAGAACTTGTCACAGACAGAGAGATGAACTGCGAGTTCAGAGGGGTTCTAAGTGAGCCCACCACAGAGAGAGGGCATAGAATCATAGGACTGGAAGGGACCTTGTGAGGTCATCTAGCCCAGTCCCCTGCACTCACAGGACTAAGTATTATCTCTTGATCAGCTTTAACACGTGTTTGTCTAACCTGCTCTTAAAAATCTCCAGTGATGGAGATTCCATAACCTCCCAAGGAAATTTATTCCAGTGTTTAACCACCCTGACAGTTAGGAAGTTTTTCCTAATGTCCAACCTTAAGCACCTTTGCTGCAATTTAAGCCCATTGCTTCTTGTCCTGTCCTCAGAGGTTAGGAGAACAATTTTTCTCATTCCTTGTAACAATCTTTTATGTTCTTGAAAACCAGTATCATGTTCCCTCTCACTCTTCTCTTCTCTAGACTAAACAAACCCAAATTTTTCAAGCTTCACTCATAGGTCATGTTTTCTAGACCATTTTTGTTACTCTTCTCTGGACTTTCTCCAGTTTGTCCACATCTTTCCTGAAATGTGGTTCCCAGAACAGTTGAGGCCTAATCAGCACAGAGTAGAGCAAAAAAATTACTTGTGTCTTGCTTACATCACTTACGCTAATACATCTCAGACTGATGTTTGCTTTTTTTTTTTTGGCAAGTGTTACATTGTTGACTTATATCTAGCTTGTGATCCACTACAACCCCCAGGATTCCTTTCTGCAACTCTCCTTCCTAGGCAGTCATTTTCCATGTTGTATGTGTGCAACTGATTGTTCATTCATAAGTGCAGTACATTGCATTTGTCCTTATTGAATTTCATCCCATTTACTTCATACCATTTCTCCAGTTTGTCCAGATCATTTTGAATTTTAATCCTATCTTCCAAAGCACTTGCAACCCCTCCCACCTTGGTATCATCCTTGAACTTTATAAGTGTATTCTCTATGCCATTATCTAAATAATTGATTAAGATATTGACCAGAACTGGACCTAGAATTGATCCCTGTGGGACCCCACTCATTATGCCCTTCCAGGTTGACTGTGAACCACTAATAACTACTCTCTGGGAACGGTTTTCCAACCAGTTATGCACCCATCTTATAGTAGATCCATCTAGTTTATAGTTTCCTAATTTGTTTATAAGAAGGTCATGTGAGACAGTATAAAAAGAATTACTAAAGTCAAGATATACTACATCTACTGCATACCCCCATCCACAAGGCTTGTTAGCCTGTCAAAGAAAGCTATTAGGGTGGTTTGACATGATTTTTTCTTGACAAATCCATGCTGTTACTTATCTAATTATCTTCTAGGTGTTTGCAAACTGATTGCTTAATTATTTGCTCCATTATTTTTCCAGAAGTTAAACTGACTGGTCTGTAATTCCCTGGGTTGTCCTTAGTCCCCTTTTTATAGATTGGCACTATATCTTCCCTTTTCCAGTCCTCTGGAATCTCTCTCCCATCTTCATTACTTTTCAAAGATAATCACCAATGGCTCAGATATCTCCTCAGTCCACTCCTTGAGTATCCTAGGATGTATTTCATCAGGCATACAGAGAGAGAATCTAAATCCTGGGGAGAATGGGGAGGCGGAGCAATGCTGTAAGCAAATGCAGGGTCCTTTGCAAAGCCATTCAGTTGAGGCCCATCCTGAAGGTTCTTTTCAGATCCTTTACTTCCTCTCTCCCACACATGAACCACTGAGGCTGTAGGTTTGGCAGCCCCCTGAGCCTGACCAGAGACCGATGGATCCCAATACATCCAGGGAGAGGCAAGGGCCTAAGGAAGTGGTGTCAAACTCAGTCAGAGGCGAGGGCCAAATGCTATGTTTAATTATGGTCCATGGGCCAGGGTATGAATTTGGGACTATACACTCTCCATAAGGCACAGAGCCATGACCACTGATGTCAGGAAGGGCTTTGCACAGAATTCAAGGGCAGCATATGGCCTTTATGTAGTAACTAAAAGCTTTAATTATTTATAGTGTGTAATTGTCACATTCATCACTTGATGAGAAAATCTGTTCCCTTTTAGACCCACTGCTACATCTGCCCTTTTTCCTCTTCTTCCTTCTCCATCCATGTTTCTCTCCCTGTTTTAGCTTTGTCTCTCTGTTTTTTCCACTGAATTTCTTCCCTGTAGCAACTTCTAATTCCCAGTACAGAGGATTTTATTACCAGCCCTCCTCCATTTCATCCATTAAAATACAGCAACTAAATCATCATTGCTGATACTAAAGTGTCATCGTTGGGCTTTAAAGGTGATACCCCAAGTCTGACTGAAGTATGCCTACACAACAAACACAAACCTGCTGCTGGCCTGTGCCAGCTGACTCAGGCTTGTGGCGCTGTTTTATTGTTGTGTTGACTTCTGGGATCAGGCTGGAGCCCGAGACCTGGGACTCTCCCACCTCACAGGATCTGAGCCCTGTGATCCTGAGCTGGCTGGTATGGGCCAGCTGCAGGTTTGTCTTTGCTGGGTAGACAGGGCCGGTGCAACCATTTAGGTGAACTAGGCGGTTGCCTAGGGCACCGAGATTTGGGGGCACCAAAAAGTGCCCCCCAATTTTTTTTTAAATGGTTGACCGGCCACTGCTGCTGGGACAGAGAGGGAGTCTGAGCTGCCGGCGGCAGCCCGCAGCCCAGGGGGTCCCCCGGGTCAGGGCACCGCTACGGCAGCCCGCAGCCCAGGGGGTCCCCTGGCCTAGGGAAACCCCGGGCTGCGGGCTGCCGCGGAGGCGCACTGACCCTGGGTCAGCGTGCACAGCCGTGGCAGCCGGCAGGCCAGGGGCCCCCTGGGTCAGGGCACCGCCGCGGCAGTCAGCATCCCAGGGGGTCCCCCAGGTCAGGGCACCGCTGCGGCAGCCGGCAGCCCAGGGTGTCCCCCGGGTCAGGGCGCCGCTGCGGCAGGCAGCAGCCGGCAGCCCAGGGGGTCCCCCGGGTCAGGGCGCCGCCACGGCAGCCGGCAGCCCAGGTAGTCCCCCGGCTACGGGCGCCGCTGTGACTGCCCAGAGGTTCAGGCTGCCGGTGGTGTGCTGACCCAGGGGAATCCCTTGGCTGCTAGCAGAGGCTCAGAAATCAGAATCCCTCTCCCTCCCAGAGCAGGGGCTCCAGCCTATGCAATTTTTCTCATTGCGGTGGGGGCAGCGGCGGCTGGGCAGAGCTGCGCAGCTCTGCTTAGCGCACGTGGTAGGAGCCCTGCGACGGAGCGACACAGGGGCTTCTGGAGGAAAGCGGGGGCTGCCCCCTGGCTAGCCTCCACATCAGCCCCAGTGAGGGGCAGGCGAAGAAAAGAGCCTCAGCGGTGATCTGGTGGAGTGGAGGAAGAAAGAAGACCCTGACACTCATGTGCTGGCCAAGGTAAGCAAGTGCTTCCCCACAGCTCGGCCTCAGGCGCCTGTGCTCCTGCCCCCTTGGTCCTTGGCTGGTCCCTGCTCCTGCTCCCCTTGTGTGTGGGTGGCTCGAGAGAACAGCAGTCTGCAGAACTGAGCTGCCCCAGTGCCCCCAGGCACCCGCCTTGACCCCATCCTCCCCACAGCCCTGACCCCCAGCTCCGAGCCCAGCCCCTCTGAGCTGGACACCACCCTGACCCCATCTCCCTACATCCCTGAGCCCAGCCTCTGTGAGCTTGGCACCCCTGAACCCAGAGCCCAGCTCCCCACCCAGCCCTGGGCAACAACAGCACCACCCCCAGGCAGCGACAGCCCATTGGTACCAACCATCACAATCACCCATCATCTGCCCATTATGTAATTGCAAATGTATACAGACCATTACAGCTTTTAATGTTTTTAAATAATGTATTTAGTGTATTTTCAAATTACTACAAGTTAATTTTTGAATGTATTTCACTAGTTATTTTTTACATTTCCTAATACATGTTACTATAGTATTGCAAATGTTTTATGGAAGGGGCCCCCAATTTTGCTTTGTCCAAGGCCCTCTGAATCCTCTGGGCAGCCCTGTCTGAGTTTTAAGCCCTGCTGCTGTGTTTTGCCTGCAACAGGCAGGCCTAAGCCTGTGAGTGACCCCCATAGCAGCTGCCTGAAGAAGTGCTTGGGGGAATCATGCAGAAGGAGCGTGATATTTATTTGAGTTCTCTCCTCATGGAGGCTGTGCTCCACTTGGTGCAGGACAGCAGTCTCAGCAGGACTTTAGGCCCAGCACCTTGCCTCAGTTTGTGGACTTGTATGGCACCCATCACCGGGCTCAGTCTGGCACCGTTACCCTTCACCAGTGCCCAAGAAGCAGTCAAAAAAGTTGGATGGACTGGTTAGGCTAGTTGTCGTGCTGTTGCTTGGCCAGTGTAGAGACCACTGAATGCATAATATTCCTCTGTGATGTTCTGTCCTGAGCACAATTGGCATGTTATGAGGTAGTGCCTGTGAGGGACAGGTGTCTGTTTCTGTCATCCAGCCATCATGTCTTAGGTCTTCTGGGGGGGGAGCTTTTCCATCCTGCTTTCATTGTATCAAAGTCAAAGATTATTTTCACAGGGAAGTTAGTAGGCATTTAGAGCAGATGAACATACCACCACAGAGAGCACTTGGCAACCATTTTAGTGTGTGTGACCTATTTAGTTAGAAAATGGAATTTTTCATTCAAATTTAGTTTGTACCATTTGATGGTTTTAATCATTTGGAGGTGCATGGCTAGTTAGGCAGAATGGGTTCCGCAGCACTCCCAGTCAGATTTTGATATGAAGGAAGGACGTATACGTGACTAAAAAAGGTGTATTTCTGATTACAATCAACATTGTTTAATTTTAATAGAAAGTCATCTTGATCTCTTAATCAATATTTACGTCAAACAGTTGATGAAATTCAAATAGTTAATTATAGTAAGTGACATGCATTCTCTATCCTTTACTTTTAATAGTGAACAAGAAAAAGGACTGATAGGAATAAAATTTCATTTTTTTTTCATTTACAGTTGATGCAGCCTCATGGCAGATTAAAAAAAAAGGTCTGGGTCACAATTTTGTGACCGTGTATTGTGTATAATGTATGTGATTTTTTGGGGGGGTGGGGCACAAGATGGAAGTTTCGCCTAGGGCGCAAAATATCCTTGCACCAGCCCTGTGGGTAGACATACCCTAGTAGGCAGAGGAGAGTTCACCCCTCAGAGTTGTTTCAGGCTTTTTGCAGACTCTAGCAACTATTACTGTATCATTTACAAGTGGGCCACAATTGAAAGATTATCTCTGCAGCCATGAGGGCTAGAATTTTTTTTTTAAACCAAAAGGGAGTGGGATATTGAGCAGTACATATTGGGACCTTCTCTCCAAAGTCTCCAAGGCAAGACAGAAGGCAAGGCACCAAAAGTCCATTCCAACTCCTATTAAAATAAAGTCTTCAGCAATAGTTAGACTGAGTCCAGCATTAAGTATCCAGGTTCTTTCCCCTTCCCCTTACCCATTCCCAGGAAAGAACCAGAATCCTGTCCCCAGAGTTCCTCACTCCGCACTCACATGTTGTAGTCTGGGTTTAGCTGAGGGGATGTGCCTTTAGTTTTGCGCAGGCCTAGTCCCACCTTTCCCAGAAATGCAGATTGTACAATCTCTCACTCCAGGAGAGAGCAGAGCACAGTGTGGGACCCAGAGCTCTTTCCCTTATCCCTGTCCTCTGAGCAGACAATGTTTGCTCTCTCCCTAGGGATCTAGGGCCACTAGCCAAAATCACTATGGCAATAGTAGTGCATGGAATGACATGCTGGGAAACCCAGGAAGGCAGAGGAAACAAACTCTCATATTCCTTGATTCCCTGAGCCCCTTCATAGCCAAAGGTTTTATGTCTATGTAATGGTGTGGCACCCACCTCTCACAAGTGCCCCCTTCTGGTCAGGTGTGTCTTTGTTCTTTAAAGAAGACCAGGTCCTGCTATTGGGCTGTATCCCCGGGACTTCCTCCCTAGAGGCAATGGTTTTGCCTTCTTAGTCTGTTTTGGCCCCAGTCTTCAGCTGGGCCTCCTGACAGTTCAGTCCCCTTCTGAGGGTTTACTGCTGTCCAATCATAGGCCCTTCCCCAGTGGCCTATGAGTCGGGGTGGGGGAGGGAGCACCGGCCCACCCACTCCTCTAGGTTCTAGCACAAGGACCCTAAGAATAGCAACTGTGTGCTGCCACATCACCTTAGCAAAACTGCCTTCAGTTCCCTGGGACACCTTACCTGTAGCTCAGGGCTCTTCTAAGCTGAGACCCAGCAGCCAGTTAGGAGCTCTTCCTTGCTTCCCTGGTCCCTGCTAGCACTGAGCTGACCAATGTCCTGCAGTTCCCATTAGCCAGCTAGGAGCACAAGCTTCACTTCTCTAGCTCCAGCAAGGAATTACCTATGTCTGGCATCATAGCTTCTTTTTATAGGGCCCTTCTGGGCCCTGATTGGCTGCTCCCTGCAGCCTCTCTGATTGGCTGCTTCCCCTTCTGCCACTTTAGCCCACTTGGAGAGCCTCTCCACTGCTTCTCTGGGGGCCTCTGGGCTTAGTCCACCCCCTCACAGTCTAGCAGATTTGACTTATTTTCTCAGAGTTTGGCATGACTTTCTATATAACTGTATTACGGCTATGAACCATTAGCATAAAAAGTCATTTTGCAAGTCCTGAGATTGTGTCACTGTTATTTGCTGAAGCAATTTATAAAAATGGAAGATATGCAGCCAGAGTTTCAAACACAGCCACTAACTGTGATTGTCTCAGCTTTTGAGCTCCCCTTTTAAAACTCCTAATTTGGGATTTATTTTGTAAAATTCAACAGTTTGGACTTGGTCTCGTCATAAAATAAAGTGGTTTTAGCAGATACCTAGCTCCTTACTCATTCTTATTAAAAATGTTTCCCATTTCTAACACCTGATTTGATCATAAATAATTTAGGAAGCAGTGTGCGATGAAGTGATTTGTTTTTAATTCCAGCCAACAGGATATCCAGCTGAAAAAAATGGTGAAAATGGGGCACTCTTATTCTCTGGGCAGCTAAGTGAGCAGACTGTGAAAGAACAGCTGCCTGGCCAATGGGCTGAGCAGGTTTTTCCATTGTGATTCATGGAGGAAAACAGGCATGCCAGTGCCTTAGAAGATCCCAGTGAAGAAGTCCTGTGAGTTAGCAATATAAACATAAGTGAAGGCTAATTTAACTTATACCATCATGTATAATCGCTGTAAGATTAAGAGCAAAGGAAGATAGTAAGATCAATTCTTTAAATTTGTGGGGGGGGTTTAAATGGGAGAACAGATAAAAAAGAGAGAACAAAAGGGAAAGGAAAGGGAAAGAAGAGCTACATCTCAGTTTCCATCCACTTGGAATTAAATCAGTAGTTTTTAGAAAGTTAGACCAAATCTTTTCAAATTTATCTGAGGTCCTTCTTCTCTAAAATGCTATCCACTCTTTAGTTGCCAGGTTTGCTAAATCACTGTGCCAAGCTTCTATCCCTGGAGGCAATCTGCTATTCCAATAATATCATTCTTAATGCTTGGCATCACTGATAAAATGAGGATTTCTACACGTTTCTGGTTGTTCTTAGGATGACGGTACAAGACAGAGGTAAGAAGTTTAAATTAATTTATCTGTGTATTTTCATACTTTAGAAAAAAAATCCCAATTTTGGATTCAGTTGAAACCTTTCAACGTTTTCAAAAAAGTCTTTGGTGGGGGGAGTTATTTTAACCAAACTGCAATTTTCTTTTAAGGGGACTGCTAAAATGCGGTATTACATCTGCTCAGCCTGAACTCTGTTGTAGCAAAGTTTTGTCTGGGAATTTCCTAATCTCTCTTTTCTTTTACTGCAAGCCCCTCAGAGTCCCTGGTAGACCTTGGAAGCTGCACACGCACTCTCCTAGATCTTGCATGCTACACAGAGACACTACAGATCTTGCAAGCTGCACAGCTCAACTGCAGGCCGTCCTATGCCCCTGTGTCTCTCCTTTTTGACTCCAGGACAGCCAGTCATTTTCCTTGTGGTTCTCCCTTTTCCCAGCTCCTTCTAAACTGGACAGATCTGCCCTCATGTTATTCTCCCTGCTGTTCAGGCATTTTATAAAGTCTGCATTGGAACTTGTAAAACAAAACAAATAAATAAAAAAATCCTACTGAGATCACAACCCAAATGGTAATTTCTAGAATGATTCACCTTTAACTTTTACCTTAGAAATGGATCTTTTAGGTAACGTTTCTCTTGGGACAGTCTTTCCTAATTTACTGCCCTGATATTATTTACCAAATCAGATATTGACTATGATCCTATGCTACTGATCCCATATAGAGAATTACATGGATCTGAGGGTCTTTTCATTTACTTTAATGGGAGCTGGTGTTGATACACAGACTATTCATAAGCTTATGGAAAGCAGAGGAACCAATAAGATGGAAGATTTTAGGTATAAAACCAGCAAATGTAGCTTTCCATTAAAAATACCGGACAGTATTTTAATTTGTCATTTTCAATTTTACAGCAATATCAGACATAATGACTGGAATTTATGCCTAATTACAGTTTAATTAGAAATAATGTTTGATTATGAATGCATATGCTGATAACTATTACTGACCAAGAATTAAATAATCCCCTAATTGTTTACAAGAGCAAGTAATTAGTTAATTATTTGGTAAGATAATTATCTATATTTATTATTGTTTTATTTTTCACTTGCATGGTGTCAAAGATAGAGCCATGTGTGGATACAAAATTTGTATCTGCATCCAATCTGCAATCTGCAAAAATGATCTGCAGATATCTGTGGATATAAAGCAGATGTCCACGGATTTGCAAGGCTCTAGTCCTAGATGTGCATGACACATTACAATACAGAACTTACAATCTAGTGTAAATGCCTTTCATTACAAAGGGTCCCAATGCAGTTTACAACAATATGCATACAGCATCACCCACATGTAGCTACATTCCCAGTGAACGGTGGCATCTAACTGGACAGCTGGCACACAACATAACAATGCAAGGAGAGAAAAATTTAGTCTGAGGGATAAACTCATAGAGAAAATGCCACGTGAGCTTTATTTTCCATGTAGAGGAGAAAGGACTTCAGTTTTTAAGGTATTGTGAAAACTCACACAGAAAGCAATATTTTACTCAGGAAAACTGCCATGAAAGGATAAAGGATTGAGTCAATCCTATTAGGACTCTAACTTTTGACAGAATCTACACACTTCAAATGTGGTGATCATGTTACTGAACTATCCCTTCTGAGCTTGTTTCAGTTCAGTCACCATAAAAGATTTGCAGTCTTCATGGGCTCTTTTTTTTTAATCTCTGATACAAGAAAGTCTTTTCTATTTTCACTAGATTATTTTGCCTTATGAGCAATCAACAGTGGACTCATGACATCAGGAGAGGAAGAGTGTGTGAAATACAGCAATTGTTTACACTTGCACCTATGTTGCACCCAATATACAGACCAAATTCTATATTTGGGCCTCACCCTGTGCCTGGTCAGTGGGAGTTTTGACATTGCCTTCAGTAAACAGAAACTTTTGTTTCTATGTTTTGGTTGGCTAATCGTTGCACTACCTATGCTGATACAACTGAATATACTTTAGCTCAGTATCTACAAGACTATACATTGCCATCGTCACAGGCTACCAAACATATTTCATGTGAGGACCGGAAAACTGCATGTCCAGGCACTAATCTAAGGGTATGTCTACACTGAGAAGTTGTCGACAAAACTTTTGTTTTTCATGGGTACTTAAAAAAGCCCCTCCACAAAAGACAAAAGTTTTGCCGATGCAAGTGGCAGTGTGAACGTGGCTTTGTTGGCAGGAGCACTCTCTTGCCAACAAAGCTAATGCCACTCATGAGGCTGGAAGTATTTTGTTGGCAAAAGTGCCAACAAAATACTGACAAAGAGCATTTACACTCGCTGACTTTTAGTGACAAGACTTTGTCGCTAAAAGCTGCATGGTGTAGACAAGCCCTTACTCTCATTGAAGTCAACAGAATCTCCAAGGAGTGGATAGGTGTTGAATCAGACCACAAATGTGAAGAGGAGTTGGTCCATTCATTAATCTGAACAAAAACCTGCATGATATTTGTTTATATTTCACTTTAAAAAAAATTCCACACCAAAGGTCCCCTTGACATACATTTAAAAATACAATAACAGGAGTTACAATATGTAAAACCATCCGAAGCAGCAGCGCTTCTCTTTCCTTCCACACATCATTTATTCATCTGTCACATGACTCTGAGCTTAAACCCCCCATTACCTTTTCCCACCTGATAGAATTCAGATCCTCAGCAGTCTCTGTCCTCTGCCAATGCTCATTCAAACACATGGGTTTTGTGGCCTAGCCAGAAAGCCAACACATTCAGGCTATTTCTGACTATTAGGAAAGTCACTACAAAGGAAAGAGACTCTTACAAAGAATACGCTGCCAGTTGCCCCTTCCCTTTAATCACAAAGGTGATATGCTCCAGGCTTGTACAGACCACAGTTATGGCAGGTCAGAATTCTTATACCCTCCTCTAGCTCAGTTTCCTTTGTGTCATCCTCTGTCACCTATTATATTTTACTGTGCTCCTTACTAATTATCATTATGAATTATTTGTATTGCAGTATCACCTTGAAGCTCTAATCAGGGATCAGAGCTCTGTTGTGCCAGGCATTGTACATACAAAAATATACATAACAAAAAAACAGTTCCTGCTCCCAAAACTTACAGTGAGAGACAACAAACAGATGGAGGACACACGGGATAACAATGAGACAATTATGAACAGCATGATAAGCAGTGGTCATAGCACATCAGCTGCCTAATCATTGTCAAGTTTTATCCCACTCATTATATTTCATAAGTGCTCTCACCTCTCCCACCTTTCTTACTATCCCTCTATATACCACAGCGTTTTTTCACCACACACTATAAACAGTGCCTCCCAAACATGATATAAATCACAATATCGACAGGATTGTATCTTGCCCAGCATTAACAGTATAATATGTTGTCTATTATTAAAAATTATGTTGCATTACATTACTATTACACTACTACTACACTGAATAACAATTTAATTTCCCTCTTAAAATAGTTTTTACACGTTTATGACCTAGTGTCTGTTACTCTTCATAACTAAAATGAACACAATCTTTAGTAATAAATGTTTAATTTATTCAAGCCAACAGTTCTAGATGTAGAGTGTGCTACAGGTTGTGCCTGTATGTTCAAATGTAAGAGCTCCATCTTACAACCCTCTGCTTACATTAACATTATTATTTCTACTGCAGAAGCATCTGTGGGCCCAGCCATAGGCAAGTACCCCTATCACTAGGTGATGTATGAACACAGAACCAAAATGCAGCCCAGCCCCAAAGAGCTTGTATTAAGTATATAGTACCTATCTTTACAAAGGAGAAAAAGAGGCCGCAGGGAATTATCGATTTCCAGTCTAACTTCAATACCTGGAAAGATATTGGAACAAATTATTAAACAATCAATTTGGAAGCACCGAGAGGAAGAGGAAGATTATAAGGAATAGCTAACATGGATTTGTCAAGAACAAGTCATGCCAAACCAACCTAATCTCCTTACTGGCCTATACAATAAGGGGGAAGCAGATGTGATATAATTTTATTTTAGTAAAGCTTTTGACATAGTCCCACATGCCAGTCTCATAAGCAAAGTAGGTTAATGTAGTCTAGATGGTACTATTATAAGGCAAGAGCATAACTGGTTGAAAGACTGTCCTCAAAATTGTCAATGGTTTGCTGCCAAACTGGGAGGATGTAGCTGGTGAGGTCCCACAGGGGTCTGACTTGGGTCTGATACTAATAAATGTTTTCATTAATGTCTTGGATAATAGAGTGGAGAGTATGCTTATAAAATCTGAGAATGAGGCCAAGGTGGGAGGAGTTGCAAGCACTTTGGAGGACAGGCTTGGAAAACAAAATGACCTTGACAAATCTGAGAATTGGTCTGAAATTAACAAGACATAATTCAATAAAGACAAGTGCAAAGTACCATACTTAGGAAAACTCAAACACACAACTACAAAATAGGGAATAGGGCACTAGGCAATAGTACTGCAGAAAAAGTGTCTGGGGGGTATAGTGAATCACAAATTGAATCTGAGCCAAAAAGTGTTGCAGTTACAAAAAAAGCTACCATAATTCTGGGGTTTAACAACAAGAGTGTCATATGCACTGGTGATGCTTCAGCTGGAGTACTGTGTCCAATTCTGGGCATCACACTTCAGGAAAGATGTGCACAAAATGGAGAAAGTCCAGGAGACAGCAACAAAAATGAGAAATGGTTAGAAAATCTGACCCATGAGGAAAGGTTGAAAATAACTGAGCATTTTTAGTCATGAGAAAAGAAGATAGAGGGGGAAACCTGATAACAGTCTTCAAATATGTTAAGGGCTGTTATAAAAAGGATGGTGATCAATTGTTCTCCATGTCCACAGAAGGTAGGACAAGAGGTAATCAGCTTAATCTGCAGTGAGGGAGATTTGTGTTAGATATTAGGAAAAACTTCCTAACTATAATGATAGTTAAATCCTGCAACAGGCGTCCAAGGGAGGTTGTGACTCCCTTCCCCATCATTAGCAATTTTTAAGAAGAGGTTTTACCAATGCTTGTCAGGGCTGGTCTAGGTATAGTTTGTCCAGCTTTAGCATGGCGGGGCTGGACTAGATGACCACTTGAGGGATTACATTTCTGCCCTCCTACATTTCTATGATTCTATCTTGCTTTTGTTTTCAGCTTCTCAGTTTTTGCCAGCCTTAGCACCCTCAGGTAAATGGAACTAAAGCAACGGAGGGAGGAAATAAGTACTTTCACAAACGTAAGAAAAGTGTTATTTTGGGAGCTTACAAAACTCACCTGCATCCAGATAGTACATACACAGTATTTACAATCTGGAGAAACTATATATTGCCCAGTGCTGGCTTCCCTTCTCTTTTGTTCTTTTCATTCTCTCTGATGATGTTATGAAGAAAAAAAGAATGACTTCAAAGACCTTTGGGGAGTTCAGACTATGCTCCTCTCATCCTGTTCTCCCATTTCAGTCTTTCTGCTGCTCTTAGGGAAAAAATGACTCAGAATTGCTTCTTTCATTGTGTTGCTGCTTCATGCAATATGCATGCTCTCCCTTTCCCCTCATCTGTCAGTATATCAGACTGATACATACCTGTAGCCTACTCTATAATCTCCTGGTGGCATTCCCTCCAGCTCCCACACCAGCACTTTTGAACAAGGAAAGAGATTGGCCACAGAGAATCCCTCTAGATCTAACAGTGAGCTCAGGGTATGCGGGGACAGGACTTAGTGAGTTTAGTTATGACTATGTGAATATTGATGGTCAAAAACGGGGACTGTGGAGATTTCCACATTAAAAATTGGGGCCATTTTTGTTGCAATTTCAACATTTCTGCTATTTTCCACCAATTTGTGTGAATAAATTTTCATGACAGATAGGATGGCCCTGTTAGAGAGTCATAGAGATTAAGGCCAGAAGGGACCACCAGATCATCTAGCCTGATCTCCTGTATATCACAGGTTGCTGCCACCACCTAGGGCCCACACACTAAACCCCAAAACCGAAATTAAGCCAAAGTATTACAGGACACAGGAAACTAGACTTTCATATGCCATGGGTAGAGACTAGGAGAAAGAGAGGTGCACCAGTGCCTGAGGCATCCACAATGCAGGGAAATGATTAAGTGAGATTTGACCAGATAATCCTGGCAAGTGTCCCGCACCCACACTTTGCAGAGCAAGGCAACCCCTTCCCTGCCATGTCACTGCCAATCTGACTTGGGGGGGAAATTCCTTCCTGATCCTACAGATGGCCATCACTTAGATCCTGTACATGAGAGCAAGAACCAGCCAGCCAAGAGAGAGACAATGCTCGGTGCCACCTCAGAGCCCTGGCCCATCCTGACCAATGTTCCACCTAGGGTGACCAGACAGCAAGTGTGAAAAGTCGGAACAGGTGTGGGGGGTAATAGGAGCCTATATAAGAAAAAGACCCAAAAATTGGGACTGTCCCTATAAAATCGGGACATCCGGTCACCCTAGTCCCGTCTCCAACTATGGCCATCCCTGATGCTTAGAGGAAGGAAGTAAAAAAACAAAACCCCAGAATACATCAGGGGGAGGAAACCCTTCCTGAACTCTGCAGGTAGCCGCCTGAAACCCCGAAGCCAGGAGGTTTTAGGAGCATAAGACATAAACTAGAAGTGAGCTCCACGGCAATTGAGCCCTGTCCTCCACCATCACTCCACTTCTGCAGGTAATGGGGGCATGATCCTAACTGACCTGTGCTGGGGAGAAGGGAGAGGGCTCCAAAGGAGAGTACCACTTCCATAGCTTCATTTTCCCCTTTATCCCAATGACCTAGCAAAAATTCCTATTCAAAAGATCCATGAGGGTTGAAATCCATGGCTGGGGACTGGCTGAGGCAGAAGTGGCAGGGGGCAGGATGGGGTGACAAATGCTGTCTGCAGCACCATTTCTACGTTCCCTTCCGCACAACTGTGAGATCTTTTGGGATAGATACATGCTGACCTAGTCCAAATGAACTTATCTTCTTTCCCATTCCCTGGTCTGAACCACCTCCACCCCACCAGAAGGGGACTGTAGGGCAATGGCTATTTATAGTTCTAGGAAGCCAGAGGGAATTGTGGGATCCAGGAGACAATGAGAGGTATAGGGCCACAAGATCTGCTTAGAATTTAAGGGACTCTTCTGGTTTTCAGGGCCAACCCCCTTCTCGCCCCACCACCCCCGGGTCTTTTGTAAGGAGATGTAAGGTTCAGAAGAGGTGGAGATGGACAGTAAAAGCCGAGTTTTCTCCTCTGGACAGAAGAGCAATGAGAACTCCACAAGTGGAGCCATGTAACTTGGAGGGGACAACAGGCCTACAGATGTTCCTCACATTCAAGTCTGTGTCTGATTTCAGGAGCACCTGGGATGCAATTCCATCATGGGTCACCTTATCACCATGACTTTTAAACACAAAAAAAACCCAAAAAACAAAAAGACATTCAAGATCATGCATACTTATTTGGATGAGTGCAAAAGATAGGGGTCTCCAACTAATTACCACACTAATATATTGCTCATGCTCTGTCTCCTTTCCCTCACATAGACTTATAATTCCATCTGTCACAGATTAATTCACTGTCTCAGAAATAAAAAGAGAATTCTCTAGAATTAATTCCAGCTTTTTATTAGGTCAATGAGCCTCTAAAAAGCTTTTGAAAAATCATAAAACTTTAAAAAAGATCTTTAGAAGTAGTTTTTCATGTTTACTTCAACAGGAAAAATAGGAGATAGCAAGAGCCAATCAATAGGCCATTAAGATACTGACAGGACTGAGATAGGATTACATGGTGAAGAAATTGTGAAACCTTTAACTTTTTCATTTTCAAAAAGAACAGCCCAGAAAAGTTGTATTATTTTTATTTCATGGAGTAAACTGAGGTGATTAATCCCTTAATTTTCACTAGGAAAGTCCACCTGCCCACACATGTTGCAAAACCATTAGGTTAGCGGATGTTCATATTATGATGCAGTCATGGTTTCTATTCTACAGGATAAAAGTTTCTTAAACAAAACATCTAACCAATACTTTACCTGTGCAGCCTATTACTGAGATAGGGCTAGGAAAATAAAGCAATCAGTTTCACTTTTCTTTCTAGTAAATTCACTTTCAGGTTCTCATGCACTAGCTCACTGCTGCAGTGCTGGGGGTTGCAACACTGCAGAGGAACATTTTTGTTCAAAAAACTGTTTCCATGGTGCAATTTAAAAATATCTTGGAAACATTTCCACCAGTCTTAAGTTCTGTGACCTAAATTTTGGATCTGACTGTGTTCCTTTAACTTGATCTTTGAGATAAAGCACCAAATGTTTTCCAGTGTGGTGTACACTTGTGCAGGGGATGAGAAATTACATACGTTTTAATACATCTGTTTCTGCCTGACTGTCCCACACAGGAAGTATTGGGGATGAGGTGTGGGCAGTGCTTAATTTGTGCCAGGGCTTGCCAGGGATGAGCACCCCGGCACCTCTTGGCTTGACAATTCATAGCCCGGGCACTTCTGGACTTGCTGCATCAGTTATGAATGTAAAAAAAAATTTGCTTGAGCCCTGGCACCACTTTCATTACAAATTAAGCCCTGCATGTGGGGCAATGTGTTCAGCTCCTAAACCCCAAGGATCTTCAGCTCATCCTCAACAGAAAATTCTCAACCTTAACTCTCCAGTTTCTGAATCAGCCATATTAACATTGCTTCCCTGCTGCCCACTTCTGTGAAACCTCATCTTGTACATGGGACTGACTGTGCAGCGGAGAAACCCATGTAAAATTAATGCTAACAGTCTCAACGTTATGTTACCCCTGGAATTCCTGCAGAGAGCAGCTGTCCTCCCAGCATCACTCTCCCATGTGCACCCTGTGCCCTCTCACTCACAGCACACAAATGCCTGGAGTACCTGTGGAGAGGCGGTCCCATGATTAGGGAAATAGGGAGGGCTGCCATGAGCCTGCACTCGTCTCCTTCCACCACCTCTATCTGGGTCTGCTGATTTACACTTCCCTCTGCCAAGAGAAGCAGCTGAGCATTCAGACCATAATTTGAATGTGGGGATCTCTCTCAGACTAAGTTACAGCTTATCTGAATAAGTATTTGTGATTAGGGGTCCCATATGGGTAAGATATATCATTTATAACTATGAGCACATAGTCCTACAGACCTTATTGACCCACAGCCAAGAAAGTGAATGGAAGACTCCCACTGACCTCAGGGGACTTTGAGTCATGCCTTGAATTTGTTAGGTGTAATTTACAGTGCCACCCTGCCAGGTGGAAGAGGTGGCTGGCACACTTTTCTGTTACAATAAAACTAAAGCTGCAAAGGGCAGCTGCCATCAGTGGCAGCCTTTGCTAAGCACACCCTGCACTGTGCACACTCTTAGGATTTTCCACTTGGATGACAACGCTAAATAATATGATGTGGAGTAGGGTATTTTGCATTTTTTGGACAAGGCTGCTGTCAGTGAGGTCACTGGCAAAACTCCCATTGTCTTGAGTGAGTGCAGAATCCGGACCTATACTTGGAAGGAATCCAAGAGAAGGTCTGTGAATCTTCCTCTCATAAAAATGTTAAAATGACATGAATAATGCAGCCAGTTATGAAGTAGACTATGGGAGGAATGATAATGCTTTCTTCCCCCTCCTCTCTGAGCTCTCAAATGTAACCTTTACAAAAGAATTAGCCACTTATCACAAAGTACAGGTGAAGTAGGATGTTATCAAACATGATGTTTTTAATCTGAAACAAAAAAGATGAGTTAAGGTTGTCTGACTCCTTGTATAGTGGACAAATGGTTAGTGCATTCAATCTACCGAGGTGCACATGCTGAAAAGTGGCAGAGCTGCCCATTTAATCTTAAAATTTACAAAGATATATACTATGTTTGGACAGGGGCGCCTCTAGCTTTTCTGGTGCCCCAAGCATGGCAGGCAGGCTGCCTTTGGTGGCATGCCTGCGGGAGGTCCCCAGTCTCATGGATTTGGCGGCATGCCTGCAGGAAGTCCCACAGATTCGGTTGCTTGCCTGCGGGAGGTCTGCCGGTCCTGTGGCTTCGGTGTATCTACCGCAGAATTGCCGCCGAATCTGCAGGACTGGCAGACCTGCTAGTAGCTGCACAAAGTAGTTAAAAACATACACCTACAAGTTCTGCCAACACCTTATAATCAACTCTTTTCACAATATCAAATGGATCAATCATTCCAACTGTGTCTATAAAATATTCTTCTACTCCACCAACACCTAACACTATTGCAAAACTTTATACACCTCTGGTATAATTTAATGTATCCTGGGACTATATTCTTTTTAAACTTTTTACTACACATGGAACAAGCAATTTATAAAATCAACTGTATACACTCAAGAACATGTTTCCATTGCAGAACAAAACAAGAAGGCAAAGTTAAGACTGATCTTAAGTCAGCTGTAATAATAATAATGAGCCATAAAGGATACATGGCATTAGAGAAACATCTGAATCCCCTAATTATTCATTTGTACATTTTTTTAAGACTGTATTTTTATAAAAAAATTAAAGCAAGTGTAATTTTGAGAGGACTCTATTAAAAGACACTATCAGCCTTAACTCTTTTAAAATGAAGTTATTTTATTTGTTTAACAATACTACATAACAGTGTTATGTCTGCTAATGTTCTGGATCACTTTTATGCTGTGTTAAGTGGTTAGTTCTATAGTATAAATTGCAGAGAGAGGAAGAAAGAAAGCACTGACCTTTCATATTAGTTGCAAAATAAATAAAGCAATATGGATTAAACTCCAGTCATTATAAACAACAGGCTAGATTCTGATCTAAGATACACCAGTGTAAAGGCACAGTAATTCCATCCAATGGAATGGAACTATTCTGGATTTACACCACTGTTTCTTGGTTCAGAATCAGGACCAATATCTACATTATGTGCTCAGGCACTAGACTGATGAAGGACATAAAAGCATTTAGCTAAATAGCTAGAATGAAGTGACCCATTGTTCCAATACTCTACTTACTAAATGACAGAACTGATCATTTTTTTTCTATAGGAGGAAGATTGACAGACCCTCTGCACAAGCAGAGTCAGATCCTGTGCCTATTGAAAATCATTTAAAATTTTGTCGGTGACCTCACTAGGTGATCTGACCCCTCTATTGCTATGTAGGCGGTAGCTCACTGCTTCATTTGAGGGCTATGCTGGCAGTGAATGCCAGTATCAAGTTTGCTTTGCAGCCACAAAAGCAGAATGCGTAGCTTTTCCTGATATTATCATCAGTGCTGCTCCATAGACCAATTGTCAGGGGAGCAATGAGAGTGTTTGTGCGTGCATAATCGTTGGACACTGAGTATGTCACCTTTATAAGAGACTGTGTCAGAGCCTCAGCATGTGTAAATCAGCATAGCTCACTGAAGCATCATTAGCTTCAAAGAAGCTATGCCAATTTACACCAACTGGGGCTCTGGCCAACCATACCAGTCTTTAGTAACATGAGAAGCAGAGATCAAAAGGCTGTTCATGGACATGGGTTCGCAGACTGATGTATTATTTGTGATTTCTAGATGGAGTGAACCTTACTCAAAGTTTTTCCTTTCCCACCTCACCATCATGAAAGTAAATGATGAGAAATCTGCTCCTTCTAGTTAACGGTATTATAGCATTTTATCGTATGGAATAAACTATTTTGACTTTTTACTCAGCACAGAGAAGATAGCTATGTTTTGTTTTGTTTTAGGCTGTCTCTGGAAAATGGATATTGGTTTCCAAAAGAAGAAGTGCAGAACAAAACTTGAACACATAAAAGCTTGTCAGAGCCTTACAGTTTTCCAGATGCAGTCTGGTAACAAAAATAACAGATACAGGCTTGCATCCTGTGTCTCACATCTGTGAGACATCATGCTGCCCCTTGGATGAGGCCAATTTGAAACTTATTGAACCCTTTTTTGTTGTTGGCATATTCACGTTCTTTCCCCCCATGCACTGTTCTGTTGCTGTCTGGGAACCATTTTTATTTGATTTATTTCTATTCCTGTACCAGTCGCAGAGGCAAACCCTGCTATTTTATACTGATAGAGTCACTTGGATCCATCCAATATTGTATCTTTATATACAGTAGGATTCCAGTTATTCCAACCCCCACTATCTTAACCTCCTTTTCTAACAAATTGAGAGTGTTTCCTTCTTCTATTGACTGCTAGATACTCAAAATCCAGATTAGTCAAACAGGTTGGTACCACCCAAGTAATTCACATAATCAGCTTCCTAATATGACTTTATTGTTTAAATAATACTAGGTCATAAATCTATGTTTATGACCAAAATATGAGACTATAGCCTTCACACCCCCCAGTAAACTGAAGAGAAAGGGCTTGATTCTGATCTCTGATATTGACTTTAAATTGGCACAACTGCATTAATTTCAGTGAAATTACTGAGTGAAAAGGAGTTCAGAATCAGCACCAATGAATTTATATCTTTCCATAAAGACACATATGCGTTATACTGAACGCTGTTATGTAATTGGGCCCTGATCCTCCAAGTAGATGTGGTAGCAAGAATGCCTGTATCTACTTCGCGGGGCTGGGGCCTTAGTGTTTGATGGAGTTGTTACCACTAAACTGTGTTTATAATGACTGACATACTTACCTGAGGATTATAATAAAATTCTGTAACCAGTTTTCTTGCTGTTTACAACTCATTCCTTGTTCGTGATTTTCAGAAACAAAGAGCAAACTCTTTTCTTTTTTTAACTATCATTTGTATATGTTATTTCCTCAGAATTGTGGGATGCACTGATTTAGAACGAGAGAATCATCTGAGATGTGCTGCCATGCACTGGTGCACAGGCTCAGGAGATTTGCTTTCTCTTTAAATGATCATCCGTGTATGGCAATGTTATGAGCAATTAAGCACCACATGCTTTTAAATACTCAAGACAGTTACTACATCAGGCACAGTGGTTAGTGGCCAATTGTAAACATACCATTTCAATTAGATATGTCAGGGCATTCTAGGAACTCAGAATGCTAAGGGGTAGATCTGTCAAAGCTGTAGGGGAATTGTATTGTTTTATTTATGTATTGTTTGCTGTGTCTGAGGGCTATACTGTTGTTGTCCTGACTCAGCTGGACAAGGCAGTAAGGAGGAGTGGGCTCTTCTCCCACACAGACTGCGAATCCAGACTTGGAGAGCAGAGCAGGGACTGCCCACCCAATATGCACCCCTGTGAGCAGACTGGCAGGGAGAGAGTGGGGAAAGATGGCTCCTCCCACTCCCTTACTGACCATCCCCAGTATCTGATCCGTCACACATAGAGAATAAACTGCTCTCCATGAAAGAGGTGAAGTTGCTTATTTTCCCTGATGGAGCAAGGGTGTGGATGGGGAGGAATAGTTACTTTCCTCCTAGACTGATGAAGCTACACATTGCCCCTTATTCAACCCCAGGGGGTTCCTTAGCTTCTGTGTTTTTCTGGATACTAAGGTTCAGCTTGACCCTTCTGGATGAGAAACCAGCAAAAGATCAACAGATTGACAAACTCAGAGGATATAATTCCACTGGTGCAGGGGGAGTTTTGCTTCCCAATGAGTTATCAGGGAATGAGGCCCAAGAGCCGCTAGGAAATCTTGTGACTATCAGGGCATCTGAAAGGGACTGGGACATTTGACTCTTCAGACCAGCCACTCTGCACTACTCCCTAACCCTCCTGTAGTGCCTGGCACCATGGTACCTGTGATGGGTTGTCATCCCCGGGGTGCAGTCTGGGAGCCATGGGAACCACTCTAACTTGCTAACCTCCCAGCTGGGCTGGCCCTCTTGGCTGGAGACACAGCCAGCCTCACCAGGTCCTGTTATCTCCCAACACGACAGCGGATGGTACCACTCACCTAAACTGAGCTATATGAGTACAAACAGCAGTCGTCAGCCAGTTTCTCAGCTCCCCAGGCTTGCCCCCCCGGCTGGAGTAGAAACCCAAAATTATACCGTCTTGCACTGCACAGGGATCTGTACAATGTAAGCTCATAAATAGTTTGCTCTCCCCTCAGTGTGGGAAAGATATGCAACAAGCCTGTGTTAACCAAGCTGAGATTTCCCCCCAGACACTTCACTCAAAGGCACACTGGTTTAGATAAAGCAAAAACAAGTTTATTAATTACAAAAGATAGATTTTAAGTGATTATAAGGGATAGCAAACAGATCAAAGTAGATTACCTAGCAAATAAACAAAACTGAAAACTAAGCCTAACATACTAGATAGATTGCATATGAATTAGCAATTTCTGACTCTGGCTGATACACTCATAGACTTTAGGGTCAGAAGGGACCAATGTGATCATCTAGTCTGACCTCCTGCACAAAGCAGGCCTCAGAATCCTACCCATCCACTTCTATAACAAGCCCCTAACCTATGTCCGAGTTATTGAAGTCTTCAAATTGTGGTTTGAAGACCTCAAGCTGCAGAGAATCCACCAGCAAGTGACCCGTGCCCCATGCTGCAGAGGAAGGTGTAAAAGCTCCAGGGCCTCTGCCAATCTGCCCCGGAGGAAAATTCCTTCCCGACCCCAAATATAGCTATCAGCTAAACCCTGAGCATGTGGGCAAGACTCACTAGCCAGACACCCAGGAAAGAATTCTCTACAGTAACTCAGATCCCATCCCATCCAACATCCCATCACTGACCACTGGGCATACTTATCTGCTGATAATCAAAGATCAATTGCCAAAATTAAGCTATCCCATCATACCATCCCTTCCATAAACTTATCAAGCTTAGTCTTAAAGCCAGATATGTCTTCTGCCCCCACTACTCCCGTTGGAAGGCTGTTCCAGAACTTCACTCCTCTAATGGTTAGAAACCTTCGTCTAATTTCAAGTCTAAACTTCCTAGTGTCAAGTTTATACCCATTTGTTCTTGTGTCTATATTGGTACTAAGCTTAAATTATTCCTCTCCCTCCCTAATATTAATCCCTCTGATATATTTATAAAGAGCAAGCATATCCCCCCTCAGCCTCCTTTTGGCTAGATTAAACAAGCCAAGCTCCTTGAGTCTCCTTTCATATGATGGGTTTTCCATTCCTTGGATCATCCTAGTAGCCCGTCTCTGAACCTGTTCCAGTTTGAATTCATCCTTCTTAAACATGGGAGACCAGAACTGCACACAGTATTCCAGGTGAGGTCTCACCAGTGCCTTATATAACGGTACTAACACCTCCTTATCTTTGCTAGAAATACCTCGCCATATACAGGCTAGAAATCCTTTTAGACTGGGATCAGCACTTCCTCCCAGTTCACTCCTTGTTTCTCAGATGTTTCCAGGAGTGTCCTTGTGTGGGGAGTGAGGCCACGAGATGCTGTCACACTCCAACTTATATAGCTTTAACATATGGTGGGAACCCTTTGTTCCAAAAAGAGTTCCCAGCCCCGTTTGTGGAAAAATATAGGTACCAAAATGGAGTTCAGTATCATGTGGTCTGGTCACATGCCCTTGTTGAGTCATAGCAGCCATTACTTACAGGCTGGCTGAAACGTTTACAGGAAGCCTAAGCTTTTCCACAGCCCGTTGTCTTCATTGATGAACCATTAACATTGACTAGCTTCATCACTATTCTACCTGAAAGCTAGCTGTGGGTGTTACTCAGAGGACACACATTTGAAATACAGATCCATAGCCAATATTGATAACTTCAGATACAAAAATGATACATGCATACAAATAGAATAATCATATTCTGCAAATCATAACTTTTCCAATGACATCTTACATGACTCATCTTGTACAAACTGTATCATAATCATATCATAATCATACAACTATAAAGAATATGGGATGCAGTGTCAGAATAGCATCTGGAGTGACATGGTTAGTGTCTCAGCACTTGATCCTGGCCCCTATTCTCTAAAACAGGGAGCAGTGGGAAACTAAGGAGTCATGCTGACATGGCTGCTGTTATTTCCTGCCTTTATTCTCTGTGTATTTGTTGCAGGAGTGGTGCAATTTAGAGCTATTCTACCTTGACCACTTCCCCTCCTCTCCCCACCCAAATATGTTCAAGCTGCTGGAGCTACAAACATGGAGGTCATGCAGAGATGCTTCTGTAGGCATGGGGAGGGGACAGGATCATGCTGCTTGGCTCACTTTCCCTCCCTCCAACAGATCTGGAGTCATTGTCAGCAGTTTTTCCTCAAAAACTCAAACCACTATGGTAGCTGTGACCCCAGTTCCCCATATCCTGACAACACTGCTGAATGCTGTGTACAGGATGAGCCAATCAGCGTGGAAGAGTGGCATTGGAACATCAGTGGTTTAGTTTTCTTGGGGATGGGGATTGGACGCTGCCTGTGTCTTTTCTTAACCTAAATATGACACACAGTAGCATAATTCGAGAACTGGTAAAAAACAAGTCATGTATCAAGCAAAGTCTTGGGGAACAAGTGTGAGCCCATGTGCCCATGGGTGCCAGGTGTGCATAATTTTTGGTGGCGCCCAGAATGGGTCCAAGGAGAGCTCTCCCATCCATAGGACAGATCAAGGAAACTGCCCCAGGTCTCATGCTTTGGGGGGCCCCACGCTCCAAGGGGATGTGGCCTGGAGGGTGAGCCAGGGGCCTGGAGCCGGCAGCAGTGAGCAGCCAGCTCCCAGAATCACTTGGGAGAGAGGACAAAAGCCAGAAAGAGATGGAGTGGAGGCTTGAGGGAAAGAGTGGAATGGGGGTGGTTAGGGGTGGAGCAGGGGTGGGAAGAGGTGGGGGGGCAGAGCTGGGGCAGGAGGTTGGGGCAAGGGGTAGAGTGGGGAAGGGGTGGGAAGAGGCAGGGCAGGGGTACTCGCAGCCGCTGGCACCAGGGCTCTCACTAACCCCTCATGCTGCTCTGCACCCCCTGTCTCCCTGAAGCGTGGGGCCCTGCAAAGCACAGGGCCCAGGGCGGTTGCCCCAGTCCATCCTGTGGACGGGACTGCTCTGAAAATATAAGCCCAAACATTGGTGGAGCTGGGTCCATGTTCCTGAAAATTGGTGGAATACAGGCACCCCAGACCCATATAACTTCCCGCCTATGCAAGTACTCACCCATGCAAAGGATTATGGGGGAAAGAGCCCCCATCGCAGTCCTGCATGGGCTATTTGCATCACTAACCCTGTGTTCAGAGGAGAGGAGAACAGCTGGAGGAGGAGTAGCAACACAACCATGGAATGGGAATGGACAAAGACGGGGAGCAGGTGAAGCCTTGGTTCAGAGCTTTCCAATATACCACATCCTGGAGATAGCGCGAAGGAGAAAGTCACCTGCACCAGCAAAAGAACTGGCACAGATTACTGCCTCTGGAGCACGAGGGAAGCAGGGCCTGAATTAGACTATGACACTAAGAGTCACAGTGTGATTCCTGCCCTACTCTTGGGACATCACAGCTCCTGCTGCACTTTACTTAGGCTGGATGTAGAGCTACAATCCAGCTCTTGAAAAACCATATATCTGCACTACTGGGATCTTGTAAAAATGGGCACATTTACCATTCATGAAAATGTGGAATACATAATTTCTAGGGCCTGAATGATGTGACATTTAATGTATTATATAGTAAGAGCAGATTTTCAGAAGAAGATATATATGTGCACTTACCACAACTCAGCATGCAAGTATGCTTAATCAGTCATTTGCAGATGCAATGCACAATCAAGCAAATTGCAATCAGAAAAATAAAGATATAGGGAAAAGGGAGCAAGTAGGAAGTAGCCTTTTAGGCTGTTCACAGGGGGAGAAGGGAAGAAGAGAATGGAAGGATGTAGTACTGAGATGGGTTTAGCGTGAACTGTGGACTAACCCAAACAGGAAGATTTTTAAGGGAGATTAGAAAAGAGGAAAGGTCTCAAGAGCTGGAGGAAGGAAGTTCCAGATGAATGGAACAACACAAGTGAAAGAGAAAAACTCTGGGGGAAAGAGATGAAGCCAAGACTGCAGGAGTGAAGTGTATATAAGGTCAGAGAGCACGGAACAAGACTATGGAGAGTTTTGAAAACAATTTTTGAACTAGAGAAATTCAGAGAAAGAGAGGAAGCCAGGGAAGACAATGGGAGGATGGTGATGGTAGGCTCCAGTTTCTGGGAGCTAAAGTTTTGTTGGAAAGCTACAGGACTCTGAATCCCCTGAAATGTAAAGAAAGGATTTAAGGTGACTGAGGGCTTGTCTTCACTACGGGGAGATCAACGCTGCTGCAATCAGTGCAGCAGGGGTTGATTTAGCGGGTCTAGTGAAGATCCACTAAATTGACGGCAGAGCACTCTCTGGTAGACTCCAGCTCTTGGAGAAGAATAAGGGAAGTTGACTGGAGAGTGTCTCCTGTTGATGCATCACAGTGAAGACATCAGGGTAAGTCGACCTAAGCTACATCAACTCTAGCTATGTTATTCATGTAGGTGGACTAGAGTAACTTAAGTCAACTTACCCCCTAATGAAGACAAGCCCTAAATCTCCAATGTTCAGGTAAGTGACTTAAGGAATAGAATTAATACACATTCCCGCAAAGATGGGAATATAGCTCATGGAGTACTTTTTCATGAATATTTCTTCCCTTTCTCAAAGATTCTGTTTCAGATAAAATTTTCCATCTTACTTTATGTATGAAAAGTGCATGCATGTTCAATCAACATGAGATCAGGCAGGGTGAGAGAAAGAGAGAGCGAGAAAGCTATGATCAGAGGTAAAGGAAAGGCAATTAATGAATGAAGAGTTTCAGTACTGTGAAAGGCTGAATGCCAGACTGCAACCATCAAGTATACTGTGCAGGAAGAGATCATTTTCTGGGCCGTTTTCTATTTTCCTTTCTACTCTAACAAAGACATTTGCTACTACAAATCTTTAAGGGGCAGACTGTAACTTTACAATCTGCCCTGAATAAGGCTTTGCCCCAGGAGTAGACAAGAGAATGATTCCACTATTCAGAATGTCGTAATTCCAACCCTGCTCCCACCCAGCTCTGGGGAAGAAGGAAGTAATTCATTTTCACAAAGCATCTTTTTCAGTGTTGCCAACTCTAACAATTTTATTACGCATCTCACATTATTAGGGATTGTTCTTAAAGTTCCATCTCCTGGATTCAAGTGATTATGTGAGGATCTCAGCTTTTATTTAGAAAAATAGTAAGTTCCTGATCCTTATGGCTGCCAAGAAAAGCTTGAAATCACAAACCCTAAAGGCTCTAACACCAAAAGGCAAATGAAATGAACCCCAAATTTACTGTTTTTGAAATCTCATGATTTTTGAAAACTTGGGCTTGGCAACACTGAACGTACTCCCTCCCCTATGCATCCAACCAGCTACGCTTGCTGGTGAGTAGGAGACATGGAACCAGAGCTCTTTTCACTCTCCAGACCCTTCCCACCCACTTTCTCACAAGGCTATCAAGCAAATAGCACCTGACCTTTCTACAACCTTTTGAGACTTTAGCCACAATTTGAGCAGGGCCAAGCAGGAGAGTAAGGGGGAATCCTGTTGCTGTTTAGACCCTTGGACAGGCAGATCAGAATGGTGACAATCTAGCCCAGTACTAAGACAACTAGTAATTTTTTGTTGTTGAAAATCTTACATTAATCATGGAAAATATATAATTAAATACAGTTTTAAACAAGGCAGATTAT
Source organism: Gopherus evgoodei (assembly GCF_007399415.2). Lineage (NCBI taxonomy): Eukaryota > Metazoa > Chordata > Testudines > Testudinidae > Gopherus > Gopherus evgoodei. Next base: position 109,329,782 of record NC_044327.1, read on the forward strand.
TTTGAAAATCGTGGCATAGACTCATAGACTCATAGGTCAGAAGGGACCAATCTGATCATCTAGTCCGACCTCCTGCACAAGGCAGGCCACAGAACCCCACCCATCCAATTTTATAACAACCCCTATCCCAGGACCGAGTTATTGAAATCCTCAAAATTGGTTTGAAGACCTCAAGCTGCAGAGAAACCACCAGCATATATTTGACCATTGGAGCAACAACCCATCAGAGCAGGAGCAGTTTGTGGTTGTTACCATGGTTTTCTTTTTCATTGTCGCAGGACACACTGCCTTATATGGGAACCCTGGAAAGCACTCGTTGGCTGGCTCTGCATTGTCACATATGCAAGAAATGACATTTGGAGGTAGGACTCACACTGGAGCTACTTAGAATGGGCCCACCCTTGACATCCTTAGTCATTACTCATGCAAAATACCCATTGATTTCATCGAGAAGTTTGTCTGAGTAACCAGTGTAAAATCAGACTCAAGATATATACACTGGCTATCTGAGAGTTGGCTCACCCCTATTTTAAATGCACTGAAATTTATACAAAAGGATAAACCAAATCTTTAATGTCTCTTACTAGAAAAAATTACTCTAGAATTGTGCTTTTCTGCACACAGCTTCTGCTGATAAAACATTTCATTAGCCAGAATTAGCCACAATTATACTGTGATCCTCAAGAAGGTGAGAAACTTTCAGATTCTAAATTGCTTATTGAAGTCAAGTGCTATAAACTGCCAATAATATCTTTATCCTCAGGTGCATACAGTTCCATCTCACTAGTATAGAAATTGATCTGTCTAGTTGTAGACATATGAGAAGCCTTTTTAATGCAATAATGGGGACAAGAGAGGAGTAGAATAAAAATCCTTATGACTCACCATCCCCATTAAAAACAGAGATCATTAAGCTTCCTACCCTCCTCTATAGTCAGTCCATGGAGTGAGGAGTAAAGGTGAACAGTAGATACATTCCCTTTGCCTGTTGTGGAGCTTATGGTGATGAACTTCTGCACCACTTCTTATTACTAAATGGTACAATAGAGCCCTTAATCAGTAAGTCAGCATGCAAGGTCTACTGTTTTGCTGTTTCAGAAGGAGGCACTTTTCCAATAACCTGACATGGAAACAATAAAGATAATTAACACAGAAGAATGAGGGTGTCAAAGTGTTGCAATGGATTCATAAACCATACCTTGAATGCTCTAGATCTCTCAGTCATACCAACATGAAGAATCACTTGTGATGGCTGCTATTTGCTTTTGGATCACTCTTTAGTCATAGAGTTTAAGGCCAGAAGAGATCACCACATCATCTAGTCTGACCCCCTGTCTATCACAAGCCACCGACACCACCAAGTACCTGCACACGAAACCCCAGATTGAAATAAGACTGAAGTATTACAACCAAAGGAGACTAGACTATTACTTGCCACTGGCAGAGAATAGGAGTGACTGAGGTGCACCAATGCCAAAAGACTCTGGAATGGCAGAGAATTAAGTAAGATATACACAGATGATCCAAGCAACTGACCTGTCCCCCATGTTGCAGAGGAAGAAAAAAAAACAAAAAACCTGTCACTGCCAATCTGACCTGGGGAAATTCCTTCCTAGCCCCACATATGGCACTCGTACAGGTAGTCAATTATTTTTGGTTAAGGTATAGTCAAGATGCAGACTCCAGAGAAAAAAATAAAAATTAAAATAAAGTAAATAAAAAGATTTCAAGGTCCATTCAGAAGTGTCTGGCAGTCCAGATTTGCTCCACAGTCTGTCTATTGACTACCCCTCAGTGAGACCCTGAGCATGCGAGCAAGAACCAGAGAAGAACAGTCAGCGAAGCTGGCTGTCCAGGTGCAGGGAGTGAGCTGAAGCCCACAAACGGCTGTAGTAGGAGGCACATAGAGGCTGTCCATGCAGGCGCTCCGAGAGGCATTCTGCATCTTTGGGTGCTTCGACACTGCATGCTTCTTTTGGAACATGAAGAGTATATACACGCATAGCGCCTGAAGCACAGGTACAGATAGCAGTGTAGGGTGAGGCATGGCTTGGGCAAGTAAAGACACAGCTGAAAGGTGTGGGTGTGCATGTAAATACACACCGTACAAGCTCTGCACTCACCAAGCAGTGCCTCCCCATCTACATTGCTATTTTTATCAGCGTAGTGTCCTGCTGCCTCCCCACGGCCAGAGCCTTTCTCCACTGCAGGGCAAATTTCCCCAGGGGGGAAAGGCACTCTGCCAGCTCCCTGTTGCTGGAGTCTTCCCCTGTGGCAGGGAAAGACTCACGCAGGGGGGAAAGGCTCTGCCAGCTCTCAGATGCTGGAGTATTTCCCTGCTGCCTCCCCCCTGCTAGAGCCTTCTTCACCACAGGAAAAGACTCCCCCACTGCTGGAGCCCTGCCCCTGCCACAGGGAAAGACTCCAGCAGCAATCTGCTGTGGAGCCCTGCCACTGTCACAGGGAAAGATTCCGGCAGGGAAAGGCTGCATCCCCTCCACCAGAGCCTTCCACTGACTCGTATCGCTACATGCTGCAATGTGGACACAGCCTGCTTTTCACTGTGGTGTGTAGCTATACGTATGCTCCACATCACTGCCAGTGGTGCATAGCATAGATGTAACCTTAGAGAAACAACATCTGTAGTTTGCCCCCTCTGGGATGCTTCAGCTCTGCTCTGCTGGACTATGTGCAATTGGCACAATCTAGCCTTTAAATTATTTATTTAATTTGGAACAGATTCTGCTGCCCTTACTCCACGAATGGTTTCAAAACCATGACCAATGAAATAAGAGCAGGATGAGGCAGATACACTGAGTCAGATGTCAGAACCGAGCCCATAGCTTATACAACTAGTCAGTACTCTAGTTCCTGCTCGGGGCTACTCTGTTAGCATGAAGAATGAATTATTTCAACTCATGGGAATTTGTGGAAGGTCAGACTCAGCACTGAAATGTGATCACCTAGAAGTGAGGTTTGATTCATATAAGACATCACTGCTTGAGACTGAGTAATGCAGCTGTGTGAAATATCCTGTGGAGAAACAGAAACCCTTAATCTTGGTATAAAACACATCTGAAAAATGTTAAGAGCACTAACACTTATAGGCCTTGGCTACACTCACACTTTACAGCGCTGCAACTGGGGTGTGAAAAAACATCCCCCTGAGCGCTGCAAGATACAGCGCTATAAAGCGTCAGTGTAATCAGGACAGCAGCGCTGGGAGCACGGCTCCCAGCGCTGCATGCTACACCCGTAAGGGATGTGGTTTACATGCAGCGCTGGGAGAGCTCTCTCCCAGCGCTGCCACTCTGACTACACTCACACTTCAAAGCGCTGCCGGGGCAGCGCTTTGAAATTCCAAATGTAGTCATACTTTTATAATAACCTCCATTGCGAAAGGGTGGAAGCCCCATCACTTGGTATATTTAAAACCATAGTAGACTGAACAAAACAGTACTGGTTATTATTTATATTATGATAATGATCAGAGCTATTTTGTGCTGAGCATTGTACAAATATATAGTGAGAATCTGTACCCTACTCCAAAACACTTAAAAAGTAGCAAATGTTCAATAGGGAACAATCTTGTATTGGAGTGGACTATAATTAATTCTCCATGTTAATTCAGTCCCCTTAAACTGATCTGCTTCAGCTCCATGTCTGGCTTCCTAAAACATATATGTGGGTCACCAGCAAAGCTCCTCAAAATTCTCTGATGAAAATTTTTTTCATCAGAAAATGTAGTTGTGTCAAAATTGAAGTTTTCTGTAAGAAAGCTCAATTTTGATTATTTTTTTTCAATTTTCCAAAGTAACATTTTGCAACTAACCAAAATGTTTCATTTTGAAATGGAGATTTGAATGGAAACACAGTTTTGAATTGCCATTTCAATTTAGGATGTCATTTTAATGACATTAAGTTGAAATATCAATTCAAAACAAAATGCTTTGTTTCAAATTGGCATTTCTGTAGGAATAGTGAGAGTTTGGAGCTAGAGGACAATTCAGAAACTTTAAATGCACAGTTTTACAAGCTGTAGTCCATAGTGTTACAAACTGCAGTACAACATTTGCAGGAGTCCATGCAAACAGGGTAAATCGTTCAAAAGTCTAAGTTATGTTTTCTTTAAAGTAACAAGAAAATTCCAAAACAAAATCTTGGTTAAACTTAACATCTCCGTATGTCTAGAACTCTGTTAAAGAATTTTAATGTTCAGCTACCTTGGTTTATCACTTCCACACTTTGTAATAGTTCTATTTTTGAAACATTATTGTTTTGATATATTATTTTTCTAACGTTTGTTACTCAGTGTTATAACCTTAATTTTAAGTTAGAAAATTTGTCTCAGAAATAAAGGTTGTACCTGCTCTCATTAAAGTCAGTGGGAATTTTGTCGTTGACTTCAATGGAAGAAAGACTAAGGCCTAAGTCTCAGATCTTTTACAGTTTTATTTTATCAGTGTGATTCAGTTCAATGTTCTAGCATCACTTAGCTTATAAAACAAATTCCACTGAGCAAGAATGTTAAAGATCCCACCTCTCTTTCTAAACTTGGGATGTGAATCTGTCAGTGACAGTCAATTATTTTAAAGTTTGTCACCAGATTTAAATGGTTAGAAAAAAAAGTATTTTCTTGTTAGCAGGTCATCATAGGTGATGACCCTGTAGATTACCCTGGGAACACGAATTGCTGACACAGCCGATTGTAACATTTGCTTCCTCTCATCTCTCCCATCCCCCTCCTTTGTGGTTGGGATGCGCATATAGCATGAATCTCATCTCTCTCACACCACTGATTGTGGTTTCTTTTGTTATCACACTGCATTTTATATACTAGAGTCTCCAATTCCCACATACAGCAGGTGAGATAGAGAAGAGAGAGTGAAGCCTAGTTACAAACTTTTCCACTGAGTGCAAAGGGCCAGAAAGCTGAGGGTGGCATAATCATCTAGATAATTTAAAAAGTTAAGAAAAAGATGTGAAATCAATTTCTGAACATATATTTTCTCTCACAGCCTGTTCAGATTTTTTCCAGGGAATGGGATTGGTTTTATTTTTACCTCCAAGCTAAGGATTTTTAAAGCTACATTAAAAATAAACCCTCTAAATTCCTCCCTGGTATAATGGTCTTACAGATTGGGCTGGCTTTACCAAGTGTGGGCCTCAATTCGTACTCACCCAGCAGCGCTGTGGGTCTTCAGTGGCACTTCGGCAGTGAGTCCTTCACTCGCTCTGGGTCTTCGGCAGCACTCAAGGACCCGCCGCCAAAGACCCAGAGCGAGTGAAGGGCCCGCCACCAAAATGCAGCCGAAGACCCGGAGCACCGCCGGGTGAGTAAAAATTAAAAAGGTGCTGGCGCGGTGCCCTCTTAGGCTCCGGAGTGGGGCCCTCTTAAGCACAGGGCCCAAATCCGGGGAATTGGGAGAATCGGCCTAAAGCCGGCCCTGTGTTATAGACAATAGAATTACATCAGGGATTAACTTGGCCTATCTACTCTCTTGTCAATGTGTTTGCCAATGTGTGTCCTATGTATTTCTAACCATTTAAAGAAAAAGAAAGAAAAGATAATGTATACGGGCCTGATCCACGTCCTGTTGCAGTTAGTTGAAAGACTCCCATTCACTTCAGTAGGAATTGGATTGGGCCCTAGCAGAGAAAGGCAGCATGGTAAAATTATTAGACTGGGACTCAGGAGATGTGGGTTTTATTTCTGGCTCTGCCACAGACCTTAGGCAAGTCACTTAATCTTTCTGTATCTCAGTTTCCTCATCTGTAAAATGGGGATTATAGCACTTTCCGGCCTCACTGGGGTGTTGTGAAGATGAATTAATTGATGTTTGTGGGACGTTACATTACTAAGGTGATGAGCACCAGAAAAAAAAGCCAATAAATAAAGGGTGACACCTTGAAATTACTATTACTTAAACCTCTTCATAGGTCTCCAAGGGATTTTAGACACATGGGAGACATGGCCCCTCACAGGCTATAGGGCAGAGTCTAGCTTTTACAGGCAGAGACTCAATGGAGGCAGGTTAAAGGGCTCAGAGGAGCACGACTTGCAAGAGGAATTTTAGCTGACTCAGGCCTTGCCTTCCCACAGTCTTGCCCTGGAGTAGTTAAACCTGTGCAAATGGCTGTGTGGATGCTCCTGTTTTGTTTCAGGATGGCTTATTGCAGTTTAGCTTAAACACTCCCTAACTGAATTAAAATAATCAAATAAGTCCACACAGTCTTTTGCACTCGTTTAACCAAATCAATTTAAAAATCACACTTGAAGTTAAACCAGTGCAACTCTGCTCACAGGCAAGCCCTCAGTCAGTGATCATTTCAATGGAGATAGCCTGCACTCCTCCAACACCCAACCAGTTCCACTCAGCATGTGGGAGGAGAGATGACACCCTGGCCCTCCCTCAATGAGCACTACATCCGTTGAAAATTATGCCTTACAGTCAAATTAGTCAGTAAAATGTTCAGGAATAGAGTATACACGTTTCCAGCACACTGCCGCTTAACCATTTTGTTCAGCAAACGATCCTGCCTAGTGCCTTGGTTTAGGTTATGAGAAAGCATTTTTTGATCAAATTAGAAAATAAATAAATAGATTTCCAAATCCATCACATTTCTACTCAGACTCACGCACCTCTGGTATACAAGCTTGAAGGGAAATTTCTGTGGCAGCCTCTTTTTGAATTTTGAAACTATATCACTGCTCACACCACCCTGGCTGAAAAAGTCACTTCTAAGCATTACTGCCTCATTCTCTCAACACTGCCAGAGCCACTTTATCAGGGAGCTTAGTGTACGTCCATCATCTTGATAGTCCTCTACAGGACATTGTTTCCCCTCTTCAGAAGAATCCCAGAATCCTAAGGGACGTCCTGCCCTGGATCTCTTGGTGATTGTCACATGTTCAGCTTGAAGGCTGCTTATTCTTTTTTATAATATCATTTCCTGTAATACATTTGTGAGGGGGCGTCTCTCATGTAATGAATCTTTGCACCCTACGCTCAGCTTCAGTAACACTTGGACTCTGTATCTAAGAGCCAAATTTTGTTTTCAGTTTGAATTCCCATATCCCATCTCCCTCCCCCTTTCCCCTAAAGTTGGTAAAATACATAGTGTTGTTCTGCTAAACAGCTCCTTAACAGTCGTACTTTGTATTCTGCATGTCTATATGCACTGCTTTATGAGAGAAGGCATTGTACTGTGCAGAACTATTTGGTGGAGAATAGTTTTTGTCATGTATAGTGTCACTGTTGATTGATATTACTACTGGATCTGCAAAGCTGTAACTATAGTCCTAATTCCTAATAAAAATACTAAAGGAAAACATGTTTGTCAAACCTTAGAGAATTAGCAATAATTTCAACACTGGTGATGTGCACAGCTCTGTACAAGACACAAATCTAAAGGTAGCCCCTGCACCCAGGAGTTTAGAGGACAAAGTGCACTGGAAGATCCAGAAGATTTCAGAGTTAGTCTTTCACTCTTTTCTTCTCTTATATAACATTAGATTGGAGAACGCATGTGGTCAGTGTAATTCAGTGTTTAAAGTCTTTGTGGAAGAAACGTGTCCTTAGGAATGACAAGAATTTGGAGGTCTGAGGCACATGAACTGGGAGGCTATTCCTTGCACAGGTGACAGTATGGAATGAAGCACTGTGATGCTTCCCAGGGTACCCAAGATTGTGACTGCCCTTAGCATGAGGAAGCCTTGTCTGTGCCTGCTGAGAGTCAGCTCTCCAACTCCACCAGCTATGGGCAACACAAGCATTACCCTCTAGTCTCTGCTGTCACTCTTCTGGTGAGTGATTGGCATACCCCTACCCTTGACCCTCTGAGCATCTCCCTAAAGTATCCTGTCTCTGTTCTATTGGACACATGTAGCATTCATAAATTTGCTGCTTTCACAGAAAGAGTACACCCTGGCTTACCAGCTCCACCTCAGATCACTGCTCCACTTAACACACAGCATTTAGATAAGGTATATTGAAATCAAGAATATGTTTATTTAACAAAGAGATTCAAGTGATAGCAAGTAGAAGTATTGGAAACAAATGGTTACGTATAGACAAAATCATAATATGTATTCTAGAGTCCAGGCTTAATTAACAAGATATTATCCTATCTTGCTATCATATTGCTCACCCAAAATCCTTGCAGTGTTTTACAGCCAGGCTGCTTTATAGACAGCTGAAACAAGCATGCTGTCAGTTTTCCTCCTAGGTGAAGGATCTAGTGTGTTCCTTTGCACTCCAAGGCATATCAGACCAAGCCGTTGTCCTTCTTTCCTTTGTCTTACATTTCTCTTTTCTTTACTGAATTTCATCTTGTTGATTTCTGATCAATTCTACAATTGATCATGGTCATTTTGAATTCTATACCTGTCCTCCAAAGTGGTTCAACACCTTCCAGCTTGGTGTCAACTGCAAAATTTTATAAGCATACTCTCTACCCTTTTAATCAAGCCATTAATTAAAATATTGAATATTACCAGGCCCAGGACGGACCCCTGTAGCACTCCACTAGATACATCATCCCAGTTTGACAGCTATAGTGAATCATTTTATATAATCATTTAATTGTTCTCTGTTGTTGTGTATGTAATCAGTATGTAATCATATGTAATCAGTGTGTGATGAATAGATTTAAGTTGTAGGTAGAAGCGTAGGAATATGTAGGATAGTATTATAGGGGTATAGGATTGATAAGCATATATTATTGGTAAGAATGTATTAGGTACATAATTAAGATAAGGCAGTAAAGCAAGTTCTATAGGCCTCAGGCCTGTCAAATTCAGCTTAGCCATCTCAGGGCTTATGCCTGAAAGAAGTTGACATGACTAGTTGACCCAGGGGTAACCCACTACCAGTAAAATTGCAAGACTATTGTAAAAGATGTGTTAATTGGTGCTGTTTGGGAAAATATGCCACAATGTGCCTGTCACTACCGCAAAATGACAAATTGTAACATCATGGGAAATGACCACAAGTTATCATGGAGACTTGTTGGAAATGCTAATGAAGATAAGGGGAACTAACAGGATAGCCTATGAAAAGCAGGGCACCACAACATTTATGCAGTGTGGAAATCCAGATAAAGAAAAAGAGGTTGGAACCCTCATGCATATGCATAAGAGTTATGGGGGTGGGTGTAACAAAATAGAATAAAAGGGGCATGAATAAGCATGAATAAGGAAGCAAGACCCTATCAAGAAACCCTCTACACAAAAAAAAACACCTTTGAGAGATACACCCATCTCTATGGTACCTTTGGGGATGAGAGTATGCAGTAATTGATGTTAGATGTTTTATGTTTACCCTTATCTCTGTGCATGTCTCAGTAATTGTGGCTTTGTTCATCTTCTTAATTAAATTGTTAATAAAAAGATGATTGACAGCTTTTGAATGTTGTGGTCATTGCTATCGTTCATTGTGTGTGTCTTCCAAACATAATCATATTTCTAATAGTCGTTCTCACCTTGCTAATTCTGATACTATAGCCTTTAGGAAGCATGAACCCTTGGCACAGGTCACTGTGGTTTAAGATACCATTCGTAATAACAATTATGAAGGCTATATAATGAACCATTGAGGGTGTTTTTAATCAGTTGTGCATCCATTTTATAGTAATTTCATCTGGACCACATTTCCCTAGTTTATGAGACTATCATGTGTGACTGTGTCAAAAGCCTTACTAAAATCAAGATATATCACAGCTTTCCCCCTCTCACTAGGCAAGTCAACCTGTCAGTGAAGGAAACTAAATTGGTTTGTAATGATTTGTTCTTGGCAAATCCCTGTTGGTTATTACTTATCAGCCTATTATCCTCCAGTGCTTACAAACTGATGGTTTGATAATTTGTTCCAGTATCCTTCCTGGAATTGAAGTTAGGATGATTGGTCTATAATTCCCTGGGATCATTTTGTTCCCCTTTTTAAGGATAGATACTATGTTTGCCCTTCTCCAGTCCTGTGGGATCTCATCCATTCTTCATGAGTGTTCAAAGAAAATTGCTAACAGATCTGCGATTACTTCAGCTAGTGCTTGCTGACTTGAATACATCTAACTTATCTAAATATTCTTTAACCCATTCTTTCCCTATTCTGACTGCAGTTCCTTCCCCCTTGTTGTTAACATTACTTGTGTTAAGTATCTGGTCACAATTTTTAGTGAAGCCTGAAGCCAAATAGGCATTAAACATGTCAGCCTTCTTGATGTCATTGTTATTAGCCTCCTTTCCTGCTAAGCAGTGGACCTAGTCTTTCCTTCATCCTTCTCTTGATACTAATGTATTTCAGAACCTCTTCTTATTGCCTTCTAGGTCTCTTACTAGTAGGAACTCATTTTTGCCTTAGCATTTCTGATTTTGTCCCTACATGGTTGCGCTGCTTTTTTGTACTAGGCTTTAAGCAATTGTCATGTTTTCACTTTTTGTAGGATTTCTTTTTGAATTTCAGGTCACTAAAGACTCCTGATGCAGCCATATTGATTTCTTGCTATTCTTCCTATCTTTGTTTCACATCAGGAGAGTTTGCTGTTGTGCCTTTAATATTGCCACTTTGAGAAACTGCCAGCTCTCCTGAACTCTGTTTTCCCTTTCTTAACATGGGACATTGCCAACCAGATCTCTGAGTCTGTTAAAGTCTGCTTTTTTGAAGTCCATTTCCCATATACTGCTGGTCTCACTCCTTCCTTTCCTCAGAATAATGAGATCTATCATTTCATGATCACTTTCAAGTTGCCTTCCACCTTCAGATTTTCAACCAATCCTTCCTGTCAGGGACAGTTCTAGGAATTTTGCCACCCCAAGCATGGGAGGCCGGCTGCCCTCCGCAGCTTGCCTGTGGACAGTCCGCTGGTCCTGCGGCTTCGGCGGACCTCCCGCAGGCACACCTGCGGGAGGTCCTCTGAAGCCGCGGGACCAGCAGACCCTCCGCAGGCAAGCCACGGAGAGCAGCCTGCCTGCCTCCCTTGCAGCACTGGCAGAGCGCCCCCTGCGGCTTGCTGCCCCAAGCACGCGCTTGGCATGCTGGGACCTGGAGCCGCCCCTGCTTCCTGTTAGTCAAAATCATGTCTAAAACGGCTGTTCCCCTGTTTACTTTCTCCACCTTCTGAAACAAGAAGCTGTCCTCAGTATAGCCCAATATATTCTCCAATTCCCAATACTCATTGAAGATTTTGTATTTTGCCATATTACTTTTCCAACAGCTGTGCGGTAGTTAAATCCGCTCATTATTACTAGGCCTTGTGTTTTGGTATTTCTGTTATTTTTACTAGAAATGCTTTATACACCTTCCTCTTCCTGATTTTGTGGTCTTTAGTAGATTCCTACCATGACATCACCCTTGTTTTTCCCCTTTTATCTTCACCCAGAGACTTTCAACTGATCCATCACTCACCTCCTTCTGGACCTTAATACAAGTGAATACATCCTTGAGGTATAACACAACACCTTCTCTCTTTTTAACCTCCCTGTCCTTCCTGGACAAGTTATACTCCTCTATACTAATTTTCCAGTCATGAGATGGAAGTCTCTCTGATGTCTATTAGGTCATAATTTAGCTTATGTACTAACACTTCCAGTTCTTCCTGTTGATTCCCCATACTCCTTGCATTTGTGCATAGATATCTAAGATGCTGAACAGAATCCCTATCTGTATTCCTTCTTATTGCTCCTATGACGCAACTGTAATTTTCCATTTCCCCTGTCCCCCCTCTGTCAAGGTCACTTTTCTTAATAAGTACCCGTGGGCTTTGGTCACCTGCCCTCTCTGAACTGATTTTAAAGCCCCACTCACTGGGCTGGCGACTTGGGGTTAAAAGCTGCTCTTCCCCTGTTTGTCAGGTGGACACTATCTCTTCCCAGAAGTCCCCCTTCATGCAACAGTACCTTCCAATAATGTTTAATTCAGAGTCAAATTAAGGCATAGACACCATGCCTCCATGTCTAGGGCCCCAGCTCCTGAAGTCATCTGATTACATCAGAATCTCAGCTGTCATTTAATATACATGTTTCTAGCCCTCATGGTTGTGAAGAAAAACTTAGAAACATGCTCCAAGTGGAACTAATGCAACTAATGGAACTGTACAGGGGGCAAGAGGAGACTCTCGCTAGTGCCACTGCTACTTCTAGGGGGGTAAGGTTGCTCACTTCAACCTTTTTATTACCCACATAACTCTGCATTCCTATTGACAAGCAAACCACAAAAGGCATTCAGCTACCCCAACATTACAGTGTTCTCTATTTTGTATTCCTTAAAAGCAAAACAAAATAATAAAGCCTTTTCCGTGGAAATATTTAGGGCTTCATGGATTAAGAACAGTACCACCAATTTTGAAAAAAATCAGTGGGACAAATCAAACCCATGTCTTTTTATTAGCAAAAACAGGGTGGTGGAGGGTGGAGAATGGGGGTCTGTTTGTGGAAAAGAAGGCTGGCTGGGGAAGACAATATTGAGGCGGAAGGAACAGAGCCTCATAATATTCAGATGTATGGATAAGCATCTGAGCATTTGGATGAGATTCAGCTTTCAATAGCTAAGATTTCCTGCCATATATTAGAAGAGGAGAGAAGTGCAATAGGTGAGCCATCCCCCTTCCCTTCAATACTTACATGTCTGCACAGAAGAAGCCATTTAGGCCCAAATTTTCAAAAGATGGGGGAGAAAGTTGGTCGCTTAAATCAGTGGCCTGATTTTCAGAGGCTATTTAATTAGAGGTCTAAATATGGCTTTTAGGCCTTAACGTTAGTCAGCCACAGTTGAAAATTTAGCCAATTCGTTTTAGTTTATGGATATAATATTACCCATTGGTGGAAAAAAACCATGGATGATAAGATGGACTCTTTGCAAATGTGTGTGCAGCTCTGTGATTTTGAATCTGCTATCAGTGCAGAATGCTGGGGAGGTGGGGGAGGAGGAAATCAGCAATACAAATGTCTTACTTACTTTGTAGTGGATTATAGATGTGTGACTGCTAGCAATACAAGGCAATGAAAATTAAATCATCGCCCAGTGGGTTTAGACAGAACTTGCAGGAAGCAACATAAATAAAATACATTATTCATTTCTTTTTTGTTTATTTGCTATTAAGGATATGAGAATTTACTGTTAAAGTGGCTTTTGAGTTTGGAGTGCAATAAAAACGAAATCAATGGCCAATAGGCCTAATATTTAAAGACAATACTTCATGCTATAAGACATTATTTTGGATAGTACTTGTCATACAAACTGCATCCCAATAGGCTACGCGACTGAAAGAATACAATTACGAAGATAAATAATACATAGTAAAGGGAGAGAGAAATTAAGGGAGTACTGTCAAGGGGGGAAAAACCTACAACAAATGTACTGTACAGCATACATTCCTCTTTCCTTTGTAATAGAATACTAGTGCATAATGATTAACTTGGTGGGATTCTGAAGCAAGTGGCATAGAAAGTTAAAAACAGCAGCACTCTCTATTCTCAAAGGCCAAGATACAGCAGTTCAATCCCAGTTTTGCTGAAGTATTTGCACTGGCTACAGGCCTGATCTAATCCCCATTTAAAGTCAATGGGAGTCTTTCCCTGGATCTCAATAGCACTAGATCAGTCCCAATAGATCTACTAGACAAATTATTTTAATCTGATTCAGATACCCAGACAAAAAAGCAGTCCAACATAAGGCTAAAGGAAAAGAAAGTTGAGGGAGTTGTTTGGGGCCTTTTTTGGGAGGTTGGCCTTTGTACTATTGCAATGTTAAGTGTCATTTTGTGAGGTGTTTTGGAAAAAAGAGCATTTACTAATATAAAATCTACTTTCACAGACAAAAAAACCCCAGCTCTTTCCAAAATACTTTGAAATAATTAATAGAGTACTCTTATTGATGTAGACTTTCAACTCTCTCACAATAAAAGACAGAAAAAATAATTCTTTATTGTCTTCACCTGAAAATGTAGAGAAAAGATGGACAAAACTGCAGAGAGACCAGTAGAGAATGAAAGATATAAGTGGGAAGAATATTGACCTCAAACTAGAATTTTTCAGCTTCAAAATCCACCTTAAGAATACATAGGCTGGATACCAGCATAGGAGGAGACAGAACAGATACACCCACAGGTGGTCAAGAGAAATATAAAAAATATTCCATGCCTAGTTTCCCATTAAAGATATTTGTCCCAGTATCACAGCTAATCCATAATGGATCTCAAGAGCTAATAAATTGACCTCATTTGTTAACATACTAAGTTTCAGCAGAGTCTTCTTAAGAAAAAGTAATTTGAAAAGGAAATAAATCCAGCAACTCAAAACTGATATGGAAAATATAAGACAAAATCAACTTTAGAACATTTGTGAACGATAAAACCACAGGCACTGTTCAAAGAATCAACGGGATCAGTCCAATTCCAATAGATAAATAGGAGCCAGCTACCCGTAAACAGTAGTCTGATATTTTGCCACATTGTATGAGTCATTTCCTAAAGAATTAAATCCATTTCTACAAAAACATAATGTGATTGGTTACTCAAGAACAGTTGCAAAATGGACATTAGAAAATAGAAATTCTTTCCTTGAGATAAAAAAACCATTGGTATCAGCGATATTCTCTATATTGATCTTCACCAGAAGGTGGACTTCTGCATCCTTGTCCCAGAATATGCGTTTAGTTATCTAACTACTGGATATGAAACAACCACAATAGCTCCTTCAAATGTGAACTGCTGATTCAGTAAATGTCTTTCTTTCTTAGCAATAGCCAAGGTATCAAGTCTAGAAAACACAAAACTAACAGTCCTCTAATCAAATGGATCTTCTTGAAGTGCTGTTCTCCTCCATGGGGCCCTCAAGTGTCTTCATATTTCAGTCTATCAGGTTTTTCCTGAGTTTTCTTTTAAGGTCTTTCTGCAGCACATGCCCGATCATTTTTACTGTGGGACAGTAGCCTGCAGTCAAACCTCAGCATCACCTGTAGTCCCATCACACAAATGGTCAATCAATCCCAGTATTCTGCCTTCTTCAGTAGCTAACAGCTGATAATTCAGAGGGAGGCAAAAGAAAACATGCTCCTCAATAGCTCACAATGCTACTCAGTGTCCAGTCCACAACAAATGGTTTTGCAGTCATTTTATCCTCAAATTATGGAATTTCCCCAGACCACAGTTTTGCAGTGCTAAGATTCTCTCAATTCTCCAAGTAACTCATAAACATTTGAAATGGGAGGAGTGGAGTGACAGGATACTTGCTAGAGAGGACAACTATGAGGTAGAATTTCTTGAAGAAGGCCTGGTCTAGCTTGACTTCTTTCTGTTCCCCAGCTATTAGATCTTATGGATACTTCTTTCTTTCCATAGTTGTGGACAGCTTTAACTAGATGCCTATGGTCTGTGGGAAAACAAATGAAAATCAAGATAAAGTAAATGGACAACAAGGAGCCCAACACAAACATGCCTGTCATATATGCCATGTTTGCTTTCCATAACCAGTTTCAAATAAGTTTATTTTTCTCTTTATAGGAAGAGTGAAGTGAGTGCCCATGAAACTCAGCATCAGTGCAATATTCTCCCTTATCCCTGCAAATATGCCTCAACCCTAACCTTGGAGAACCACTTCTAGGAAGAGGATGTAATTCATTCTCCCTGCCAATCCAATGTATCACCTCTCTGGTGAGAATGCCAGTAAGGGGATTTCTGCAATGTGAACATGCATTCAAGTGAGACAAAACACAGCCTGGACCAACCAAAACACCTTGGCCAACCCAAAGCCCTCCCCAGATACAAGAGCATCAGCCTCATCTTCCCACCTGAATCTCCACACCTTTCCAGAGCTCTCCTCCTCCTTCAGATTCCCAAATTCTATTGCAGCTTTTAACCCCTATAGGGACAGTATTTGATCTGCTTCGACAGCACTATCTGGCACATCCATATCCAATGCAGCTTGTCAGAAGTGACTATGTATTGGCTGCTCCAAATTATGCCCATCTCTGTTCGTCTCTTGGATACCTAATCATATGCCAAAGTATTCCAGATGATCAAGTTCAGCTGGCTTTGGTTGTCCTCGTCTTCCCAGCCACCAATATCTCTTGGCCTCAGACCAGTTGTAAGCTCTCCTTTGAGACACACCAGTGGTAGAAGCAGAAGGAAGTTAAAGAAGGTCAGACTACATTGAGTTCCAGCAGTTCCTGCTGGGAAGGAGGTTGAGTACATAAAAGGAGTTTCCTTCCCTATCCATGCAACAAACCTCGATGCCAACTCTGCCCACATATCTACACCAGCGACGCCATCACAGGACCTAACCAGATCAGCCACATCATCACCGGTTCATTCACCTGCACGTCCACCAACGCAATATACGCCATCATTTGCCAGCAATGCCCCTCTGCTATGTACATAGGCCAAACCGGACAGTCCCTACGGAAAATGATGAATGGACACAAATCAGATATTAGGAATGGCACTATACAAAAACCTGTAGGGGAACTCTTCAATCTCCCTGGACACACAATAGCAGATTTAAAGGTAGCTATCCTGCAGCAAAAAAACTTGAGGATCAGACTTCAAAGAGAAACTGCTGAGCTTCAGTTCATCTGGAAATTTGACACCATCAGCTCAGAATTAAACAAAGACTGTGAATGGCTAGCCAACTACAAAAACAGTTTCTCCTCCCTTGGTTTTCACACCTCAACTGCAAGAAGAGAGCCTCATCCTCCCTGATTGAACTAACCTCGTTATCTCTAGTCTGCTTCTTCCTTGCATATATATAGCTGCCCCTGAAGATTTCCATGACATGCATCCACGAAAGCTCATGCTCCAATATGTCTCTTAGTCTATAAGGTGCCACAGGTGCTGCTTCCCTCAGAAGGAAGGAGACTTCATGGCAGACTTGGTGGGCCTAGGAGCACTGAGGTTCTCCCCCGACACAGGGAAGAAAGAAACTGTCAAATTAAGTCTATTTTACTTTAAGGCTCGGATTGGCCTGGAGAATTTGTGTGTGCTGATTTTAGGATTTGCCAAAAACTCTCTAGAAATGAGTCCGTGATTCCAGTGAAAGACTTAGGTGGGGAAGACATCCCTCAGAAAGGAAATTCTTTGATTGGTTTAGAATGAGCCAAAGATCTTGTGAGGAATAGTTTGTGAAACCAGAAAGACACATTGTTCTCCCAAAAGCATCTGCAGGTCTAAAACATTTAAATTCATCTTTATATCATCTTCTGGATCTAGTAGAACCAGAGCATGTCCAAGAAATTACCACAGGAGGGTCCTAGCAATCTAAATTTATTTTCCAGACCCCCTTTGCTGCATCATTCTATATCTTTGGTACCAACACACACAATGGCCACAGCTTCTTTACAGAACTCACAAAATGGTTGTCTAGATTTCTCTTGAGATCCATCATCTTTGTACCTGGTCTTGGTAGTCCATCGATACGATGATGACAAATTTGTGCAGATCATCTTGTGGGGGAAAAGACCACCGCTCAGTTGATTTTGGATCAGACAGCCTGAGGCACCTTTATTGTTATAACAAGACTACAAGATTACAAGTATGCATACAGAGAGAGACAGCGTAACTCCATGCAAGGGGTAGGCTGTTCTGCCCTTTACAATTTTTACCAAGCTTATAAAGGTTAAAACCGCAAAACATCATATTGATTACACAAGTTATTTGCCTTTTCTGGTAAATTAATATTGCAAATCAGCAAGCTATTTCAACACGTAACATGTGTACCATATCTGGTATAAAATATTATAATTGAGCAAGCTATTTCAACATCTATCACGCATTTTGGCAGTGGGTGAGCTGGTCATTCTATAATTGAGCAAGCCATTTCCACACTTAACATGCGTTTTGGCAGTGGGTGAGTTAGTCATTCTGTAACTCCAACTTGCAGTTACTGTAAGCAAGCAATAATTATCATACTATAGTTTGCTTAAAGCAGCTGGCACTCAAGTGACCACTTGTCCCCCTCCTAGTTCCTCTTTTGTCAGTATTTCATACCCCGCTTTCTCATATCTAGTTTCTCCACACACAGTGCCACAGTATGCAGATAAACAAGTTTTCTTTGAGAACTAAAACCATGGCTTTTATTTTGCATTTATTTAGCTTGCATGGGCCTGTAAACTAATAAAGCTAAAAGCATATGATTGTTACAATATTATATGTTAAAATCACAGATGCTTATATCAATGGCAGGGCTCTGCAGCAGGGACTGATCGATTACTATTTCAATCAGGGCCCTGATACAGTATTCGACCAGTGACAGCAACCTCCCAAAAGGCTTTGGTGGCAAGACAAGATCCCATATAAACAGTTGCAAAGATATATCCAAAGAGACGGGGTGGTGGGTTATGTTCCCTCACAATCTATTGTTGGTCTCATGGTGTGCCCTCTGAGAACTGTACAAGCTAATTCTAGAGGTGCACATTTTGCTGCAGATGGTGCATGGGAAGTTCGCAGTCAGTGGATTGTGCACTGCTGATGCTCTGTGACGTCATTCGCGTGCCTCTTGTAGACACCAGCAACAGTCTTCCTCAAAGGCGATGCAGGTATTTCTAACTGTTGCATGCCACTGTGTTCTGTCGCTGGCGGCATCCTTAAGGTCCCTAGGTTTGATACTGCTGTACTGCAGATTGGCTTTGATGGTGTCCTTGTAACATTTCCGTGGATGACCTATATGCCAGATGCCCTGGGAGAGCTCACCATACAGAAGTTGACGGGGGATTCTGTTGGCATCCATGTGGCTGACATGACCAGTCCAACATAGCTGTGACTTCATGATCATCATTTCAATGCTTGCCATCTGGGCTATCTTGAGGAACTTGAGATTGGGCACTTTGTCTTGCCAGCAGATCTTCATAATATTGCGGAGGCAGCGCATGTGGAATGCTTCAAGCTGCTTGATGTGACGCCTATATAGTGTCCATGTTTCGCACTCGTACAAAAGAGATGAGAGAACAACATCTTTGTACACAAGCAGTTTTGTTGACATCCGGATGTTGTGGTGGTTTAAAATATGCAGACAGCCAAGTGCCTGGCTTGCTTTGGATATTCGTGCGTTGATCTCATTATCCAGCGATCTGTCACTGGATATGACACTACCCAAGTATTTAAAGTTCTCCATTACTTTAAGCTGAGTGCCATCAATGGAGATACTTGGGACAGAAGCATTTGATCCAGATGCAGGTTGATGAAGAACTTCTGTCTTTTCGAGGCTGATAGTTAGTCCAAAGGGTTGCAAGGCCTCAGCAAACTTGTTGACAATGTGTTGAAGATAATTTTCAGTGTGAACCATGAAGGCACAATCGTCGGCAAAGAGTGCCTCAAGAAGGAGTTTCTGCACTGTCTTAGTCTTTGCATTCAGGCGACGGAGGTCAAAAAGTGAACCATCGTGCCGGTATTACAAGTATATACCTCGGTCCAGATCTTTCATTGCATGGTTAAGGACGCATGCAAAAAACAGGTTAAATAGGACAGGTGCGAGACCACATTCTTGTTTCATGCCATTGGTGATGTTGAAGGAGGCTGATGTGGCTCCATCAGACAATACTTCGCCTGTCATGCTGTCATGAAAAAGGCATATAATCTGGACAAATTTTCTTGGGCAGCCAAGTTGTGTTAGAATGGTCCAAAGGGCTTCCCTGTTGACGGTATCAAACACCTTTGTCAGATCTATGAAGAGAGCATACAGGTGCATATTCTGTTCAAGGCACTTCTCTTGTATTTGTCTGACAGCAAACACCATGTCGACTGTGCTCTGGCCAGGTCGGAAACCACACTGACTTTCAGGTAGATTTGCCTCAGAAATACTGGCTATTAGGTGGTTCAAGATGATGCGGGCGATGATTTTCCCTCCAATGGAGAGGAGGGATATGCCTCTATAGTTTCCACATTCTGCTGTGCTGCCTTTGTTCTTGAAAAGATAGACAATAGTAGCGTTGCGGAGGTCCTGGGGTATGTTTTCATCCTCCCAGATGCTGATGATCACGCTGTGGAATGCTGCTAATGCTGCTGGACTTGCTGCTTTGTATATCTCTGCTGGTATCCCATCTTTTCCAGGAGCTTTTCCTGAACTCATCTGGCTAACAGCTTTCTTAATCTTATCTGTAGTGGGCGGAAAGTCAAGATCTGTCAGAGCAGGTTGTTGTGGAATTTCATTGAGGACATTATTATTCACGGTTGATGGTTAATTGAGAAGGTTGCTAAAGTGTTCTCGTAATCTTTCGTTGATGCCTTCTTTATCTTTAATCAGCATTGTGTTGTCTGATGAGAGCAATGGGATGGTCCTTGGTTTAGAAGGTCCATAGACAGTCTTAATAGCACTGAAGAACATCTTTGAGTTGTGAGTCTCAGCATAGGGCTCAATTTCTTTGGCTTTGCTCTCCCACCAGTTGTCTTGTATCTGACAAAAGTCTTTCTGTGTTTTGCTCTGAAAGTACTTGAAATGGTCGCACTTAGAGACTGAGGAGGGGTCATTCTGCCATTCGATAAAGGCTTTTCTCTTTACTTCCAGTGCTGAGCATATTTCTTCTTGGTTCTCATCAAACCAATCCTGATGTGTTCTTTTCTTTGGTCCAAGAGATGTTATTGCTGTGTCAGTCACTATCTGCTTGAACTGGTCCCACTTTTCGGTTGCAGTACCAATCAGCTGTCTGTGGGATGTCAGTTTGTCATCAAGACTCCTCTGGAAATTGTTGAAACATTGAGCATCCTTCAGTTTGGCTATGTTGAAAGCAGGTCGCACACGCTTAGGGCATTTGTGCCAAGAGGGAGCGATGTGAAGTTGAAGAGACATCCTGACTAATCAGTGATCTGTCCAGCACTCTGCGCCTCACATTACTCCGGTGATCATTATGTCTCCGATGTCTCACCTTCTGTACCTGGTAGCTGAGTCAAAAAATAGCTGTTACAGTCACCTCACACACAAGTGTTGATATTTCTAACGATCAAATTTCCTATCACCAGAACTTATGTAGATTCACAGTTGTATCATCCCATCCTGGAGGGACCTCCCCACAACTACTGTATGATACTGTCTGACCTCCTCTATGATAAGCTTTAGAACTTCATCCAGTTATCCCCACAGGAAGGAACACTACAAGGAACAACTACTACTGGAAGTTAAATCCCACTTCAGGGATAACGTGCCTTTTTAGTGAGAGACTAAGGAAGCTCAATGTATCTAGTTTATTCAAGAGACAGTTAAGAGGTGACTCAATCACTATCTACAAGTACCTACCTGGGGAAGAGATTTCTGATAGTAGAAAGCTCCTTAGCCTACCAGAAGAAGGTACAATGAAATCCAACGGTTGTAAGCGGAAGCTAAACAAATACAAATTAGAAAAAAGGTGCAATTTTTTTTTAACAGTGATAGTAAATCACGTTAGAAAAAACTAACCATCCCTTAAATAGCCATTAGGCCAAAAAGAGAATGACTGTATAACCTGGTGGTCCAGTACCCCTGTTACAATGACTCTTATTATTCATCCTAAATGGAACAGCTTCAGTGGGAGAGACTGAGGAAGCCCGACATCAGAATATCCCGTAACTCAGCAGTTAGGCCACTCTTCTGGGTGTTGGGAGACCCCTGTTCAAATTCTTTCTCCCTATCAAGCAACAAGGGAAACTGAACCCACATCCTGGGTGAGTGCTCTAGTAAATTAGAATGGAGCCACTGATGCCAGCATCTCCTGTAGCCACACCTCCTCCACACACACCTACCAGGCAAGATAGCATTTTCCCCCACCTCTCTTCCACAGGTTTGAGGATTGCCATGGGTTTTGCATAGGAGAATAAGCACCAGGATGCCTAGTGTAAGGCAGCAGTGTGAAATCCCCAGAGATAGAAACTTAGAGATGTAGGGAACTTATACAATGGACATTTATATGCTGAGTGATTTTAGGCACCTCCAGGGTGAGGCAGCAGATGAGCGATGGTTTTGTGGATTGCAGCAGTGCCTAAAACTACTTAGATGTGTAGTCCCTGTGCTTTGGTGCCAGGCTCCTGTGCATTCCTAATCCTGCTTTGCTCACTTTACCATTCTCT
Source organism: Gopherus evgoodei (assembly GCF_007399415.2). Classification (NCBI taxonomy): domain Eukaryota; kingdom Metazoa; phylum Chordata; order Testudines; family Testudinidae; genus Gopherus; species Gopherus evgoodei. The sequence continues at coordinate 109,351,805 of NC_044327.1, forward strand.
CTAACTCTATCTTGAGAATACTTGAAAAGATACCTACTAGAGAGAGGCAAAATTACTAGTTGCAAATCTTTCATGCAGAACAAATTCATACTAGAAATAAGCCACAAATTGTTTACAGTGAAGCTGATTAGCCATTGGAACAAACTAAGTGATGGATACACTTGAAGTTTTCAAATCAAGATGGGTTGCCTTTCTGGAAGATATGCTTTAGGCAAGCTAAGTTATTGGGCTCAATACGGGAATAACTGGATGAAGTTCTAAAGCGTATCATACAGGAGGTCAGACGCATACATTTTATGGCCAGAAGGAACCATTAGACTATCTAATTATGAATCATTAGATAAAAACAGAAGAACCTTTCCCACTCACAACACTCCCTCCTTCCACTGCAAAAATAAACTCTTATACCATATGTGGTTTTTTGGAGTGGGCATGGTTGAGAATTTACAAGTAGGAAATCTCTCTCTTGCAAAAGTAGTTTCAGAATAGCAAAATAAAAGAACAAACACACCTACAGTTTTTTTTAAGGTTTTAAAAGCTGATGCTCTTGATTAATTACCTTGTGCTCCAGTCCACATTTTACAACTTGATCAAATTCAGACTTCAAGAAATTCTTCATCAGGACAAGCTTGCAACAATAAATTTCCACTGAACTCCATAATATCAACACCCTTTAGAATTTTAAACCTATCAGAGCAAATACCATTTCAAATATCAAACCAATATATATGCATATATATTTAGTAAAAATAATTTATTTTAAAGACAAATTATGGGAAATAAGTCTTTTATGTGTACTTGAGAAAAAAGGCAAACTTGGACAGAATAATTTTGATTGCTGGCCTCATGAGACATCTAGTGGAAAAAAGGGAAAAAAAACAACTACATGGCCTATCACATAGATATTCAATTAAACAGAGGATTGTATTTGTCCAATGAAATACTCTACGTCCTCTGCAAACGCTAAAGAAAATGTCTCTGACACACACAATTACAGACATATATATGAGAGTTACTGTGCAAAGAACATCCATTGACCCCATTATAAAGCATCTACTACTTAGGGCTTTATTTTCCCTCGAGCACCAATACTCATTTTGAATACTCTTTATTGCTCACAACTTAAGAACTTCTTACTCCTTATTATCACTATTTTGAGCGCTGAATTGAAGGGAGGAATGACAAGCATAAGTTTAAAAGAAAGCATGATGAAGAATGGGTGTTTCGGAAGGACATGAGGTTAAGTGCAATTTTCATTAGATGAATAAGATTCTAAACCCTGTGCTTCCTTCTTTGGCCTCACTCCTGCTAGGCAGGAATAACTTGGTGGCCACCCTGTGGTGCTTTCATTAACCCATGAGTGAGTTCACCGTCCCCCATGTTCTGCTCAGAACTTTTCACCTTATGCACAACACTCAACACCTGCACCATGTAAGATCAAGCCTACTGTTTTGTAATATGACTAGAGGCTTCTGAAGTCCAGAAAAGTGATTAATATTGTTGGAGAAATATGCATTTACTCAAAGGAGCCAGATTTTTTGAATACTCTGTGACAACAGAGCATCCCCTTCAAGACCCACATTCCCTTGTCTGTCAGAAATGGAATAACTAAACAAATGGTCAGCAACAAATCCAGTTCACTTCTTGGAAGCCTTTGCCTCTGTAAAATTGTTAAACCTCCTCAGGTTGCTTCCAGCTCCCCAAGTATTACATGCGTCTGAACTGTTCTATTTGTCTACATAAGTTTGCAAGCCTCTTAAGGCAGGGATCATATTTTTCTGTATGCTCGAATGGCACTGAACACACTGTTGATGCTCAATAATAAATAATGATGCTGTAAGATTAAGCAAAGGCATTGTCTATAAAATAAGCCTTGCACCATGCTTTGAATGTTAACATCTGGCTTTGATGGGCTGTTAAAGGAATTCAGGAACCCTTAACTGAGGCTGCCCTGTCTCCATTTGTCAAGAGTGCTCACCTACACACAGACAGCAGAAACACAGAGATAAGCACAGATGTTAACAGTGCCAGAGTTAAGCACATCATGTCTGTCTTCTTACCATTCAGTCACAAATGATATCACCGAGAGACCTATTCAGGCACTTAATGAAGCACTGCACATGGGGGGGAATAAAACACAATATTCTATAATACAGTCATATTTCTGCTAGCAAAAGAGACTTAAGAACATGACACCATATATCAAAACCATGCTGCGTTGTTTATGGGAAGCAATTTGAGAGCAGGATTGGATTTGCAGAAGTATGTGCAGAGTAAACAGTTCACAGAAATAGCAACCCAGACTCCAGCATTCTTACAGTGGGCCAGGAAAGGCTTGTCAGGCATTATTGTGCTTAGGCTTGATTATCAGGTACAGTTAAATCCTAGAGTGCCTTACACGAGGAAAGGATGGCTGAGTCTGACTTTATGAAGGGCAGTCGCTGGGAATGTCACATGCAGTCAGCATCAAGAATTCCTGCCCATGTTCCTTCAGCACCATTGAAAGAAACCCGATTTTTTTTAGTCTGACCCTGAATTAAGTTCAAGATGTATAGCAAGACTCTTGCTTGAAGCACTTGCAAGAGGTCTGTGGAGAGCTAGTCATGGGACACTGGTTTTTCTTATTTCCAGCTACTAAGTACCACTAAAAGCCAGCTAAAAACACACACATCCTTAGTTCTGCAATCACAAATGGAAAGGAAGGTGGCCCTCATGGTTGCAAATCAGAGGAAAAGGCCTTCAAAACAATCTCTGTAAAGATATGGTCCACACAGTAACATGTTTGTAAACCCCTGTTTATAATTTGGATAATCAATAAGGCTTAGCTATACAGTAGAATCACTAAGAAAGAATACATTTAGAAATTAGTGATACAAAGCCTGAGCATTAAAATTTAGATCTAGATCCACATTTGATGTAATCCAGTTCAGAGTTTTGGTTCAGGCCATTGTAAAGTTAGGAGCCATTTGAGAAATTCAGATCTGGGTTCAGAATTTGTATTCACAACATTCAGGAGTACTCAAATCTGAGGCTTCTATTAGGCACAACTATGATATATACTCAATGTATTCCTTTTGTGAAAATGAAGTGCTATGTTGTGGATATGCAGTGGAATAAATAAATGTGTTGGGATAAGTTTAAAATATGATCTGCTACAGTGGTGGTCTAACATTAGTAAAAATTTCTTTGGCCTTTGTAAATTAATTTCTGGCTTTCCTAGATTAATTTGGCTGAAATCATTTACTTCTAGGTACTATTCAGTTTGGGATAAATATTTATAACAACTGCTCCATCCATTTCATACTAGAGCAAAACTGAAAATAAATTAACTCACGAAAATTCATGTCCAGGTCATTTTTTAACTACATGGGTTTACAACATTCAGTGACAGAAACCTAGAATTAAAAAGGCTTGCTGCAATGTTGCAAAGTTATTGGAAACATTCGAGGGACAATTCAAAGCTGTGCTCCCTGCTTCCTTTAGATAGTATGGATAAGATTTTCAGAAGTGCCTCATTCTTTTGTGTGACCCAATTTTTGGGTACCTAACTTGAGACACCTTAAAAGGGGCTGATTTTCAAAAAGCACTGAGCCATCCAGCCTATCCCCAAAGCCACTAAGCACTTTTGAAAATCTTGGCATATATTAGGCACCAGGGGGCGCAGTTTGCCCACAAGATAGCTGTGATAGGCAAGGCCGGAAAATCAGTTGTGTAGTGACAAGGGTCACTTCTTGTCACTACACATTCCTCCCATTTCTGGTGTAAATTCACTTTTCTAAACCCCATTTTATTGGGAATTATTTTTAATAGTTTGAGGATTTATTTGCTCTGAAAATGCTTTCAGAGGTAACTGACAAGTGCTACTAAAATGAATAGAAACCTGATTGAGTGCGGGGAAGGAGTGGATGAGAATTGTTCATATAAAAAGAAAATGTAGGAAAAAGCAAAATCTAAAGATGACAAAATAAAAACCCCACAGCTAGGATACAAAGAGTCAGAGAGGCAAATCCAGAGCTGATGTAGCTTCAAGTCTGAATTTCTGCTAGAGTAGCATCTCCTAACCCTTTTCAGAAACAGGCAAATACAGACAGCAAGGAATCCTGAATTGGAACATTGCTTCCATAGCACTCTTTCAATTGGTAGAGAGATACATCCATTTTAAAGTCCTCGTTTAATTGCTCAGACCTTTAAAAAAAAGTTTGGTGAACTCTTGCTGAGGTGTTTTTTATACTGAGATTTTATTTTTATGAGAATGGATAACTCAAAAATTGCTTCAGGATTGACTAAACTTAAATCCAGGTACCCATATCCAAAAAACACTGAGCCATCCAGCCTATCCCCAAAGCCACTAAGCACTTTTTGAAAATCTTGGACTGAAATCAATAGAGTTGCTCCTGATTCAAATAGGAATATGTGAGAGGAGAATAAGGTCTTCAGTCTGAATAAATTTGGCTGAAGAAAAGGAAGTTATAAACAGGACCCTGTGTGTTCTGTTACTTCTCAGCTCTGGAATTCATGCTTTGCCACAGAATTGTGTCTCAAAATCCAAGCTTTCATTTAAAAGAAATATATAATATCTAGCCCTTCTGGTTGCAGAGAAAAAAATTAAAAGTGTGAGTCAATGTAAAGTGGTGCAGTGAAAGTCTTCCTGAATCTGCAGATAGCCTGAAAAAATAGTTCTGAGAGGTGTTAATTGCTCCATTCATTTCAATTGGTTGAGTCTGAAACCTAATGATGGTCATTTCATTGTTGATATAGTTAACTTTATTATCTAATTTCACTGCTGGTCATTTTAGAAGACATACCTAGCTACTGTGCTCATACCATAATCTGAAACCATTTTCTCTGGTGCCAAAAGTACAATTTCTCAAACTATCACCTCAACAACTTCTATAACAGGGGTAGGCAACCTATGGCATGCATGCCAAAGGCGGCATGGGGCTGATTTTCAGTGGCACTCACACTGTCCTGGTCCTGGCCACCAGTCCTGGGGGCTCTGTATTTTAATTTAATTTTAAATGAAGCTTCTTAAACATTTTTAAAACCTGATTTACTTTATATACAAAAATAGTTTAGTTATATATTATAGACTTATAGAAAGAGACCTTCTAAAAATGTTAAAATGTATTACTGACACGGGAAACCTTAAATTAGTGTGAATAAATGAAAACTCAGCATACTACTTCTGAAAGGTTGCTGACCCCTGTTCTATAACATTGTTACTTGCTTTCAGTATAAAAATCTGTGATATAGTGAAAACTGAAAATGTGGAAACAGCATATAATATATTGAATTTAATTAGGGTGGTTGATTAATCACAGTTAACTCACGTGATTAATTACAAAAAATTAATTGCAATTTATTGCACTGTTAAACAATAGAATACCAATTGAAATTCATTACATATTTTACATTTTTCTACATTTTCATATATATTGTAATTGAAATCAAAGTGTATATTATTTTTGATTATAGATATTTGCACTGTAAAAATGATAAAAGAAATAGTATTTTTCAATTCACCTCAAACAAGTTCTGTAGTGCAATCTTTGTCAGGAAAGTACAATTTACAAATGCAGATTTTTTTTGTTACATAACTGCACTCAAAAACAAAACAATTTAAAACTTCAGAGCCTACAAGTCCACTCAGTCCTCTTCTTGTTCAGCCAATTGCTCAGGCAAACAAGTTTGTTTATATTTATAGAAGATAATGCAAACCTAACTGATTTCAGAGCCCAAGTCTCATTTTCAAAAGGGACAGTTAGTGGGATTTAGGCTCCTAACTGCCTAAATTCCTTTGGAAAAGGAGGTTTAGGCTCCAAAATCAGTTAGGCATTGCAACACTGAGTGCAGCAGTTCATAAATACCTTTAACAATCTGGGCTTTTGTCTGTTTCTGGACTTGCACTGTACCTTGCACAATGAGCCATCTTTGCACTACTAAAATACAAATATAATAAAATAATATATTTTCTGAACAAGAAATGGTGTAATCATTGGAATAATTGCACTTATCTCCTTGTATTTTATTCCCTTTGCACCCCTACTTTCCTAAAAAAAGGTAATAGAGTACAAATAAACCTACATAAAATACAATGGGCATGCAAATGTGAAGGTTACACCAGCTTCTATATATTAGTACATGTTGCACATACGGATTCCTGTTTTCCCAGTTATATTTGTAGCTTTATATATTACTGATCATAAAGTGAACTTGGCTGAATTAAGAGTATTACTGTAACATTTGCGCTAGGTGCTATGGAAGGGAAGATGCAGGATTAGAAGGACTGATCTGACCTGACTAATCCTCTGTAACTATGAGGTAATAAAAGCGCAACTACCATCTGAGAGAAACTTAGCACGTCTCCAGTTTGACTGGTCAGAGAGAGGTTTCTTCTGGCACCTCTAAAGGTACTAAGGCTACTGTGTTTGGGCTATGACTGAATCTTGCCAATGGTAGCATGGAGGAGGCATACAGGGAGTTTATAACAGTAGCTGCTGGATTCAATGGATATTGATCCCTGTCATATGACAGAGATATTAACCCTGACCCATGTCAGCTAACTGAAGCCAAGCAATGCAGACAGGTCTCTTACAAGCATTCTTATATGTCATTCCTTTAATACAGCACTCCCTGGATGGTAGACTACATTAATTGGTTAATTTTGCTCTGCTGGTGGCAGACAGAGCAGTGATAACATAGAGAGAGGGCAAGAGGAAGCCGAGAACAGCTGCTGTCAGGATGAAGAGCAGGCAAGCAGCAACATGAGGGAGTCAGGCCCAAACTGGGAAGGGCCTAACCAGCTATCTAATATGTTGTTCCATGTGTGCCAATGTTTACAAGCCCTTGTGAATATGAAGATACATACCTCCCAGTCCCCTGTCAAGTGGCTTTGTTGATTGACTGACATGATATGAATTGAAGGCCACTTACTTCTCTTCACAGCCCTGGAATTGTGAGAGTACTCCTTCAGAAGAGAGAGGAAAAACCAAAGGTGATTACAATAAAGCTATGTATGGGCAATAAAGTTGTTAGGATTAAATATCCTCATTACTGTACTGCAGAGGTCGCTTCTACAGGACATTTATCTTTAATGGTGCAAGGGGTGCACCTACTGATAGGCAATGGAGGTACCAAAGGAGAAGTCACTCACCAGTTATGTCCCTGCTGCAGAGACAGTCCCTGTATAACCCTCTGTGTTTGCCTGCAAATGTACAGCTGTCCAGGAGAGGGCAAGATGGTGTTCTGTGAGACAGGCAGGCAAGAAGGTAAGAAAGATGGGATAAAATGGAAGAGGACAAGAAAGGAAAGGACATGAGGCTGGAGACGGGGACAAAAAGTTTTGAGAAGGGAATAAAAGAATGGGAGATGAGGAAAAAGAAAGAAGTTCTTTATCTTTCATTCTCTTTTCTTTACCACTTTCTCTCTCTCCCCTTTCCCTTTCTGCTTAAATCATGTTCTCCTACTGTCACAGAGCAGCATACTCAGCCATGCCACACCAGGGGAATGGAAAGAACCTATTTGTTTTGCCTGGTGAAATATTACAAAGCACACGGCTTAGATACAACAATTCCACATGACATAAGCCCTGATTCACCAAAGCGCTTAAGCTAGTGATTAACTTTAAAGCACACATGTAGTCCCGTTAAAGAAGAGCACATGTTTAAATGCTTTGCTGTAAATGCCTTAGCTCCTATTTAATTTAAAAGCTTTATTTTTTTCCGTTTTGCAGAGACTGAGGCTGTAATAAAGACCCAGCGAGCTGTGAAAGCTTCTTGTACTAAATATATCAGGAATGCCAACAATACACCATGTAATTCTTCCATCTGATATTGGCTTTTACAAATATTTGTGGTGCTCATGTAGCTGAGGTAAGTTTAAACAGAGAACAGAAAAATGCCAAACATAGGCTTTCAAGGCATTGTCATGCTCTGCTACTGTACAGACTTTAGATAGTCCTGATTCTTTCAAATGCCAATTAACAGGTGTCAGAAATGCTAGTTCTTACCAAGAGACCTATGTCTGCGTAACAGTAAAACTATTTTGGCAATCCAGACCCCAGCATAAATATCATGGTGCTTGAGCCCCCGGGGCCTGTGGAGTTTACAAGTATGCTGTCAAGATCTCTTCATTGGGATAATCCTTGAAGTCCTGCCAAAAAGCGAGGGGACTCCAGTGCTTTTATGTGCTCCCAAACTCAGCTCTGGCTCCAGAAGTCAACCCTCTCCCCAGTCTGAGTGCTAGTTGTGAATCTCAAACATCAAACTGACATTCCGATTGATAGTGTGACATGCTTGGATGATGATGCCAGAACAGCAGGTGACACTGGCAGATAGAGGCAAGGGATAGTAACTTGGTGGCTTCTTGTTACATAGTCTCTGAACTCTACAGGATGGAATTAGGGACAGAGGAACAGTTATAAAATGATGTTACAAAATCCGGATGTCCTGATCAAACTGAGACAGTTGTAAGGTCTAACATTCTATGCACAGGTTTCAGGACTGGTACCGTATCCCCTTACATCTGACTTTACCTAATCCAGGATTAAATCACATTGTGAGCAAATGATCCAAAACACTCTTCCAGCCTCTCTAGAGACTAATTGGGGGAAAACAAGAATGGGTTGGTGCATCAAAATGATGTCATAAAGAGGTGCAATATTATTTCCATGCAGAAGAAAAGTGTGGATCAAAGGACTTCAATACAGCTCAGAAAGAGAAACAAAAGTCATGTGGCCAAAATTCATTCATCTATCCCAAGAAGCCAAGAGTTTACACCAGTTATGAATTTAGCCCTTTGTGTATACAGCTTATGCAATTTTTCAGGAAATACAGGGGCAGAATTTTTAAAATCTGCCCGTCACCAGCGTCCAAATTTCAGAATATCAGTTCTGTTTGATGATTATCAGAACTATCCAATCCTCTTGGGTATGCAAAATTCAGGTGGAAATCTTGGCTTTGTTGAGAAATTTCTGGTGATTGCTGTCAGGCCACTAATACTGTGACAACAGTTTTTCTCCTCGTATTTTGGGATTTGTGTTTTTCATCCTGGCCAGAACCTAAACACAAGAGCAAGTGAAACATTTAACCTAACTTTCTAAAATTCAAAAATATTCCACATACTTTCAGCCCGAGACATGGGGAACAATTTTTGACTTTATCTGATCTTGTTTACCCATCCCTGGTGGAAAGGACAAAAATGGGAAAAGTTTTGAAATAAATGGGTTCAAAACGCCCAGCAAACAAACAAAAAAAGAGAAATCGATGGACTAACAAGTGAATCCCTTCTACAAACAACAAATGTCTAATTGTTCTTGCATTGCCCAGTATGTGTACTTTCCACATCGAAAAGCTACTACACCATGAAGACTTAAAACCACAATACATTTATAAAGCGTGGCCTAATTTTATAAGAAGGCTGTTTCCAATTGTAAAAGGTATGATTTGGAGACAGGAGAGCATGAATGGGGTTTCTTTGCCTTTTGGGGACTGTAAATTTATGAGAAATCATGGCTATTTCATTGATCATAATTAAGGCTAAGATTTAGTCACAGGTATTTTTGGTAAAAGTCATAGACAGGTCACTGGCAATAAATACAAATTCAGAGCCTGTGACCTGTCCATGACTTTTACCCCAAATACCCCTAACTAAATCTCTACCTCTGGGGCACCATTGCTCTGGGGGGGGCCTGCTGCGGTGGGGACTAAGCAAAGGCTGGGGGTTGACTGCCCCCCAGCCTCTGCTCCTGGGGACATCCCAGGATGCCGCTTCAGCTACCCTGGGACCGCTACTGCTCCAGCGACACCCCCAGGACACCCCTAGGACTACTGCTCTGGCGGTCCCTGAAGCCACCACATTGTCCACTACACCCGCGGTTCCCAAAGCCAGCTGCCCCAGGCCTCCTAAGCAGCGGCTGATGCGACTGGCTCCGGCGACCTCCAGAGTAGCTGGCCCTGGGTTGGTCCAGTAGCGGCCACTACAGCTGTCTGTAGGGCCCTGAAGTTAGCCGCACCAGCCACTGCAGAAATCACAGAGCTTGTGGAAAGTTACGGAATCCGTGACTTCCTTGAAAGAATCACAGCCTTAATCCTAATCACTTTTCTATGTAACTAGACCTTAATTTGTTTTGCAGCATGATCTATGGAAGGGCAGCATAGCTTTGAGAGCTATGTCTATGGCTGATGAGTTGTGCTGCTGGCATGCATTTGTGTGGAAATTAAAAATAAAATAAAAATCATTTAAAAAATTTATAGTGTGAACCCAACAGTCTCCTGACCTGTCATGCCTGGAACTTGTCTGAGATGAACAGGACAGAAAAGTGAAACCTAGGCAGCAGATCATGCCAAGCTTCCAACCATGCTTTTGGAAGCTGGTCATAATTTGTAATGGATTATCTTAGGAAACTGATTTGGATGCCTCATGTTCAGGAGCCAGGATGGCCTACTTTGAAGAAAAGAATGTGTGAGTCTTAAAAATGTCTCTTCGTTGCCTAACTTTTTGCTGGTGTATGAATTTTAATGCTTGATTTGCTTTGCACTAGCCTTGGGTATCTACAAGTAAAACATGCAGTTGACAGGTTAAGTACTAGATGTGTTGACTTATTTATGCATTTTCTTTTCTCTGCCACTTGCATGTTGTTCCCTGGCTCTCCTTGGCTTTCAGCAGCAGCATCTGGCCCCCCTGATGAATTTCACAGACTGTTGCCTCTGCACTAGAGTTTTCCATGTGACCAAAGAGTTCTGAGAGGGGCCACACTGTTTAGTGCTTCTGCAAAACACTTTCCCTTCAGCTCACCCTTGATTTTGTGCACATTTTCTGGGTAAGGCAGGCAAAAGTCACCTGCAGGAACATTTAATGGGAGATGGTATCCTCAGGAGTACCAGCAGTCAAAGTTACAAGTGTTCATTTGAATCAGTTTTTAAATTAAACCAGAGTGTTAAATGTCACTGTTCTCTGTTACAACTGTATGAACTAAATCCTCAGATTCTTGTATGAGCTAAATCCTCAGATTCTTTGCTGGGTCAGTCCTGAAATATACTGTGCGTCCTCAATTCCCATAGATATCCCCATTTTTACAAAGCATATATGTGGATTTTTTTCTTAAATGTGATTTTAGAGCAATCATTGTTGGCCCTATATTTGCCATCTTCCCTTCAAAACTTTTTCATTCCTTTGTTTAAATTTGGCCTTCTCTTCTGTGTATGTGTGTAAGATATTATATTAGGTTTTCATGAGACTGCAGTTGTTTGTATTCTGTTGTACAGAGCTTTGGTGTGGAGTGCTAAATAAATATATGTATTACGGGGGAACGGGAAAATCTATACCCAGCCAACTTCCCAACCAATAGTCACTCACTTGATAAACAGTGACTACTGGCTTGTTGTCGGCAATAGGATATAGACAGACAGCTATACATTCTGTAATTATGCACATGACAATACTGCCCCCCAGGGCAACCACCTGTTCTGTGTATATAAAGTCATAAAGTTTAAGGGCAGAAGAAATGATCAGATCATCCAGTCTGACTTCCAGTATATCACAGGCCAGCAACATCATTAAGTACGGTGTAGACCCAGGGCAGTTGGGAACTGCAGAGTAGTCCTATTGGCATCCAGCGGGGGTGGGCGGGCAAAGCCCAACCACTTCTAAGGGACCTCCCCCCAGCCTAAGGGGAGGACCCACAAGTCTGGGACACCAAGTAATTACGGGGGACAACTAATGAAAAAACAGGATCAGGAGTGAGGTCAGAGGGCTAAGCAAAGGGAACCTGACGGGGACACCAAGCAGAGAACCCCGGACAACGCCCACTGCTCCGTCGAAGGCGTCAAGGGAGCCAGTGGACGCCGCCCAGAGGAACTCTGCCCGGATGCGTGAGCAGACGGAGGAACGGAAATAGGCCCTACAGTCGCAGGAAATCCCATCGGCCAACCTCCTCTCCCTGGTGTTGTAGATGGTCAGTTTGGCCAGGGCCAAGAGGAGGCTGAGAAGGAGATCCCGCGACTTCGTGGGGCCACGGATTGGGAGAGTGTAGATAAAAAGGTGAGGGGAAAAGTGCAACCAAAAACGCAAGAAAATATTCAGGAGGAGCAGGAACTGGGGGGAACTGTAGAGTAGTAGAAGGGAGATATACTGGCCACTCGATAAGCAGTTTTCTGTTCCCTGAGTGACCAGAGCAGGGGCTGTTCCAGGCTAATGAGAACACCTGACTCAAATTAACCTGCTAAGAGTCAAGTGAGGCTGTTAAGCATCTGACTCTAAAGCCCCTCTGATGCTATAAAAGGGCTCACTCCAGCCAGGCCAGAGGAGAGGAAGTGTGTGTGAGGAACTGGGAGCAAGAAGCCTGCACGAAGCTGAGAGCGAGTAGGCATACAGCTGGAGGACTGAGAAGTACAAGTGTTATCAGACATCAGGAGGAAAGTCCGGTGGTGAGGACAAAGAAGGTGTTGGGAGGAGGCCATGGGGAAGTAGTCCAGGGAGTTGTAGCTGTTGTGCAACTGTACCAGGAGGCATTCTAGACAGCTGCAGTCCACAGGGCCATAGGCTGGAACCCAGAGTAGAGGGTGGGCCTGGGTTACCCCCAAAACTCCCAACTCCTGCTCAAACACAGGAGGAATTGACCTGGACTGTGGCTTTTACCAGAGGGGAAGGTCTCTGGGCTGTTTCCTGACCTGCAGTATGAATCTGAGGTGAGCAAATCTGCCAATAAGTGCAGGACCCTCCAAGGTAGAGGAGGAATTTTGTCACAGTATCCACACACTAAACCCAACAACCAAAATTAGAGCCCATAGAAGACTAAACTATTGTGTGCCACAGGCAGAGATGGTTGTCTACACCTGAGATGGGCTGAACAGATTGGGAGGTTACAGTACATTAGAACATGACCCCATCTGCCTATTGTTAGTCTGGTATCATTCTCTGAACCTGCCCTAGATATGTTAACAACAGTTTCATAGACTTCTTTACAAGATCTTTGTCTGAATCCAGATTTGCTCTTGAAGGAGGAACTAGGGTAAGGTTGTGATGGTGGAAAGGGCAGCATTGGAAGGAGGTGATGCTGAGCCAGTGGTACAGTGCTGCCATGGCTGGAAATTACACACCCTTCAAATATGCCAAGAAGGCACAAGATTGAGATATTTCCTGTATAGAAACCACTAGAGTTTGGTGGCAACCTTACTACATCATTCATTCCAGATTTTGCTGCACTTATGCCATTAGGGCATGATCTTGTAAGTACTTATTAACAGGCATAGTGCCTGCTACTATGAGTCATCCTTTGAAGTCAATGGAACAACTCACGGTAGTAAGTATCACATCCAGTAATAAATGTTTGTAGGATTTCCCTTAACTATGATTTACATTTCTAAGGAAGAAAATATTGTAAGATGTGCATCCATTTATTATCTTTGTGGACTGTAAGATCAAAGGGTCAGTTCAGTCAGTAAGCAAATGTAATATGCCTCTTAAAGTCTAAATCTTATGGTCTCCCCTACTAAGACAGTATATTGAAGCAGCCTTTCTTATGAACAGAGTTTCAGCTAATCTCTGTTATATTAATTTATTCTTAAAAAACAAATATTCTGCTAGATGCTGCTTAAATAGGAAGGTTTTAAAGAGGCAGAAATTGAATCCAAAAATGCCAAAAAAGAACAACCTTCTCCTGGGTTTTTACAGATGAGTTAAATGAGACACTGAGAGGTTAAGTGACAACTTGTGTAACAAGTTAGTGGCAGAGCTAGGCACAGAAACTCAAGAAGCTGGACTTCCAGTTCTCTACTCCAGCTATGAGATAAATTCACTTGTTACATACTTTATACCATTATACTCAAAAGGAGACCAAACTATGAAGTGGAGAAGGTTAGTGAGCCATCAGTATGTTGATGACATGCAGCTGTGTCATTTTCCATCAGACACAGATGGTGCAGCTTTCCCAGTGCTTGCCCAAGACAGATGTTGATGAGAGCAAGATGTCTGAACTTTAATTCACACAAGGCAAAAGGAGATGCTAGAGGGATGGGGAAATGAAGGGATCATGGGGTCCTTTTGGCCCATTATTGAGAGGGTTTGTCCACACATTACAAGAGACTTGCTATTTTGGGGTCTTTTAATTTTACTGACTGCTCCTAACATTTCAGATGTTAGCAGCAGCCAAAATATCTTTTCTATCTGTCTGGTTAGACCTAATAGGTGGTATTAGACAGTGAGATCCATATTAAATTAATTACAGCCACTAAACTTGTTCCTTGTTTGCTTCTGGGTGCAGTTCAAGGCGTTGACTTTGATCCCAACATGGTTTGGACATGGCTAGCTATTGAGGAAAAAATTCCAGGAATGATTTGCCCCATTTTTTAAAATATATACATATGCTTTGAGACATAATTGGATGTAATGGGCCAGATCCTTAGCTGGTGTAAAACAATGTAACTCCTTAAGGATCTAGTTCATTTTGTGTATTTGAAAATAAATAGAAATTAAGTCACTTAACTACCTATTTCTGAATTAACACACACCATGACGTTCAATTTCCACTTCTGAGGAAGGAAAAAAGACTTCCCTCTAATCCAATTTTCTCCATAATTTAATCCAGAAATTCCCATCCTGTTCCCAGAAATGCTCTTGTCATAAGTGTTTGGAAATGAGGAAACTGTTTGAACTTTGGAAATTCTTTGAATCATTAGTTTTAACAGATGCACAGTAGACTAATCATCACATGAGTCCAGTAGATGTCATGAAGATGGTATTTATAAACGAATAGGTTAATCCCTGCAAAGTGCACATGCATCACTGTGGGTGACTTTTTATTCTTAGAACACTGGGTCCACAAAACTGCAATGTACTGGGCATTAATGATTTCTCTTTCTGAATTCTCCATTGGTTCATCAGCCAGGCACTGCTTTTATCCTTATTGAAAAAGATGCCCTGGGCAAGTCACATCAAAATATCCACTAGATTGGATGTTTTTTCCACTGCAAAAAATGCACCCATGGTAATGATCATATCTGCAAAATGCTTCTGTAGAATAGCAATGGGGTAGTACAGTTAACACACTGACACTGAACAAGTGTTAAAATCTCTTATGAATTGCTGTTGTGATTATCATACATGCCTCCTATCTTTCCATACTATGCATTACAAATACAGATTGTGCTTTTAAAAGATCTCTTCAGTGAACAGCTTTATCTCAGAGGAAACCTGAGTTAAGTAGAGGTGTCGAGTTTTTGCCTGACACTGTGGGCGACAAGAACTCTCAGATTGCTAAGTGAATAAATAGTTCTTTGTATTTTCTCTAACACTGTAAGCGCCCTGGTCAGTCCTAGTGCACTTGCAAAGACCTGGGATTCTCTATGGAGTTTCAAAGAAGCAGAATTCTCATGGAAAACTAGCAACTTACAATTTTTGCATATAACGTCTGATATTTAAAGGTAGTGGATTGCACAAACAAATTATTACAGGCACATATCAGATAACTCTACATGCAAAGGGTTAATTATGGTAACTGCATGTGCACATTAAATGTACAAATGTGCACAGATAGGCACATACACATGCATATATAACAAAAATCCAGGCACATATCCTGTAACAGATTTTCTTTGTTTATCTACTCTTGCTCTTTACTTTTGAAAATATTTGGATGGACATATGATTTTTATTTCTAGAGGGACCTTGTGCTTCAGCGGACATCATAATCACTGCCACAGCAACTAGTAAGGATATCTCAAGTTCACCATTAATAATGATGCTCTGGAAAGCAGTAAACAAAGCACCATTCTGTATGAATGATATCTTACCCAATTGTCACTAGCTACCACTCAACCTTATTGTTTCTGATAGATTTCCCTTTAGTACTAAGAAAGCTGGATGTTTCTGGGTGAGGAGCTATTTTGGGGAGCCCAGGCAATGGCAGCTAAAATGTTAACCTTGGTTTGCTCATGCCTCAGTGTACCACAGAATGTACCAGAGAGACTCCTTTTGGGGGTCTAACATGAGGTTATCTTCTTCAATTTTCAGGCATAGAAGTATCCAGGGATCCAGTGCCAGAGACGTAAAATAGACAGACATTCTCCCTGTTTCAAGTCATAATGGATGTGCCTCCTTTGGACTTGCTTATGACATAATTAAAAAGAAAACAAAAAGACAAACTCTATTATAGTAGAGGAAGGATGTTGTCCCCTACTTCATTGGCTCCTGATTCAGCTCTCATTCAGCTTTGAAAAGTCTATTTTATAGATTTACTTCTAATAAGTTTTATTATGAGGTGGCTGTTAAGACGATTTTTATTTATCTAACCAATGTTACATTTATTACTCTTTATTGGTGACTCACCTACCCTTTGCTTCTTGCTTGCATCTGCTCAGAATTGGGAGGCAGCCTGTGGTGAGCACCTTGCACAGGTAGGAGGAAATTCAAGTGCTTCAAAGACAGGCACAGCCTCACCGGTTGCAAACTTAAAAGGTATAGGTGAAAATGTACGTGTCTCCTATTGCCCACTGATTAAACCGAACATTTTAATTCAAGTCAGGGTTCTGGGGGCAGTTAAGCAGATAAGACTTTCTCTTTTTGCAAAACTGGGAAAAGCCAACTGGGACTTGAGGTTATTATAGTGTGTAATATATTTCACCACACAACTCCATTAATTTCAGTGGCAACTGTATGGATAAATCCCCTACTCAACTTTGAAAATTTTAATCAACATGTGTGGTAAATGTTTGCTTTCCAGGGGCCCAATCAACCTCCAGTTGAAGTCAATGGGAGTTTTGCCATTCATTTCAAACAGAACAGTATAAGGTCAAAGAAGCAGCAACGTGGTTAACATTATGGTGGATTTATTAAAATCCACCTGCCTTCTCCTTGAGAATATTGCCCCTCATTGACATAATTGTGGGTAGCAAGCTTCATTTTGGGGGGAATAAAACTGAGCATGGCTAGGTTGGCTGAGGCTGGTCAGATATTGTAGCCTCAGACCAACTCTACCATTCATTTCTTGGTACTCCCAGCTCTGTTCACAAGCAGATCTTATTAACACTGGCCAGGAGGTGTTCTATTACCACAGGAAGAGTTTAAAGATTAATGTAGCATTTTACCACTTACATACTGATTGATTAATACTTGCTGATTTTATCAATCCCATTGTGAATATAATACATTACGTTTGATAAACCTGTGATTTCAAGAGATTTAGAAGAATAAAAAAGGAACACAACCAATAAAGTGCCAACTGGGAGCTTCTCCAAAACTGTGAATACTATTCAAGCTAAAACTACACCATGGAGTTGGTAGATATTTACTACAGAATCCAAGGGGTCAAGACACTACAGGTCCTAGCATCTTTATTACATCTTGTGGCTCGTTCATACATAAGATCCTGTACAAAACAGGACTATTTGACTAGCTGCCTCTTGTTTCAATTAATATTAGAGCACCACTCAGTAACATTTGGAGGAACATCTTTTAGATTAGTCTGGTCAGAGCTGGATTGAATCTTAGCTGCTTTTTTGTCAGTTGCCTATGTTTTAAGTTATTTCTCTGTTCTGATGAACCTTGTCCCTCTGTTCTAGTCTGATACACAATGGATGCCATTGTTTCTTCAAAGCAAACTCACAGACAAGTTCAATAAGCACTGAAAAAAGCTGAATGGAATGGGGTGGGGAGGTGGGGGTATCTGCTTGACACTGAGGCCCTTCTTCTGCCATTATGGAGCTGACATGGCTGAGTCACCAGCTGATGAAGTCAATGCCTAAGGTCATTCAGTGAGTCGATGAGTAAACTGGGATGAGAACACAGGAGTTCTGTCTTGCTAGAGAAGCAGCCCTACTATATGTATCCAGGGTCTCATGAGTCTTAGGGCTTTTTTTACATTCTGCCCACTAGTTTGCACCATGCCAGCTGTAATATGCTAAACAGCAGGCAAGCAGCATTGTGAGCGCTATTAAAAGTGTTCATAACGCAAGATGAGGTGTGGGCAGGTCAGGCTTGGGGAGGGAAGAGTAGGCAGAGTGCAGCAAAGGAGTTGGGTGTGAAAATTCAGCTGACACTTGCAATGAATGTTAATGTTTAAATATCAGCTGAATAAAAAAGGGATTCAATCCCAAAATGAATGAGAATGAAATGTGGCCCTGGAAAAAGTCATTCACACAATGATATACTTTTCTACATTGTTTGGTTCAGATAACAGAGTGTGATCAGGACACTTGGCAGCTCTGAGCTTATGGAGAGGTAAAAGGAGCTTAGTCACATGAAATTCAAACACACATGTCCTGATGCCTTAGTCTTAATCATAAGAAGCTTTGGGGGTTATTTTGCATTGAATAAACAAAGTCTGATATTTCACCACTTATTTGCTATCTCACCATAAATAAGGGGGCCCAGGTATTGGTCTTGACTATTGGTAGTCCTCATTGCTCTGTGAGCTCAATCTTTTATGGTGCTGGGCAATTTCTGGACACGCTCAGCATCCTGAACTCTCATTGGTAGGGCCTACCAAAGGTCCATTTTGGTCAATTTCTTGGTAATGGGATTTAAAAAAATCATAAATTTCATGATTTCAGCTATTTAAATCATAAATTTCATGATGTTGCAATTATAGGATCCTGACCCAAAAAGAGTCGTGGGGGAGGTCACAAGGTTATTGTAGGGCGGGTTGTGGTACTACTACCATTACTTCTGTGCTGCTGCTGGCAGCAGTGCTGCCTTCAGAGCTAGTCAGCTGGAGAGCGGTGGCTGCTGGCTGGGAGCCAAGCTCTGAAGGCAGAGCCACTGCCAGCAGCAGCGCAGAAGTAAGGATGGCCTGGTATGGTATTGCCACACTTACTTCTGCACTGCTGCCTGCAGAGTTGGGCCCTTGGTCAGCAGCCGCCACTCTCTGGCCACCCAGCTCTGAAGGTAGCAGCGCAGAAGTACGAGTGCAATGGTATGGTATTGCCACCCTTCTGCAGTGCTGCTGGTGGGATGCCGCCTTCAGATCTGGGTGCCTGGCCAACAGCAGCCACTCTCCAGCCACTCAGCTCTGAAGACAGTGCAGAAGTAAGGGTGGCAATACCACAACCACCCTAAAATAACCTGGTGACCCCACTTCAGCTCCCTTTTGGGCGAGGACCCCCAATTTGAGAAACGGCCTTATGTGTGAAATCTGTATAGTATAAGATAAAAGCACACAAAAGACCATATTTCATAGGGGGAGATCAGATTGCCCGGTCCATGACATGGTTTTCATGGCCTTGAATTTAGTAGGGCCCAACTAGAACCTGGATGATAAAGTGAGACCTTCCCCATACTGAACTCCTCCACTGAGGTGCCAAGCACCCTCAACCCCCATTTAAGTCCACTGATGAGAGTCAATGGGAGTGGAGAGTGCTCTGCACTTTTCAGGTGCACTCAGCACTTTGCAAGACTGAGCCTGAAATCAGCAGCCAATTATTTTTATGGCCCCCTCCCTCTGTCACAAGGGGCCCAGCATGTTGAGCAGGGCCACCCCCATTGGCCCCACTGCAGGGTTGGTACACACTGCCACCTGATTGTCAGGATTCCCTGTTGGGTCAAACAATTGCGAAGGGGGGACTCAGAGCCCCTAGTAAGGCCGAGTAACTAATCCATAGCCCCTGAGGCAGGGCACAGCAAATGCTCAGTCTCTAGCCTCTCAAGCCTCCAGGCTGGGGCAAACAATAAAAATTGGGGCCTCTGACCTTCTGGGCTGTGCAGAGTAAACAGTCTGCAAGCCCTGGGGTGAGGCAGAGCAAATGCTCAGGCCTGGTCCACACTATGCGTTTATACCGAATTTAGCAGCGTTAAATCGATTTAACCCTGCACCTGTCCACACAATGAAGCCCTTTATATCAATATAAAGGGCTCTTAAAACCGATTTCTGTACTCCTCCCCAACGAGGGGAGTAACGCTCAAATCGGTATTGCCATGTCGGATTAGGGTTAGTGTGGCTGCAATTCGACGATATTGGCCTGCAGGCGGTATCCCACAGTGCACCATTGTGACCGCTCTGGAAAGCCATGCTCGGATGCACTGGCCAGGTAGACAGGAAAAGCCCCACGAACTTTTGAATTTCATTTCCTGTTTGCCCAGTGTGGAGCGCTGATCAGTATGGACTGTATGGGAGATACTGGATCTGATCTCTTTATGGGGAGACAAATCTGTTCTATCAGAGCTCCGTTCCAGGAGACGAAATGCCAAAGCATTTGAAAAAATCTCCAGACAGAGGCCACAGCAGGGACTCAACACAGTGCTGCATGACAAGCGTAACAGAAAGCCAAAGAATCAAATGGACGCTCCTGGAGGAAGGGAGGGGGGACTGAGGATTCCAGCTATCCCACAGTCCCCGCAGTCTCCGAAAAGTATTTGCATTCTTGGCTGAGCTCCCAGTGCCTGAAGGGTCAAAAACATTGTCCCGGGTGGTTCAGGGTATATCTCGTCAATTTACCTCCCTTCCCCCCCGTGAAAGAAAAGGGGAAAAAATGATTTCTCACCTTTTTTCAATGTCATCATATGTCTACTGCATGCTGCTGGTAGACGCAGTGCTGCAGCACTGAACAGCAGCATCCCCTCCCCTTCCTTTCCTGATGGCAGACGGAGCAAAATGGTGGAAAACCATCCTCATCATCCCGTGAATGCTCCTGGCTGGCCTCGGTGAGGTTGGCCGGAGGCACCTGGGCAACAATGGGAATGACTCCTGGTCATTCCCGGCAGACGGTGCCAAAGGATTGAAAACCATCCTCATCATAGCAACTGGGGGCAGAGCTCCATCAGCCCCGCCCTTTAATGTCTAATGAAGAATCTGCACTGCCTGGACTAACATAGCAGCAGGAGACTGCCTCCCCCTCATTTTATCTCACTAAAAAGTCAGTGTTATTCCTGCATTCTTTATTACTTCATCACACAAATGGCAGGGACACTGCCACGGTAGCCCAGGAAGGTTGGGGAAGGGGGAAGCAATGGGTGGGGTTGTTGCAGGGGCACCCCCTAGAATGGAATCATAATTTCTGTGGGATCTCTGGGGCTTTGACCCGGAGCGGCTGTGCTCTCTGGTTCTCTAGTACACTTGCCCCATATTCTAGGCAGGACTGACTCTATTTTTAGACAAAACATAAAGAAGGGAATGACCTGGGGAGTCATTCCCATTTTTGTCCATGCGCCACCGACTGACCTCAGTGAGGCCAGAAAGGAGCACCTATGACAGCAGCAGATGGTACAAAAGGACTGATAACCGTCATCGCCAATTTCCAGTTGCAAACAGTGCAAATGACTGACAAACATCATCGCCAGTTTCCAATTGCAGACGGTGCTATAGCTGGTAACCATCTCTGCTACCTTGCAAAGACAAATGAATGCTGCTGTGTAGCACTGCAGTACCGTGTCTGTCAGTAACATTCAGTACACATACGGTGACAGTGACAAAAGGCTAAACGGGCTGCATGGTTGCCATGCTATGGCATCTGCCAGGGCAATCCAGGGAAAAAGGGCGCGAAATGATTGTCTGCCGTTGCTGTCACAGAGGAAGGATTGAGTGACGACATTTACCCAGAATCACCCACAATACTGTTTTTGCATTGGAATCTCAACCTAGAATTCCAATGGGGGTGTCATAACTTTCCTACTCAGATCTGAACCTTAGAGTTCAGAACATGAGAAGCTAGCATGAAACCTCCAAACTTAATTACCAGCTTGGATCTGATATTGCTGCCACCAGCCAGAAAATTTCAGTGTCTGGCTCACTGTGGTCTCCCCAAAACCTTCCCTGGGGGACCCCAAGACTCAGATTTCTTGAGTCTCACAACAAAGGGGAATAAACCATTTCCCTTCCCCCTCCTCCCCTCCAGGTGTTCCCTCCCTGGGTTCCTGGAGAGATATACAGATTCAAGCTCCGTGAATCTAAACAAAGGGATTCCACCCTTCCCCCCCTTCTCTATTCCTGTTAAGTACAGACTCAATTCCCTCGAGCCTCAACAAGAAAAAAAAACAAAAACAAGCAGGTCTTCAAAAGCAAAACTTTATATAAAAAGAAAGAAAAAGACATAAAAATGGTCTCTGTATCAAGGTGACAATATACAGGGTCAATTGCTTAAAAGAAAAAATGAATAAACAGCCTTATCCAAAAAGAATACAATTTAAAACATTCCAGCAACTACACACATGTAAATACAAAAAAACAATATAAACCTATTGTCTTACTATCCTTGTACTTACAACTTGGAAACAGAAGATTAGAAAGCCTGGAGATAGAGAGATCACTCTCAGAGCCGAGAGGGCCACCGAACCAAGACAAAGAACAAAGAACTCACACTCAAACTTCCCTCCACCCAGTTTTGAAAGTATTTTGTCTCCTGATTGGTCCTCTGGTCAGGTGTTTCAGGTCATTGTTTGTTAACCCTTTTATAGGTGAAAGAGACATTAACCCTTAGCTATCTGTTTATGACAGGGCGGGGGAGACTGCGGGAACTATGGGATAGCTACAGGATAGCTACCCACAGTGCAACGTTCCGAAAATCGACACTAGCCTCGGTACATGGATGCACACCACCGAATTAATGTGCTTAGTGGGGCCACATGCACTCGACTTTATACAATCTTTTAAAAAAACGGTTTATGTAAAATCGGAATAATCCTCTAGTGTAGACCTACCCACAGTTTCTAGCCAGGCCCTTTCAGTAGCCACGCCTAGAAAAGGAACCCAGGCCCACCCTACATCATTGGGTTCCAAACAAGGACCCTGGGAAGCCGAAGAATTCCCTGTTAAGGGTTCAAGCATTGGCTTTTAATATATCACCTGAGTCACTTCCTACCATAAGGCCCATCTCAGGCATCAACTTAGCAGCTGCGGCTCAGCATCCCAGTCGGTCTCCATGGTCAGCTGCAGCATAGTCCAGGTCCACAGTCTCAACAGCCTGGAGAGTCACAGGTTCCTCTGCAGAAGGCTGCAGCACACATCCTTCCTCCTCCTCTGCCACCCCCGACTGTGCTGGGCTGCCTCCTTTTATCAGTCTCCTCCAACTGGGCATGGTTTCCTGGGCCCACTGTTATTGGTCAGGTCCTGTTGGCTCAGCGTGGGGTTGGTACACCCTGTCACACCACCTTTTTTATATGTGTCTGGTGCCTCTTGACGCAGGCATCTCAAAACTTTCTCCACTAAGCTTAAAGGTGATGCTGATTCTAGAAATGGTATTCATATGAATCAGAAAATTAGTTCCAATGAGAAAGACTTCAAAAGAAATACCAATATCAATGCAAAGAAACTTAAAAATGTTTCAATTGCCATAGGAGTGCTAAAGGAGGAAAGGTTTTCATGGCAATATAAAGATTAGCCAAGGCGGCAGTAGTTGGAAAGTTCAGGGGAAGAGAGTCCCATTGTCAAACAAAAGCTACAAAATGGCTTTATACACAATTTAAAATGCTGCCAGGGACAATTCCCCAAAGAGCCAGGAAACCTGGGGCTGCTAGCAGCATAAGCCCCCTAATCTACATGTGCATTCTGCAAATACCCTATTCAAAGCTGCCAGAGGTTTGGGATCTAGAGAAACATCCAGCTATTTGGATGCTTACCCTAACCTATACACTTTTCTACTCCTGTCATAAACAGATAGTTAAGAGTTAATGTCTCTTTTACCTGTAAAGGGTTACAAGCAGTGAACCTGGACCACCTGACCAGAGGACCAATCAGAAGACAAGATACTTTCAAATCTCGGGGGAGACAAGTCTTTGTTTTGTGTTGTTTGTTTTGTCTGTTGTTCTCTCTGGGTTCTGAGAGTGACCACACATACTTACAGGCTCTCTAATTTTCTATTCAAACAGCAAGTACCAGTAGAAGGCGGTTTAGTCTTTTTGATTGTTTTCTTTATTTGCAAATGTGTATTTTGCTGGAAGGATTTTAATTTGTATTTGTGCTGGGGGGAGGGCTTCTCTCTAGTGTCTATAAGCTGAAAGACCCTATAACATTTACCATCTAAATTACAGAGACAACTTTTACTTTTTTCTTTCTTTTATTAAAAACTTTTCTTTTTTAAGACCTGATGGATTTTTTCCCCCTTGTTGAGGCTCAAGGGAACTGGTGGGAGACAGGGAGAGAGAACGGAGGGGGAAAGGTGGAATTTCCTCTGTTTTAGATTCACGGAGCTTGAATCTGTATTACCTCTTGGGGAGGGGAAAAGAGGAGGGGGGAAGGTGCATTTCTCTTTGCTTTAAGATTCAAGGAGTTGAATCACAGTGATCTTCCAGGGTAACCCAGGGAGGGAAAGCCTGGGAGAGGCAAAGGTGGGGGAAAGGGTTTACTTTCCTTGTGTAAGATCCAGGGGGTCTGGATCTTAGGGTCCCCAGGGAAGGTTTTGGGGGAACCAGAATGTACCAGGCTCTCCAAGTCCTGGTTGGTGGCAGCACTACAGGATCTAAGCTGGTAATTAAGCTTAGAGGAATTCATGCTGGTACCCTATCTTTTGGACTTGAAGGTTCAGAGTGGGGATTTATACCATGACAACTCCAGAACAGGCTTACCCTACTGCAAATGTCTTCTTTCAGGGAGGCCCCCACAGCTGTATCCAGGGGAAGGATGGCAGCCTGTTTGCTCTCACCTCCAGGAGGAGTTCTCTCCTCTTTCCCATCTTCCCAGAGACTGCATAGGACTTTACCTACACAGATTGTGAGGCAGAGCCCCCATTTTGTCTTTTCTTTTTTGGATCCCAATTTTTTCTTGCTACTGAACATGTTTCCTTTGCTGCTTTGTGCCATCCTGTGTGTGCATGTACACCTCTCTCTGCTCCTTTGACACTCTCATTTGTGAACCACTTTGTGTTGCCTTTTTGTGCCCCTTCATCCACAATTTGGCTCTCTTTGTGTAGGTCCCAAAGGTTGCTTCCTGTTCAGTCTCTCTCTTCCTCCCTTGTTTTACTGTGGCAAGTATGCTCTTAAACCTAAGGACTCCAAATGGGGCATTAACTAAACATCATCATTGATCTCAGAGGATAATCACTTTGTGTCCATATTAATTTATTTCAATTTACCAGGTCATTTCTGCTACATCCTTGTGGCATTGTAATCTGATCTGAGACGAAGCTGACAATTTAAAGATTTAAAGTTAGACCAATGTATTCTTTGCCATGGGCCCTCAGGATAATTCCTACTACCGCATTTTAGACCAGCTGCAATCTGATACAGGCAAAACCGCGGCAAAGAATTACACTAAGCCAGTCAGGAGGAAATAAGAGCATCAGAAATAGTCTCCACGGCTACAAAAGCCAAGCAGTTTTTCTAACATTAACAAAGTGCACGGCTTGAGCACACCTAAAACCTTAACCACCAGGTTTTGTGAACTTAAATTTTAAGTCCTCTGGTCCCCTTGACAGGGGTGGTTGAGATAGAAAGACATGGGAAGCTGGTTCTCGCATTGCAAGCAGCAAGAACGTGACATAGGCCTGGAGAACTCTCCTCTCACTCCCTGTCTTGGCCTTTCCTGCTGCTGTCCGAGGGCAGGAGGGAGAGGATTTCAGCTACAGGCTCTGCGAGCATGCTTTGCAGTGACATTTCGTCGCAGGAACACCTTTCTTTATAAAATTAAAATGCTCAGGGAGCTGCCTGAAAATTAGCCAGGACTCAGAGGCCCTGGAGCTGGGTTTGAGGCTTACATCTATTTTAGGGTCTTTGCAGAGTACATCACCACAGTATCCAAGTGCTTCCCAGGTAAATTAGATCAGTATGGCAAGGAACCTACTGAACTTCAGTGGAATCTTTTCCTTTCCCTGATACAGGAGTCTTTCTCGGGGAAACATCTGAAAGTCAAAATCTCTCTTGGGGTCTGCTCAAGGGGCAGCATAACAATATACTGCTCCTTGTTGGGGGCTTGAAGCAAAGCTATGACTGAACACAGAAATTAGCTATATTGTACAACAAATAAAGGGGCAATGACTGAGCCTTGTGACACAAAGCCAAAAAGGAGATGAACTGGAAATATATCTGTAAATGGTCACCAGGATCATATTCAATCATTGGGCTAACAGAATACCTAAAAGGCTTATACAGCTTTTTAGACAATCAGTATTAGTCAATAAACTGACACTGTTAGCAGAACTGCAACAAATTGTTAACTCTACTGGTGATGTTAGATAAAAAGGTCCCACTGAGTTTGCAACTCATTGCTATTTGCCTAAAATATTTCCAATAAATTTGCCACTAGATAATCTCACTTCTCTCCATTCCTATGCCCTAAATCTGCACCTCTAACCTTCCATCTGGATATTCCAAACCACTCTGTTATTTTCCTTCCCCTTTTCTACACCTCAGCATTTTCACAGCTCTTTCTAGGTGTTTCTCTTTGCCCTGATCTCTTCCCAGGCTCACCTGAAAATTCTCCTTCTCAAATACATCAGTGTTACTGACTTCACCTCTTAGTCCTTAGGTTCGGGGCTGTTCTTGCAGTCACTGATATTCAAAGGAGACCCCAGAATTTTTTTGCATAGTCCACACAACAGAACCACTCTCCCTTTAATTTAGCATCATACCACTCAGATTTGGAAGGGCAACTGGGCCAAATTTCAGTGAGTGGCATTGTGACCCAGTGTACCAAGTCACAATGCCACTTGGTTTGGGGGCACTCAAACTGGGGCCTGGGACAAACCACCTCTTTTGTCTCCCTCTGGGCAGCCTTGCCCCTGCCAAGCTCACGGTTCACAGCATGCATACAGCTGCAGGACCTTGATTGATTTTGATTCTCTTTTCACACTGGTTTGAATCCAGAGAATGGAGGTCTATGGAGTAACTGAGACCAACAGTTACAATAGTGAAAAACTGTTGTGAGAGGAGAATCAGACAAGTAAGTAGCAGTCACATGAAGAGACTCTCAAAGGATTGATCCCTCTGATCAGTGAAATAATTAATGTTGTCACTTGACTGAAAACCCACATTTATGCATGTGCTTTTCAGTATTAGTCTGTGGTAATCATCTGAAGTATATCAATAAGTAGGCATTTCTGGGCATTTTTCATATAAATGACTTTTATAGAGCCTATTTGGCATACACAAGTCAGTAGTACACAGTGTCATAAGATGTTTCACACGTGGATCTATTGTTGAACAAAAGGCTTGTATAACACCAAAATATTGAACTTGAGAAATAGTATGTGGTCACGTCATTACAGACTGTATTGTAATGTGCTGGCTGAGTTAATGTTCAATGGTTACTTACTTCTGAGAAATCTAATCTGTACTTTCACTAGCAGTGACATTTGCTCCTGATCAGTGTGGTTGTCCAGGTGAGTACCCCAATCCAGAAGGGAGGCGTTCATCACAATGATGGCCCCGGGGGTGGGAAAGCTGAAGGGAACTCCCACCATGACCTTTTCTGGGTTTGACCATCAAATTAGGGAGTTGACAATTCTGGCAAGAACAACCACCCCAGGGTTGTTGATGTGGTCCTTCCTTCACCAACTGACTGAGTGGAATCAAGCCTGAAGGCATCCCAAGTGGAGTCTGGCAAAAGGAATCAGAAGATTAGGGTTGGAAGAGACCTCAGGAGGTCATCTAGTCCAACCCCCTGCTCAAAGCAGGACCAACCCCAACTAAATCATCCCAGCCAGGGCTTTGTCAAGCCAGGCCTTAAAAACCTCTATGGAGGGAGATTCCACCACCTCCCTAGGTAACCGTTCCAGTGTTTCACCACCCTCCTAGTGAAATTGTTTTCCCCAATATCCAACCTAGACCTCCCCCACTGCAACTTGAGACCATTGCTCCTTGTTCTGTCATCAGCCATCACTGAGAACAGCCTAGCTCCACCCTCTTTGGAACCCCCCTTCAGTTAGTTGAAGGCCGCTATCAAATCCTCCCTCACTCTTCTTTTCTGTAGATGAAATAAGCCCAGTCTCTCTTCAGCCTCTCCTCAGAAGTCTTGTGCCCCAGTCCCCTAATCATTTTCATTGCCCTCTGCTGGACTCTCCCCAATTTGTCCACATCATTTCTGTAGTGGGGGACCCAAAACTGGATGCAATACTCCAGATGTGGCCTCACCTGTGCCGAATATAGAGGGGAATAATCACTTCCCTTGATCTGCTGGCAATGCTCCTACTAATGCAGCCCAACAGTGTGCCCTTCTTGACAACAAGGGCACACTGTTGACTCATATCCAGCTTCTTGTCCACTGTAATCCCCAGGTCCTTTTCTGCAGAACTGCTGCTTAGCGACTCAGTCCCCAGCCTGTAGCAGTGCATGGAATTCTTCCCTCCTAAGTATAGGACTCTGCACTTCCTTGTTGATCCTCATCCAATTTCTTTTGGCCCAATCCTCCAATTTGTCTAGGTCACTCTTGACCCTATCCGTACCTCCAGGGTATCTACCTCTCCCCCCAGCTTACTGTCAGTCGCAAACTTGTTGAAGGTGCAATCTATCCCATCACCCAGATCATTAATGAAGATGTTGAACAAAACCAGTCCCAGGACCAACCCTGGGGCACTCCACTTGATACCGGCTGCCAACTAGACATTGAGCCATTGATCACTACCTGTTGAGCCCAATGATCTAGCCTGCTTTCTATTCACCTTATAGTTCATTCATCCAATCCATACTTCTTTAACTTGCTGGCAAGAATATCACAGGAGCCTGTATCAAAAGCTTTGCTAAAGTCCAGGTATATCAAGTCCATCGCTTTCCCAATATCCAGAGATATCATCATAGAAGGCAATCAGGTTGGTCAGGCATGACTTGCCCTTGATGAATCCATGTTGACTGTTCCTGATCACCTTCCTCTCCTCCAAGTGCTTCAAAATGGATACCTTGAAGACCTGCTCCATGATTTTTCTGGGGACTGAGGTGAGGCTGACCAGTCTGTAGTTTCCCAGGTTTTCCTTGTTCCCTTTTTTAAAGATGAGCAATATAGTTGCCTTTTTCCAATCGGCTGGGACCCCCACCCATTCTCCAAGAGTTTTCAGAGATAATGGCCAATGGCTTGCAATCATATCAGCGAACTCCCTCAGCAGCCTTGGATGCACTGTATCTGTCCCTATGAACTTGTGCTTTGGCCTTCCTGATTATAACCCTGCTTGCTCAAGCAATATTTTTATACTCCTCCCTAGTCATCTGTCCAAGTTTCCATTTCTTTTAAGCTTCCTTTTTTTGTTTAAGCTCACTGAAGATTTCTCTGTTCAGCCAAGCTGGTCACCTGCCATATTTGCTATTCTTTCTGCACATCGGGATGGTTTTGTCCTGTGCCCTCAATAAGGCATCTTTAAAATACAGCCAGCTCTCCTGGACTCCACGCCACCTCATATTAGCCCCAGGAGATCCTGCCCATCAGTTCTCTGAGGGAGACATGTGTGCATGCAACCACGTGGCCTAACTTGTGCACTGCAGTTCATGGTCAGTTGGTATTGTGTGAAATCAGGCTGCTTATTACATGAAACATTTCTAGTGGGAGGAGCACTTTTGCAGAGAATGAGTCCAACTTTGCCCCTGTAAAGTTTATTGGCCTTGTGGGCAACAAAACAGACTTTTCGTCATTTATGCAAATGCCTCAGACTGTAAAAAGTTACATGAGAAACCTGTCGCCATCCTGAACTCCTGACGAGATCGGCCTACCGGGACTCAATTATCCAGCTATGAGAATACTGCATAGCCCAGGATGTCATCTGGGATGCTACCACAAAGAAAACCTTTGTAAATACTCTAGGTGCCATAGCCAGCTCAAAGGGAACGACTTGAAACTTGAAGTGTTCCTGACCTATCATAAAATGCAGAAACATCTTGTGTGACGCGTGAATGTCCACATGGAAATATGTGTCCGCCATACAGAAAGCCGCAAACCACATCCCTTCTGAAATGGAGGGGATTACAGATGCCAGCGTAATCATCCAGAACTTCAGCTTTCAAATAGAGGTATTAAGTTGCCAAAGGTCTAGGATGGGTCTCCACCGTCTGTCTTTTTTGGAGATTAGAAAATAGAGGGAACAGAACCCTCTCCTGTGGCTGTGAGGTGGGATGCATTCTATTACCCCTCAAAGAACTACCTCATGAGAGTGGTCCCCGAAAGGGGACTGAGAAGGGGGCTTGTGAAGTGGGAAGAAGAGAAACTATATGAAGAATCCCTGGTGGATAATGTCTAGATCCCAGTTGTCTGTAGTGGTCTTGTTTCAGTTGTGGGCGAAGATTACAGATGACAGGGGATGGTGTGGCTGGCATCAGTGGGGGCATGTGGGGTCTCAATCAATATGCCAAATGTAGCTCTTGGTTGGTGGTTGAGAGTGAGTAGAGGCTGTGGTAGTGGAGGAGGCTAAGAAGCGAGGCCTCTGAATCTTTTGGTATTTGCACAGAGGCTCAGCCGTGCACTGGTAATAAGGCAGAGGAAGAGGGGGTGGCCTTGGTCTGTAGAATTCTCTGGTGTTTCCTCCTGGGGGCCAGAGTATAAATTCCCGGGGAATACAGAGTCAATCTTGAGTCTTTCAGTGAGTGAAGGGACTCATCTGTTTTTTTACGGAAGAGATTCGACTCATCAAAAGGGAGGTCCCAGTAGACAGTGTTTTGGACCTCCCGAGGAAACCCTGACCATTGCAGCAAGGAATCCCTTCTCATGACTAGCCCAAATTTCTGGAAGCCATGTCTGCTGCATCCACTGCAGCCTGGATGACTACCTAGGCCACTGGCTTCCCTTTCAGTAAAAGAGAATGAAATCGGACCCAGTCTTCCACAGGAAACTTGTCCATGAAGTCCACATGCCTGGAATAGGTATTAAAATTTAATTTCTCTAACAACACTTGGTAGCTAGCAACAGAAAATTGCAGCCTATAGAGGAAAAGACCTTCCTCCCCAGCAGGTCCAGACTCTTAGAACTTTAATCTGCTGGAGTGGCCCTTTGACATGTGATACAGCATGGCCAGAGGGCAGCAGGAGAGGGTTAGAAGGGAGCCTTATTCCATGTAAGGGGAAGAAAGTTTGCTATAGATTAACTAGAGCACCTGACGCCAATTAGAGCACCTGAAGCCAATTGGAGCACCTGCAGTCAGTCACATGATAAAAATCCATGCTTCAATCAGACAGAGTGGAAGTAGGAGCAGAAAGGATTGGTGTTGGAGCAGAGGACAGTTTGGAGAAGTGCTGCAGTGGGCTAAGAAGTCCTAGACCCTATGTAAGGGGCACCTGGCTTGTGCAGAGGAAGGGCAGGAAGCCCCCCACAAGTTGAAGGGCAGGAGACGGAAGTAGCCCAGGGGAAGGAACTGTCAGTTCAAGTGGTTCACCACTCTCCTCAGGGCCCCTGGGCTGGGACCTGGAGTAGAGGGTGGGCCCAGGTCCCTCCCTCTCCACTCCCCTCCTCTAGGACATTAGTGGGGCAATTAATATTCCAATTTAGGGGCAAGAAATGGAATATTTAGGGGCCCTGAATCTCCCCAAAGAAGAGAAAGTGCGAGACCCATCATAATAGTGCCGGCAATTTGCCACAGACAGTGTGACCGAGCCCTTTCAGTAGCCACCCATGCTACCAGCGAGTGGGAACAGGATGGGAGAATAAGAATTTAGCCCCTTTGGAAGGAACAAAATACCATCTCTTGGCCATTTTCAGTGTAGGGGCACAGGATGCAGCAGTGTGCCATGCTGCTCTCACCAGTTTTAATATGGCCTCATGGATGGATAGGGACACCTTACTAGGTCCCTGCAGCTGCAAGATGTCCAGGAGCTGATGTTGAGGGTCCTGGATCTCTTCTCATGGGATCTGTAGGTCACTGGCAACTCTCTGTAACAGCTTCTGGTACTGGCAGTGGTCATCTGGTGAAGAAGGTGAAAAGGAGTGACCGCACGTGTAGGAATGATGAAGAAGCACCTGTCCGCATCTATGGTTCCAGTTCCACCTCCTTCTCCTCTTACATTGAGAGAACTGGCTAACGAGAGGGAGAGGAGCCCAAATACCTGCCATAAGGACCCCTCTGACTTTAACAAGGCCAGAAACAGGGATCAATTGGTTGCAGGGGATTCCAAGGAAATCGGTAAAAGCTGTCCCTGGGGGGAGGTCCGTCCCCAGCAGAATGGCAAGCATAACCCCTAGATTGTCTGTGGGGCTTAACTGGCTGTGCAGAGACACCAGAGCTATCATCTCCTCTGATTCATTCAAGTCTGAGAACTGCTCCATCAGTAGCTGTGGTGCCTGCCATGTTGACCAGGGCATTCCTGCCAGATAGGTGGAGGTGAGATAGCTCCTGGGACGGTGATGTAGGCTCCTCCTCTGGAATAAGAGTACCCCTCAGGAGAGCCAGCATCAGTGTTCATCACTGATGGAGGAGGATTGTGGGCAGGAGACGCAATTCCTGAATCCCAGGACTCTGGGAATAGTATCAGAAGCAGAGAGGGGCTCCCAAAACGGGGAGAGAGAAATAATCTGTACTGTGCTATAAACTTTAATGACTAACTACTAAGCTAATAATTTAAGTGAATTTACTGTTCATGGAAGATGTCATGAGGAAGGCCCTAGCCCTGGATATTGCAGTTCTCTATATACCCGCATTACAGGAGAAGGGGCAAGACTACCACCACTGTACAAATATCTTTAAACCTCAGTATGGAGAAGCCACCTTTGTGGATGAACAAATATTTTAGTCTCCATGGCCTATTCAGTCCTTTGCCCTTCTGCTCTGATCCTCCAACAAGGGTCTTAATTAATACCAAATGAGTTGGTGGTTATGGGAACAACTATGAGATGGTAATGACTTTCAGTTTTACAAGTCCAAGCAGGATTGGAACTACTGAACTCGAGTTCAGAAAAGGTTCAGTGTCCTATTATCACAAAGGGACTGTGTTAGTCATGCCACAATGTATATGGCTTTTGCAGACTAATTTCTTTAAATGTCCACAGAGATTTTAAATTGAATTACATTTGATTTTTTGTAAAACAAAATTCCCTGGATAAAGTTATATTTGGAAGCCTGACTAAGTTGAAAAAAAACACCCCAACTCCATCTGTACCCAAGAAACAGGTAGTTGTACTGGTTTTCTTTGTCCTAACAAAATTAAACTTCTGTTTAAAAAAAAAATTGGGGAAGAATGTATTGTCCTCTGTTGGAACTCAAGGACAAATACTCAATTGAATCTCTCAGTGAGAATGAACATAGATCATTGCACTCTGGTATGTCCTTTCACGCTGCCTAACATAGTGCTTCTTCTAGAAGGCTGCTCTTGGGAGGCAGGTGTCTTGCATGTAATAGAGAGGTGCATGTTTAAAACTGGTGGCCTTATGGCAAAGAGCTTTCTAAAGAGGGTACTTTGTTTTTAAAGAGCAATAGAATATAGACGGAAAACAAAACATTCTTGTGAACTTTCCATGAAACCTGAGGCCAGATTTCCAATCTTCTTTTTGTTTGGTTGGTTTTTAGCCAAAAATAAGTAGTGAAATTCTCTGGAAGAAATGAAATGTTCCTGGTAGAATAAAATTGTGCACAGATCATGCAGCTTATTAAGATTAAATAGCAAAGACTTGAGTCCTATTCATTGGTTCAACTGCAGCCTTTCAGCTCAAATAAAACCAGACATTAGATGAGATGCTAGAGTTTCAATGGTTATTTAACTGAACATTACAGTATGTTACCTAATATTAATCAGTCAACTCTCTGGCTATTTGTTATGATAGTACTTGATATTGTTATTATTAACCCACTGAGTGCCACAAGTAAAGGAACTCAGACAGTAGCAACATGCCCTCCAAAAATTCTGTGAGACAGTGACATAACACATTGCAACATGCATCAACTGTCCATAGAGCAATGCAAAATTAATACTGTGAAATATGATATAAAAGTTTCAAAAATTTCAAAGTTATTTAGGAGCCTAAGCTGAAATTTAGCATGAATCTAGCCTCTGTCTGCCCAGATCTTTACCAAAAATTAGTTCAGCTGATTGAAAATTGTTTCTTTTAAAAATGAGGAGTTTCACTTCAGCAATGTCTTTGTACTCAAAGAAATTTAAAGGGGATTTTACAAAAGGAAACTAGGCATATAATTGGTCCATTGAATAAATCATGTCTAGCCTATTGAGTAAATCATGTTATTTGTCATGGTGATTCATTTGAAATGTGTATGGATGAGGCATACAAAGCACGCCTGCAGAGTTCACATTTGAGCTTTTCCTCCTTAACCCACACAGTGGGTGGCAGCAGAGTCCCTGTATAGGTCAAAAGTGACAGCAATGCCTTAATCCCTGAGATATCTATCAGTATAAACAGATGTTCCAAGGGTGAGTTTTCATTTAATTATTCCCTAAATAAACCAAGCAGCTTCACATAAAATGAACAGGAAACACTGACATCAAACTGAATTGCATCTTTATGTGTGATTTGTTAAATATCTTTTGAAATATCTTATACTGGAAAATGGTTCTGAATATATAATGATATGACATAAATACCATCTCTCTAAATATTAGACATGCACAAAGCAGTGATGTGCTGCCAATATTTTAACAAAAGGCTCTGGCAAAAATGGCCTCCTTCCCTTGTAACATGTACACCTTGTGTGAGAGCTCAACCAGAGGAGGGCTGAGGGATGAGGGAATCCATTTAGATGTTTTTTCACAGTTAAATAAAAATGCTTTCTTGTAACTACTACAAAGGAAAGAAGCAAAACCAGCTGGCAAACAAACTTCTATTACGTGTACTTGCTGGAAATGTTATGTGACTATTATAGACAGGCATAGCATAACGTTCAGCTCGTGTCATTCAAATTGGGTTGGTGTTAGGGCTGTCAAGAGATTTAAAAGATTAATTGCGATTAATCACACTGTTAAGCCATACTAGAATACCATTTATTTAAATATTTTGCATGTTTTCTACATTTTCAAATATATTGATTTCAATTACAACACAGAATACCAAGAGTACAGTGCTCACTTTATATTTATTTTTTATTACAAATATTTTCCCCATATAAAACAAAAGAAATAATATTTTTCAATTCACCTAATACAAGTACTTTTGTAGCTGGTATTGCAAAGTACTTACGTGCCAGATATGCTAAACATTTGTATGCCCCTTCATCTCTTTATCATGAAAACTGAACTTACAAATGTAGAATTATGTACAAAAAAACTGCATTCAAAAGTAAAACAATGTAAAATTTTAGAGCCTGCTACTACACTAAGTCCTATAGTTCTTGCTTAGCCAATCACTCAAACAAACAACTTTGTTTATATTTGCAGGCGTTTGCATGGCACTGTTGTAGCCAGTGTCAGAAGATATTTATATGCCAGATGCATTAAAGATTCATATGTCCCTTCATGCTTCAACCACCATTCAAGAGGGCATGCATCCATGCTGACAATGGGATCTGCTTGATAACCATCCAAAGCAGTGTGGACCGATGCATGCCAGATGCCACTAGCAGAAGGTTAATTTTCTTTTTCGCTGGTTTGAGTACTGTAGTTTCCACATCGGAGTGTTGCTCTTTTAAGACTTCTGAAAGCATGCTCCGCAACTCATCCCTCTCAGGTTTTGGAAGGCACTTCAGATTCTTAAACCTTGGGTCGAGCACTATAGCTATCTTTAGAAAGCTCACACTGGTACCTTCTTTGCGTTTTGTGAAATCTGTAGTGAAAAAGTGTTCTTAAAATGAACAACGTGCTGGGTCTTCATCCGAGACTACTGGAACATGAGATATATGGCAGAATGCAGGTAAAACAGAGCAGGGGGACATACAATTCTCCCCAAAGGAGTTCAGTCACACATTTAATTAACATATTTTTTTATATTGAGCGTCATCAGCATGAAAACATGTCCTCTGGACTGGTGCCGAAGCATGAAGCGGCATACAAATGTTTAGCGTATCTGGCACGTAAATACCTTGCAATGCCAACTACAAAAATGCCATGCAAATGCCTGTTCTCACTTTCCGGTGACACTGTAAATTGGAAGAGGTCAGTATTATCTCCTGTAATTGTTAACAAACTTGTTTGTCTTAGCGATTGGCTGAACAAGAAGTAGGACTCAGTGGACTTTCAGGCTCTGAAGTGGTACATTGTTTTGTTTCTGACTGCAGTTATGTAACAAAAAAAATCTAAATTTGAAAGTTGACATTAACGACAAAGATTGCACTACAGTAGTTGTCTGAGGTGAATTAAAAATATTATCTTTTATCATTTTTATACTGCAAATATTTGTAATAAAAATAATATACATTTTGATTTCAATTACCACACAATACAATATGTATGAAAATGTAGAAAACATCCAAAATATTTAACAAACAATAGAATACCAATTGAAATGTAACAGTGAGATTAAAACTGATTAATCGTGATTAATTTTTTAAATCACAATTTATTTTTTTTTAGTTAATCACTTGAGTTAACTGCAATTAATCGATAGCCCTAGTTGGTGTAGAATTTGTAAGGGGCCTGAGCATCTTGTAGATTTTTAGGCAGGTCATAACAGATACCTATTTAGTAACTACCTCCTATTTGCTGTAGTCTGGTGAATTTCAAAGGCAAAATTTGCTCTTCAGAAGAAATTTGACAGAGCATGTGTGGACTCTCTCAGAAGCAAGAAAATCACTTCCAACTCTTTTTATGATTTGGTGTTGGAATGTTAGTGAGGGCTCTGTCCAGCACATCGCTGACACAAAGCACTTGAAGCAGGTAACCCTCATTAAAGTCAATATGCACAGAAGTCTTTAAAATTCCACTTATCAATACAGAATGTACAGATGTAAATTCCACAGTCTCACCTCTGCTTTCGGTTTCACAGTCTAAAGTTTTTAATAATTAAACATTTTTGCTCCATTCCAGAGAATGCCTGGCCTAATCTTCCTCATGCTAAAGTTATTGGCAGTGGCCTGAATTCTCAAAGAGTAGAAGAGCAAAAGTGAATTTACACAAATCTTTGCATTCCCCTAATCCTGGGGACTGCCAGGTGCCAGGCTGGTTTGGTGTAAATTAAAGTAATCAAAGTACTCTTACACTCAATCCAGCTACACACAGATCCAGGCACCATTCCAACAGCCGGGGGACCACTAGGTCACCCCAGCCTGACCTCTTTTTTCCTGGAAACATCCTCCACATCAGGGCTTGGACACAAGGTGGCACAGAGCCACTGGGATTCCCTTATGTAAGAGAAATCCAGAGGGGCTGGATACAGAGAATTTATAGCTGCTTTGCACCACTACAAAACATTATGAAAAGTATATTTGACTGCATTCTGATCCAGCTCCCACTGAAGTGAAGGAAGAATCATCTATTTGTTTGAAAGGGAGCTGGATCAAGCCCTAGATTAATTTACTTTTTGACAGAGCTGGTCAAAGCTTTGTAAAATGTTTTTTTTTTAATTTGTTAGTGAAAATTGTAGTTTTGTTCCAATAATTCTTTTTTTTAAAAAAAGAGACCAATTTCTGCATTTCAAAATTATCAGTTAAAAAAACCTTTTTATGGATGTGTTTTGTTTTGGTTTTTAAAAAGTCAGAATTTTCTTTTAAAATTATATCAAAGTAGACATTTTTAGTTCTTAATTTTCTATTTTTAAACTCACATCTTCCTCACTTAAAATGACCAATTGAAGTTGGTAATTAAAAAAAAATGATGAAAAATCCAATCACTAGTAGGCAATACATTTTCAGGAAAGTTGGAAATATCAAATGTTTTCAAGAACATTTTTATTGAAAAAAAGACACTTTCTGACAAATATTTTTGTTTGAAAACTTTTAACCAGCTCTAGCTTTGGACCTTCAAAATAACATGGATAAAAAAGGACAAAAGAAATGGAAACTGAGTGAACCTGGTTTCTGTCTTTCAACTTAGAATCCTACTTTTAGGTTATTAGGATCTTCTTTATCCTAAGGTTAATTGTATTTTATACAGTTTGGGGTATAAAACTATCATAAAACATGTTGCAAAATGTCTCTCTATACAAAGGAGTATTGTCACTAGGTTGAAATCCTTCAGCTCAATTCCAGTATCATCACCCAATGCTGCGTTTTGGGGTGACCTCATGATATGGAGCTCTCAGTGTGACCGGAGGGAGAGGTAGCTTGAGAGGAAAGGTACATTCAAAATTATTTGTGTGCTGAATGTTCCTGTGATTTGGCGGGGAGCAAGAGATATCGAGCCATAGTAGCATACCTCATTCTTTGGGGATAAAAGAACTTTGAATATCACCATTTATTATCTTTATTTTGGAATCTCATGTTAAAATTTTATAGGAAGTAGTGTAAGAAGCAGATTCTGTTCTGTTCCTTGGCTATTCAGGATAGAAATGAAGTCCAGCATTCTTTTCTAACTGCTTACATATGTACTGCAAAGGACTCCATTGGTGAAACCCAGGTTTCATTGTGGGTGGAATATCTATATATGAAAAAGGATTAAAATGAGAGCTTCCTCCCACCCCTCCCTGCATGTTAGCTTAATATAGTAATTGAATTATTTTTTTTGGAGTCTGTTTAATTTTGGTCACATAGGAGAGCATTAAGAAAGTTTCTCAGTTAAAAGATGCAAGAGCTATAGATCCATGATTCAAAATGGAGATCAGAATGATGATAAACAGGTTGACAGTGTGTTTGTCTAGGATATAATCTTCGACTTTGTTCCAGTTCCAGCATCTATGGTAGCTGACATTGTACAAAGGACAGACCTTCCGTAGGCCAGATCCATCCACACAGAGGCCCTGTGCTTCTGTATTTCCTTCAGAGGCTCAATGAAGTGGAGGGACTTTGGGTCCCAACTCCCCCATTGGCCATAGATGCTACTACAAATTCACAGTTGTACATTCTCATTTACATGTACATTAAGCAGTGAGAAGCAAACATCTCTTCCAACCAATAAAAACCATGCACATACACTTCAGACAAAATGTGGTAATTATCTACATCGTGGAAACACAGAAATGTTGGAACTTATGAAAATGTTGTTTCCACACTTACACAACACATGGCTAGAAGGAATTACATAACTGAGTTTAGAAGCCAAAAACTAATATGAAGAAAGCAACAGATATTTCTCCCACCAATTCCAGCATCTTTGCAGAAACAGGCTAGATCTCCAGTGCCACAAACAGCAGAATCAAGTGAAGGGCCAAGTGGAAATCAACCCTACTCTTCACTCATGAAAATAATGAAAGAACGACAACCATATATGAAAAATTGATATTGGTTTATTTTGTGGTAGTCAATTCCAGTAAAAGTGACCGAATTATTATACTGAGTGGTGGATATCACTATCCACTTACAAATTTCCTGTGCTCTGCAGGCAAAGAGAAACACTTTTCAGTGCAAATGGCTATTGCAATATCCCTGGAAGGCGTACAGTGCCACATAGCTGGGTTTTTGTAAATTCTGTGTGGTGTTTACTCCTGCCACTGTTACAAAACAAGAGCAGAAACTCAGGCAGCTTGTTATGCATCTCTCTACAAACTGTAAAGACACCAAAGAAGTCTTCAGCCACCACAAGAATGCTCAGTATCATAAAAACTCCATAGAGAAGGTTGATGACTTACTTAAAGTATTCATTGATGAGAATACCAATGTTCAAAATCTTTCAAGTGTCAGACAAAAGACAGTTTCAGCAAATCAGGAATGTCTTGTCCACATTATCAAGACACCTGAGTTTTGCAGACATCAACAGCTGCCTCTCAGAGGTCATTAAGAGTATGGATCATTTCATCTAGAACAGATGACTGTCAACAAAGGACTGGTCCAAGCTGCATTATATCTTCACTTGGCTCCACGGATAAGAACGTCAAGCAAAACTTTCAATCTATCACCAGAAATGCATCATAAATTATCTGGAAGATTCACAATGAAATAATAGCCATTATAGGCCATCAAATTCAACAACAAATTGTTGCACACATTTTGCAAGCCAAGGTCTTTGAAGGGCTCATTGACTAAACAACCAATATATCTCATGTTGTTGTAGCCGTGTTGGTCCCATGATATTAGAGAGACAATTTGGGTGAGCAATGTCTTTTATTGGATCAACTTCTGTTGGTGAGAGAGACAAGCTTTTTGAGCTACACAAAGCTCTCTCTCAGACAACTTTTAGGGGGACCCTCCAGGAATAAATAGTGAGCATGGCCAATCAAAAGGCCTCAGACCCTTTGGGCAGTATATTCTGTGGCACCTAATCCCCACATGCTCCATGGAGGAAGCTCTGTGTGACCTCCTGCTAGTGATATGGGACTGTCAGCTATCCCCCACTCCACAGACCTGCCTTCTAGCCCTGTGGGTCCTTACAATATGCTATGTTTCTGAGGATTCCATAGCTGAGGATTTTCTAACTTACATCAGTGTTGAGGATTTAACCATCTCTGACTTAGATTCTGTAACTCATCAGGAGCTGGCAAAACATGGCCTCAATTTGGAATTCCTCTCTGGAGCTAGCACGATAAGCGTGCCATAGTGTTTAAGCAAAAGTCAAAGCTACATACATGCATTGCTACAATGTCTTAAATCTGGCCATCATTAGTGCAGCAACACTTCCAATTATCTGCAGCACTATTGGCACAATGCAGGAAACTTGCAAGGGTTCCCCCTCCCCCTTTCCCAGTCTGTTCAGTGATCAGATATTTATTCAAGATAATCAGAAAGGTAACTCCAGCTGGAGTGCATTCAAGACTCAAGCCTGTGTGAGAAACTTTGTGGATGGAGTGCCATGACTGTGTCGTCGTATTTGTGGAACTATTTTCAGCTGCTATTGATGCCCTAGAGGAAATACAAAGCATGCCACTAAAGGAGGCTGCACTAAAAGCACAAATGTTCTATACCATGATTAATTTTCATAGTTGACATGGAAAGCATTTCAAGTGTTGTGCTGCCCTTGCCCAAAGAACTACAGAAAGCAAATCTGGACATTTTTGCTACTAATCAGTTGGTGAATGAAGTTTACCATTGCGACATTACTCAGGTTACAGTCTGGACCATTGAACAGCAGTGTCCTCTTAACTCTCTAACCTGGGGTGCCTTTTACACTGCTTTGCTGTCAAAACAGCCACCCTTGGCCTGCTCACACAGCCTTCAACATGTACATTCATTCCCAGCTAAACACATAAGCACTCTGACCAGTTGCTCATGAATTGCACACAGGGTAACACCCGCAAGCTTTCAAGTCCCAGCCTTATTCCCCCAGAAATGTGCATCTTGTACTGTCCAGAAAACTACTGAACAATGCAAGCTCATAGAAAGTCCATCATTTCATCAAAGGAAAATGATATATGCACCACCTAATTTATCCAAAACGGAGTTTCCCACACACTTTAAACCCAACATATTGGTTAAGATAAAACAATAGAGTAAGTTTATTAACTACAGAAAGATAGATTTTAAGTGATTACAAGTATTGATGCATAAATGTCGACTAAATAAAAGAGTAATATACAAGCTAAAACCTAACTTAACAAGCTAAAGGAACTTAAAAGCAAAGGTTTTGTCTCATCGTATGCTGTTGTAAATTTCACAGGCTGGGTCTCCTTCCAGCCTGGGACCACTCCCCCTTAGTTCAGTTCTTTGAGAGTCGATGTCCTCAGCAGAGAGATGGGAGGAGGAGAGATAAAGTCTACTGTTTTCCTCCCCCTTTATAACTCAATTTCTTGTGCTAGAAACATCCTTGCTGAGTCATGGTGACACGCAGTCTGTTGTGGATGTGAGGTTTAAATCATCCCTGAGATGAAATGTAAATTTCTTTTTTATACCTTCCCCCCCACTGGACAATGGCTGCGTAAGTAGGTGATCACCCTCTATCACCTGTCTGGTGGCTAGTGTGTCTTTGTCTCTGAAAAACTGGTTTAAGCCTGCCTTTCTAACTCTGGAACATATTACAGCAACATTATTCAGTAGAAATGTATAACTTTACATAGAATATTGACACACATTTAACACCAGGGCAATAATGTTCAGCAGATTATGAGTTTTCAAGTGATACTTCACAAGGCATACTTCATACAAAATTTATCATAGTCTTATAAAAGTGGTGACCATAGTAATATAGCCCATCATCCATATACTAAAAAATTTATGAGATAACCATGATACATTGTTTAGCTCCCTCTTTACCAAAGCAGTTAGATAGCATATATGAAGAACTGAACATTCCTATGGGGACTCCAAAGCAAGCAGACAGAGAGACATCACAGCAACTACTGTACAGAAGACTTCTATCAACAATAAATCCTTCACCATATCTCAACTTTGTGATCATTGAATCGACCAATTGTTTTGCAGATTTATGTGAGGGATATAGAAATCTTTGGTACTTGTTGCCTAAGCATCTGGCTGACTCTTTTTATGAATCAATAATGGAGCTAATTTAGTTATGCCATTACAGAGTATATTTTATAGGGTGTTGTTACTAATTTGCAAATTGACTTTTTCAAAAAGTCCATTTCATGGGAGTTAGGAACATGAAGTATTAACTAATTCTACTATGGTGAACAAGTTGGTGACAATCATTTTGTCTCACTGGAGATGTAATAGGCAGATATAGCACATCTCACTGTGGTTGCTCCTGAAGTAGACAGGTGGCACCTCAAATGGGCAAATAGTCCAGTAGAAGAAATGCCACCAAATGTGCTCAAAACACTGGCACACTGAAATGCCACAAGTTACCCTAATATCTCCCATCTACTGAGAATTATGGCTATGCTGCTAGTTAAACTGTTATGCTGAAGGATCTCTCTGGTGCTTTCCAGTGAATAAAGAGCTATGCATGATCAACTGTGGGAGAAAGCTGACTTACTAGATTAGCACTACTGAAAGTACATAGTGGTTGGC
Organism: Gopherus evgoodei; assembly: GCF_007399415.2. NCBI lineage: Eukaryota > Metazoa > Chordata > Testudines > Testudinidae > Gopherus > Gopherus evgoodei. The sequence continues at coordinate 109,394,497 of NC_044327.1, forward strand.
CTATCATGGTAGAGAATGTGATTGGCAATCTTGCACTCACACCCTGACACCTTGATTTTGTACTTTAATTTTATTTATATGTACAAATAGAGACTTTTAGGCCCATATGCCTAAATGACCTCTGCTAACCGGCAGGTAATCTGGGCCTCCACGTTAGAAAAATTCTGGTTGTGCCCCCAACTTCCTCCTACCTCTTCCAGGCCCCATCTGACTCCAGGGCCTCCCAGGCCTGTCACTGCCCTCTGAATCCCTTTAGCAAGACGAAATAGCACACAAGGCTCCATCAGAATTAACTTTGAATGGAAACCCTACAGTGTGTACATTCTTCCAGACCTGCCATTGGTCACTGTCTCCCCAGGCACAGGTTCCTGCATTCACAGAGGGGTCTCCACAAGATCTTGAAGAAGATACCACAGAGGTGGCACTGCTCCCTTCTACTATGACAGGGGGAGTTCTTTGAGCTTCGTTCCTCAAAAACAACTGAATCCAGTCAGAAAACCTGCAGCCTTAATGAATTCCAAGCCACAGGCCATTCTAACAGGACAGTAGAAAGCTGAGAAGAATTGGCATGATCCCAAATCAACCATTATCCTAACACTGTTTCTGACAGTTAAATTGAAAGGCGAGTTATTGACATTTAGATGCATGAAGAGATATCTAAGCTTGTATGAGACATCAAATTTAGCTGCAGAATTTATTTTCTGAAATCAGTCATTCATGTCAGAGATGCCATTTTCCATTAAAGAAAAATCTTCTAGAGAAAACTGCCTCCTTCCTATTGCTATAAGCAGTGCTGTTGTAGCGGTGTTGGTCCCAGGATATTAGAGAGACAAAGTGGGTGAGGTAATATCTTTTATTGAACCAACTTATGTTGATGAAAGAGAGAAACTTTCTGAAAAAGAGCGCTGTGTAGCTAGAAAGCTTGTCACTTTCACAACAGAAATTGGTCAAAAAAAAAAAGTTACCTCGCCCACCTTGCCTCTCCTTTCTACAAAAACAACAAGGAGATGGTGCACCTGAAGAAATGAGTTTTTTTTACCCAAGAAAGCTTATGCCCAAATAAATCTGTTAGCCTTTAAGGTGCCACCGGACTCCGAGTTGTTTTGTGGATACAGACTAACATGGCTACCTCCTGATACGTGTCTCCTTTCTACTGTTACATTCTTCTAAGAAGATGATTCAATAGAGAAGGAAAACTATTTTAGGGTTCATTTTTCTTATTTGGGGGGAGGGGTTGTTTGTTTGTTTGTTTACAAACTCACAGTGCTGCCTCAAGAGTAGATTGAGTTATAGAGGAAAATAAGAAGTAAAGGCAATTCAGAGGCAAGAGAAAGCTAAACTCTAGCTTGGGCACTTTTTGGATTTGCCAAAGTAATTGAGTAAATTAATTTGAGATAGTTCAAAATTAGACCCTGTTGGTCATTTAAAGTTACTTAGGCCATCATTCAGCACAGCACTTCAGTGTATGTTTAATTTTGAGCACGTGCTTAAGTCCCTTTAAATTCAGTTAAATCTTAAAGTGACATTCAAAACATTTAAAAGCAAAAACTATTTTCTGTGACATTGTTATTGTTTGAAGGTGTCAAATTAAAGATTTCTCAATTTCTTTCCTGGTTTCAATTAGCCAGACATTGTGTGAAGGAATTATTAAAACAAAGATACTGTAACACCTGCCATGGCCTATGAATAAACACAGCAGTGCAGCACATGGTAAATGTTTTCAGTGATATATTTTTCTTACACCGGATCATGAGTATTGCTATACCTGTTTGGTTCAGGAAATCATCCAATCCAGGATCCGGTCTCCAACAGAGCTAGCACCACGTGCTTCAGTGGAAGGTGCAAGAAATTCCTTAATTGACTATTACAGAATAACCTGCCTATGGGGAACTTTCTTGCTTACCCAGTTAATGGTGGGCTCTTCCCTGAAGTATAAGGGTTTATATCCCTTCTAGAAATTATATTCCTGTCTAATGCAACTACACATCCATAAAATCCTTTTTATAAATCTTGCTAAGCATTTTGTCTCAATGATATTTTGTGGAAATGAGTTCAATAGGTTAATTACATAGTGTATAAAAACACACATTAACAAAAATTTGGGCTGAAAAATTCAGATTTAGATCTGGATTTCTTGCACTCCAGTGCCTGAGGGGTGTTACACTCCAGGGTTGTTTTTCTTTCTGCCATCAGTGTGATTCCCTCCGTGGTCTCCCTGCAAAGAGACAACTAGCCTTGGAGATAGAAAGGGAGAACAAGCCTGTTTGACCATACATGCAAAACTAGAAAAAGCAACTTTGCAATTTTTTAAGATGTCTTATTCTCTTTCTCTCTAACAAAGCATTTTATAAGAGCTTTAACAAGAGTCACAAGTAATTTTTTCCCATCCATTGCCAAGGACACAATGCACTACAGTCACGGACAAATTGAGTGGCTGCTGGCAATACCAAGAAACCACAGAAGGCTTTGCACAAGCTAAACTCCCTCAAACATTTCCAGATGAATAATGAGAATTACCTTGTCCTGTTGTTTCAAAACAGGATGCATTGCCCATTTTCAGATAGTCCTCTTTGCATCTGTTGATGTTTCCAGGCAAGGATTTTGATATTCTTTTGATGTAACTAACTGGCCAGAGATCTAGATAATTGCCCAAAATTACATCCGTGAATTCCAGGCATATCCTAATTATTTGTGTCTTTTTGTTGTTGTTTCCCACAAAGCCTCCTTAAACTCCTCCTGTGTTACAAAAAGATGAACTTGTTGTGCACAGGCCTCCTTTGTGCTTCAGATGTAAGTTACTTTGGTGGATCATCTTGGCATGTGCAGTTTGTCTCCATCTTGCGGCAAGATATAATTAAGTTTGTGAGCTAGTCTTTTACGCACAGTGGAAATCAATCATATCCTCTGATAGTCAGTGTGCTTCACAGCGAAGCATGTCTCTTATCTCCCATGAGACAAACATCAGTTGTGATCTGTAAGTCCTTTTAGAACAAAATCTGTTCGTGGGTGGTCAAATTCCTTCTGGGCTTGCTGGAAAGGCCTTGTGAGAGTGGCCCTTAAAGGTTTGTGAACTTGCAAATATCTTGCTTTTCTATAAGTTTCATCCCTTCAGGACCGTTTTCTGTTCTGCGAGTGAGGCATGAGAGTCAAAAATAAGGCCTGAGGGATCCAACAAGGTTATCTACATGAGCCAAGATTTTCAGAAGTGACTAGTGAAGGTAGGTGCTCAAACTGAGATTCCTTAAAGAGGCCTGATTTGCTGAAGTTGGGTGCTCTCTGAAAATCACACTCCTTTAAGGTGTCCCAAGTTACCCATCCAAAAGTGGAGGCATTCACATTCACTAGGCACTTTTGAAAATCTTGATCTACATTTTCTCTTAATATCACCCACTGTGGCAACACCACTGGTTATACCAAGAGTGAGGGTAGAACTTTAGATAGAGCAGAGTGGCCTTTGCTATTTCAACCTACTCATTAGACCTACCAGGAACAGGTTTAATGGCAGTGTTTTCAGACTGATTTGGAGTACCTCAAGTCTGGGTCCCAATTGACACTTCTATTGCCCTCTCTCTGCTTCAGATGCTCCATCTATAATGTGGCTATAGTGAAACTTGCCTACATTACAGAAGTGTTGCGAAGCTGAATGCATATTTATAAATCATTTTGAGATCTGAATGAAAAGAGCTAGGTGAATCCAGCAAATTATTATTATAGTGAATCACTGATAGAGTGTTGTCTGTGAATATATCCTACACTAACCCTTAAAAAAAAATCCCAGCATGCTACCATTGATGCAATTCCCTTGATGGTAGCAATAGTAAGAACTGTAGCGTAGCCAAGCCACTGGCACTTTAACTACTCAGCATTGGCCTCTCTCTGAGCTGTGGGAGCAGAGTCGGGGCTACATTGAGTGCTTTTGAAAACCCTGGCCATAACTGTTCAATTTTTTAAAAACAGAACAAGAGGCAAACAAACTGTTCAGACTCTGGCAAATTATCTACAACCTCTTGAGGTCCTTCATGTTTGATTTTCTGTCTGACACTGATAAATCACCTGAATCCATTTTGGTTGCATGAATCAAAAATCTTGTAATCCATGTAGACAGGTCAGGTGTGGAAATTCTGGAGATTCACGGCCTTGCCACATGTTTTCCTACATTTTCCTGAATCCAAACCTTTGGGGGGAGGGGAGGGAGTGGAAAAAAAAGGAAATGAAGTGTTCTGCCCTTGTAGATGTGAAGATAACCTCCAACCTATAAAACAATGCACTTTGGCCCTGTGGAGACCTCAACCAGACAGACTAAAGCAATAGCACCAACTGAGGTGTTAACATCAGCCATTTATCTTTAGGAGAGTGTTGACTTCAAAGGATAATGTAATCATTTGGGTGTTAGCCTTTCTAAACAGCTAGCGCATACAGAAACAGTCAGCATTAGGTCAACTGAGTTTTGTTTCAAGGAATATAATTTATCAAGGGAAGGAAATACAGAGGGTTTCAAGCCGCAGAATTCTGACCCAGATTTTGAAAACTACATTTTAGAATTGTTTAGCTCTGGAATTTTGGATTAGCATGCTATAAAGACAGGGGACATTTGCAAAATTAGAATCAAGGTTGAGATTTTGAATACTGCTAACAGCCAGGGTGTTCAATATTGAGATTTAGGTCAAGCTCATCTCTAGTTTGCAGCCAGTATAAAGGCCAAAATTTTCAAAACTGGACACTTAGATTCCTTCAGTACTTAGGTCAGTAACTAAGTGATCAAATTTCCAATAGTGCTGTGCATCCAGCAGTTCCCAGTGATGTCAATGCAAGCAACCAGACACTGCACTTTTAAAATCAGGCCACTTATTTAGGCACCTAAGTAAGGGATTTAGGTGCTGACATTTAGCACCTAGTTTTGAAAATCTTGACCAATAGTTTTGCTGCTAGTGGTGTACAGTTTCATCCACCTAAATTAAATCACTTTTAAAAATGCTGGAATATCTCCTTTGTGAAAAAAAATCAAATCAATTAAGTGGAAAAGTTTTTTGTAGAGGCTGAAAACAGAATTTGCCATAATAATACCCAAAGTTTTTTTAAAATGGTCTTTTTTAGTATACTGGCCACAGGATGGTATTTGCTGTACCATACAAATTGTAGTTTTAGTAAGTGATTTTTATCATGAGAAAAGGCAACCTAACTGGAACTGGAACTGCAACCACCTGTGGGCCTTTCCAAAGAGCTGCAGTAATCAAACTCCCAAGGTTTTTGCTGCCTGGTCAGCCCTTTCTTCCTGTGAACCTGAATGAATTCATTCAGCATGAGATGCAGAGTAACCCAGGGCCAAAAAATGTTGCATTAGTGTAATCAAGCCAACTGTTTTTTCCAGTTGGAAATATGCATCTATGGAGCTGCAGAAATGAAAAGCCATGTTCTAGCTTGGATCTGGACTTGAATAGGAGTAGGGTGGGAAGAAGGAAAGTTTGGATCAAGATGTTGTCCTACACCAGTGCTCATTTGATGAAAACAGCTGAAAGAAGCATGGGGTGAAATGTCATTTAAATGTTTTTCTTCCATTTGGAAACATATTTGTGAGAGCCAGATTGGCGGCCCAGTTGTGCAGATACCCAACAGATGAAGTTGTACAGATACCCAACAGATTCTACAGCAGTTCTCTCACACTGCTCTGACAAATACATCTCGACCATTTCTGAGGGACCAGCTCTATGGGGAAGGTGAAAATTTGGTCTGCACAGAATTCAGTCTTTCACCTCTCTGGCAAGGCTACCAGTTTTTGTGATATGGAAACTGCTAACGCATTTCACGTAGTTTAATGAAAGGAAATTTTGGACACAGCTGAAGATGGAGTCAGTCTATATCCCTGGAACTGAAGCCCATGGAACTTTGGAACGATTTTCAGAATCCACACCTGGACTTGAATCTTTCCATCTTCCTTCAAACATGCCATAGTCAAGCCAACACTGGAGAAACCCCAACCTGGATATATTGGTTGTAGATAACTACCACTCTGTGTCAAACCTCCCATTTCCAAGCAAGCTCATTAGAGAAATTAACCAAAAGCCAACTACAAGCTCATCTAACTGAAGCTAATACTCTAGATGTAGCACAGTCTGAATTCAGAGCAGGACATGGAACTGAAACCGCTTTAGTAGGACTGATGGATGATCTCCTCCCATCAATGGACAGAGGACAAACATTGATTCTCATCCTCCTGAACCTCGCTGCAGCATTCAACCTGGTTGATCAGGGGTGACAGGAGTCCAGGGGATGTGCTAAAATGGTTTTAGTCCTTCCTGGAGGGAGACACCAATAAATACTGATGGGAAGCTGCACCTCCACACAGATCATCCTTAAGATTTATGGGGCTCTACGAAGTATTATTAAAGCAGTGCCCCTCTACCTGACAGCAAGATGAGGCAGCAAATGATACCAAGAAAAGTCAAAGTTTCCCGCAGAGACCCCCATACCTTCTCCCTCACACAGAATGCACAGCACCGGCGCATTCAGCTCTGTGAATACGGCCCCTGCCCAAGGAGACTGCAGTGCTCACTGGGTGTGTGGGAGCCAACCCACTCTAATCTGTTGTCATGGGCAGTGGGTGAAGCTGCTCCTTGGAAAGGCTGGCTTCTCAGCCCATCTCTTCTGCCTGTGGCCCTGCCTATACTCCACCCCTGCTCTGCCCCAGGCCTCACCCCCCCTCTTCCTAGGACCTGACCCCCACACAGTCTCCCTCCTCTCTTCCCTTCCCCACCCTGCTCACCCTCTTCCAGCCAAATCCCTGAACCCAAATGAAGTAAATGACATTTGAAAAAAAACACTTCTGCAATTTCTTTCTAAAGAAAATGGATCATGTTTTCCACTGCATGCCAGATGGTGAAGACTGGACATGTGGAAGGTACCTAATTAAAAGCACTAAATTTGGGAATAAAAAATGCCATCACAAGTTTTTTGATATGCCCTGAAGTTTGTCGGAAATTTATTTGCAAAACTTTGTAGTGAGGGCAAGTCAGCTGTCTTGCTGAATACAACATTAAATATTATGGAATTCATGATGCAGCTCTTCTCTGTTTTACATTTTCTTAATCAATATTTCTAATTCAATTTTATATTTTAAATGTACTCTTAAGCCTAGGTAATGATTCCAGATTACTACATATTTAACTCACTGAAACAAAGACATTATTTTAAATTAATCAGTCACAGAGATTTAGTGTGTTCATAACAATGTTCACTGCTTTTAGAAAAAGGGAACACTATTTTACTTCGTGTGATCTCCACAACAATAGACATGTCTATGAAATGTCACCAACTTAAAAAAAATATGTTTCCAAAGATTTTAGGCATAACAAAGGATTTTATATCTTACTAAGGTACTGATTTTGCTGGCGGGTTCTCTTAAAACTAGTTCATCAGATAGTCAGAAGTAAAGAAAGGGAAACTCTTTGTCCAGCTATCTGGAAGGAAAGGGGTGTTGTCCCTTTAGGGGCACTCTACAATGGTGTGCGGGGTAGGGGAGCATGAAGGGAGAAGGAGATGGACGGAAAGGACAGGAAGACTTTGGAAGCAAGTGTTTTTTACTGTAGTAATTAAAATGAAAATGAGTATTTTAGATAAGAGTGGTCTTTTGAAGGATTTATTTAAAAACTGTATATCTGAAGATCCAAGCATTTAAGGCTAAAGACGATTGTGCCTCCAAAAATCTATGCAAGGATTTTTTAGAGATGTGATTTTGTAATCTTCACCAACTCAATAATAAAATATTTTTAAAGTAAATTTTAAACTAAGGTCCTGTAGTGTAGACTAACATGTTCTGAGCAAGTATTACAGCAGGGGTCGGCAACCTTTCAGAAGTGGTGTGCCGAGTCTTCATTTATTCACTCTGATTTAAGGTTTTGCGTGCCAGTAATACATTTTAATGTTTTTAGACTGTCTCTTTCTATAAGTCTATAATATATAACTAAACTATTGTTGTATGTAAAATAAATAAGGTTTTAAAATGTTTAAGAAGCTTCATTTGAAATTAAATGAAAATGCAGAGCCAGGACCCGGGCAGTGTGAGTGTCACTGAAAATCAGCTCATGTGCCGCCTTCGGCATGCATGCCATAGGTTGCCTACCCCTGTATTACAGTAATGCACAACTGATTTTGGCCATGGCTACACTCACACTTTACAGCGCTGCAACTTTCCCGCTCAGGGGTGTGAAAAAACACCCCCCTGAGCGCTGCAAGATACAGCGTTGTAAAGCGTCAGTGTAATCAGGGCGGCCGCGCTGGGAGCACGGCTCCCAGCGCTGCACGCTACACCCGTAGAGGATGTGGTTTACATGCAGTGCTGGGAGAGCTCTCTCCCAGCGCTGCCGCTCCGACTACACTCACACTTCAAAGTGCTGCCGCGGCAGCGCTCCCGCAGCGCTGCTGGGGCAGCTCTTTAAAATTCCAAATGTAGCCATACCCTTTGTCAGTAAATTCAGAAACTAACAGTATATACCTGGATGTTAGCAAAAACCTGTTAAATGACTTCATTACCACTTGAATGGCTCTTCAACAGTTTCAATGTTGTACTAATAGGTCTGGCAGGCTGGAAGGCTTTTTTTCACTCTTAGGCCATGGCTACACTGGAGAGTTGCAGCACTGGGGATGGGTTTACAGCGCTGCAACTTAGTAACTGTCCACACCTGCAAGGCACATCCAGCACTGCAACTCCCTGGCTGCAGCGCTGGCTGTACACTTGGTCTGCTTGGGGTATAACGATTGCAGTGCTGGTGATGCAGCGCTGGTCATCAAGTGTGGCCACCAAAAGCGCTGTAATTGGCCTCCAGGGTATTAGGAGGTATCCCAGAATGCCTGTTCACAACAAACCAGAAGACTGGCTGAACTCCGGGCACCTCGGAGCTGCTTATCTAAAAAACAAACACAGCTCCTGTTTGCTCGAGTCAGCAGAGGCAGGCAGGAGAATTGCTTTGGAATGTTCACAGCTGTTTGCTTGAGGAGAGAAGCCACACGGTGAAGGGGGAGGGGGGAGTCCGTGTTGAGCAGCTGCTTATGTGGTCTGAAGGCTATTTAGGAGTGCATAATCTGCATTTAGTGAATAAGAGAGGGGTGGGGGAAGGGGTCGAAACTTTTAAAATGATTGAAGGTTGGTGCTGTGTATCTTCCAGTCCTTAGAACTTGCAAGGCAGGGAGCTGACAACAGTGTCAGCTCCAAAACTCCAATCTCTCTGTCTCCCCCACACTCCCTGTCACACTCCACCTCACCCCCCTCTTTTGAAAAGCACATTACAGCCACTTGAACGCTGGGATGGCTGCCCACAATGCACCACTCCCAACAGTGCTGCAAATGCTGCAAATGTGGCCACATTGCAGCGCTGTTAGCTGTCAGTGTGGCCACACTGCAGCGCTTTCGCTACACAGCTGTACGGAGACAGCTGTAACTCCCAGCGCTGTACAGCTGTAAGTGTAGCCATACCCTTAAGTTACTAGATCTCCACTGGAGTAAGAGTCACCAAACTGCAGCAGCCAGCTGTGGTGGGAGCCTGCAGGAAGGATCAGAATAGGGATAGGAAGAGCCAGGAGGGTGGACACTAAGACTCAGTGGTGCCCCAAATTTTCAGGTACCCTTCGCAGCTGCATATGCCTAAGGATGGCCTTGCCTCCACCACTAGTGTCCTCATTTGTGGAGACCCACAAGGATCAATTCTCTCTCCGGTCCTTTTCAACATCTACGTGCAGTCACTATCGGAACTGATCACAGACTGCATGGACTCAACTGTCAGCAATATGCCAATGTCACACAGCTCTACCTGTCCTTCAGCACAGGCAACCACACCACTATCACCAAGATGGCCCAGTGCTTGGATGAGATAAGCTCATGATGAACAGCAGCTGGCTGAAGCTGAACCTGAGAGACAGAGGTGATGCTCATCGGCACAGGAAAGTATTTTGAGGAATTCGCAGTCTCCCTTGGTTGAAGGTACACACACATAATTAGTCAACTCAGTCTCTAGTCCAGGAGTACTCTTGGATTCCTGGCTGACACTGAGCTCTCACATAGTAGCATCTCCAAATAATGCTTTCAAACTCCTTCCATTGGTTAGGAGATTCAATCCCACCCCTTTGAATGAAGATCTGGCCTCAATTATCCATGCTTTCCTCACTTCTCAGCTGGACTACAGCAATACGATATTCCTGGGCATGAAAACTTTGGTGGCTTAGGAGACTCCAATTATTACACAATGCTGAAGTGCATTTCCCAAACAACACAGGCTACCATGAGCACTAGCCTGTCCACTCCCTACACTGGATTCCCACAGAATTTTTAATCAAGTTCCATGTGTTGGTCCTTATCTTCCAAGTGCTACTTGTCGTGGGTCCAGAATATCTAAAAGAGACTAAAGCTCTGGGATGAAGGCCAAGGTTGATCTCCTCTGGCACAACAGAACTCTCAACAAGTAAGATTAAAACTCATCTGTACAAGAGAAAACTTTCTCCAGTGGACAGTCCAAGACTGTGGAATACCTCCCACAGGAACTAAGAAGCATCACAAACCTCACCATTTTCTGCTCCAAGTGAAAGGCATATTTCGCTAACCTTGCCTTCTCTAACATAATATGTAACTATTTACATAAACCATTACACACCACCCTCGGGTGCCTCTAAGATGCAATACTTCCCCTCTCACAAGCACAGAGTCCCAGTGTAGAAAAGAAACTTTTAATAAAAGGAGGTAAGTAACCCAGCATTAAGTTGGGGAAATGCCACAAGTAGGATTCATAAGCATAAACCCATCAACAAGACATCCACCCCAGAGTTAGTTGGACAGTGTCCTTTTGCCTCAGGTTCTTAAGTCCAGCAACCAAAAGGTCCTTTAATGTGCCCCTCCCTTCACCACACCCCATTCACAGGTGTCATCCTTGGTCAGTGCAGACCCAGAGTTCAGAGGTGCATCTTCAGAGTTCACCTCCCAGCCTGGTTGAGGCAGGGGCAAGAAAGCACCTTGCTTGCTCTGCTGTTTGGGTGCTTGCTCATCGCTTCGCTCCACCAACTGCCCTTCCTGCCACTCTGAGATGGCTTGAGGTCCCATCACTTAAGATAAATTGGAGGATTGGGCCAAAAGAAATTGGATGAGGTTCAACAAGGACAAGTGCAGAGTCCTGCACTTAGGAAGGAAGACTCCCATGTACCGCTACAGGCTGGGGACCAACTGGTTAAGTTGCAGTTCTGCAGAAAAGGACCTGGAGATTACAGTGGACGAGAAGCTGGATATGAGTCAACAGTGTGCCCTTGTTGCCAAGAAGGTCAACAGCATATTGGGCTGCATTAGTAGGAGCATTGCCAGCAGATTGAGGAAAGTGATTATTCCCCTCTATTTGGCACTGGTGAGGCCACATCTGGAGTATTGTGTCCAGTTTTGGGGCCCCCACTACAGAAAGGATGTGGACAAATTGGAGAAAGTCCAGCACAGGGCAACAGAAATGATATGGGGACTGGGGCACATGACTGATGAGGAGAGGCTGAGGGAACTGGACTTATTTAGTCTGCAGAAGAGACTAAATAAGTCTCTGAGGGGGGATTCAATAGCAGCCTTCAAATACCTGAAGGAGGGTTCCAAAGAGGATGGAGCTAGGCTGTTCTCAGTGGTAGCAGATGGCTGAACAAGGAGCAATGGTCTCAAGTTGCTGTGGGGGAAGGTCTAGCTTGGATATTAGGAAACATTATTTCACTAGGAGGATGGTGAAGCACTGGAATGGGTTACCTAGGGAGCTGATGGAATCTCCGTCCTTAGAGGTTTTTAAGGCCCAGCTTGGCAAAGCCCTGGCTGAGATGATTTCACTGGGGTTGGTCCTGCTCTCAGCAGGGGTTGGACTAGATGACCTCCTGAGGTCTCTACCAGCCCTAATCTTCTATGATTCTATGGGAAGATCAGAGGGTTCACACCATTCTTGACTCCCAAGCCTGGCTGTAAAATGCCATTTTGCAACTGAACCCTTTACAGGATGTAGCATGTGAATTCTAAGAGCAAAGACTGTTCTAAAATCCAAAACAATCCATCTTCTTGGATAAACACACAATAAAGGTGGTATACGTGGACATCATTAAAACCATTGAGAAATATTGTGTCTCTGCGTGTTCATCTAGCCCAGTACCTATCATTTTATAAAGACTACAGGTTTCATTTGTTCATTTGTCCTCTGGCCTGTGCAGTGTATGGTGAAAGTGAAAAAGTTTCTTGTGACTGACAGTGGAGCTACCGTAGGCCCAGTTAAGTGCAGAAGTTTATTGCTACCAACAGCTTTTTAATGTCCATGAGTCAGCACTTTTCTCTCTTTAAAACTACATTCTGACAAACCTGAGTGAGCATTTTGAAACATGCTGGAATTCAATTTTTATTTTCACTGTAGCATGAATTTGCTCTGCCTACCTCAATGCACCAAATTGGGCCCCCTCTGCAAAGAACTCTGATGACAAGTTCAATCTTTTACTTTAGAAATTGGAAATATGTGCTGTCATTTGGAATTTTGTGTGATGGGGAGGTGAGACTAATTTGAATGATTGGCAGGTGTGTGTCTGAATGTAGAGTTAGATACCAAAGCTTGGTGATTTTCCTCTGTCCTGTCAAACACACTGTGTAGCATAAACAGCTCCCCAAAACCAATTTTCCTCACCCTTCCCCAGTCACTACTGACAACTCCACTACCCTCCCCACGTTACCTTTGTTTTAGATATTTCCATTAATATATTTAGATGCAAAATTAAAAATAATATAATCAAGGTTTGGTCCTTGATTTGATTATAAGTAATTTACTTAAATCAGTCTAAGAACCTTGAGTGACACAAGTGGTGAAATTCAAAATTTTATTATATGATAAAAGTAAAGCAAGCATGCACAAAAGAATTACAGTATAAGAACTTAACTTTACATTTATAGTCACATTCATAAGATGAAATAACACCAATAGGGGATCAGTCCCTTGATTAAGGAATGGGTGTAGGGACCTTCCTTTAAACTATGTCTTTTGGTGTATGGAACACCCCATAAATTGGGAGCTACTCTATTTATAGTAAATTATAAGAAGATAATAAGTATTAAATCCACATTTTGACCATATTTCTTGCTACCAGTGATGGAAGAACAGGTTAAGGACTATTTGGAAAAGCTGGACGTGCACAAGACCATGAGGCCAAATGCAACGCTGCTGAGAGAGTTAGCTGATGTGATTGCAGAGCCACCGGCCATTATCTTTGAAAACTCAGGGTGATCAGGGGAGGTACTGGATGATTGGAAAAAGGCAAATATAGTGCCCATCTTTAAGAAAAGGGAAGAAGGAAAACCCAGGGAACTACAGACCGATCAACCTGACCTCAGTCCCTGGAAAGATCATGGAGCAGGTCCTCAAGGAATCCATTTGGAAATACTTGGAGGAGAGGAAAGTGATCAGGAACAGTCAACATGGATTCACCAAGGACAAGTCATGCCTGACCAACCTGATTGCCTTCTATGATAAGATAACTGGTGCTGTGGATATGCGGAAAGCAGTGGATGAGATATACCTTGACTTTAGCAAAGCTTTTGATACCATCTCCCACAGTATTTTTGCCCACAAGTTAAAGAAGTAATGGACTATAAGGTGGATAGAAAGCTGGCTAGATCATCAGACTCAATGGATAGTGATCAACAATGTTTAGTTGGCAGCCGGTATCAAGCGGAGTGTCCCAGGCATCGGTCCTGGGGCTGGTTTTGTTCAACATCTTCATTAATGATCTGGATGATGGTGTGGACTGCATCCTCAGCAAGTTTGCGGATGACACTAAACTGGGAGGAGTGGTAGATATACTGGAGGGTAGGGATAGGGTCCAGAGTGACCTAGACAAATTGGAGGATTGGGCCAAAAGAAATCTGATGAGGTTCAGCAAGGACAAGTGCAGAGTCCTGCACTAAGGACAGAAGAATTCCATGCACCGGTACAGACTAGGGACCGACTGGCTAAGCAGCAGTTCTGCAGATTTACTTTTCAGAAGCATATTTGTGAACTGAAGGGGTAAAGCCAGCTCTGGCAGGCATAATTCAGCAGTACCTAGAGAAAGGTGAGCTTACCAGAGAAACAAAACTTCCCTCCCCATCCTTAACAAAAATAATTCCCACCAGCCTTATGGCAAAGAAAAAGAGCCTAAATAAAAGGGGAAAAATTAGTGCAACTGATTCAGCATGGAACTCAAGGCTTGTCAGACATAGAAGCCAACGGAATTATTCATATCTCATATCCTTTTTTATCTGGTTCTTGTACAGCACTCATCACTATGATACCTGGATACTTCACCCATAAAGTCCCTATAAGGAGATCTGATTCTGAACAATATGAATGACCAACGAGTGGCTCAGGGTACATTGACACTGCAAAAAATGGCCTGTGGCAGCATGTGTCAGCATCCAGGTCAATTGACTCTGGCTCACACTACAGGGCTAAAACCAGCAGTATAAACATTCAGGCTCAGGCTGGAGCCCGGGCTTTGAAACCCGGCAAGGGAAATGGGTCTCAGAGCCCGGGTTCCCGCCGAGCCCAAACATTTATAGTGCTATTTTTAGCCTAGTAATGTGAGCCCCAGGAGTCAGTTGACCAGGTCTCAGACTCCCTGCCCTGGATTTTTGAAGCACAGACATACCCTTAGTCACAGCTTTTAGCAACTTCTAATGAGCTCCGATAAAGACAAGGAAAGAGTGCCCCTAACCAGTCACAGAGGAATATAGTTTCTCTCTCGATCTCTTAAATGCTTGGACTAGAAATCTACTTCCTAACAACCAACATTTTAAGCATTATTAGATAAGAAATTTAGGGCCAAATTTGCAAACCTCTGAATATAAGGTGTCCCTGCAAAAATGTGCCTGCGCATATTACACCGTCATATGACTCAGCTTTTTTTTTAATCAAGATCTTTGTTTATTCTGGGAATTCACACTTTTTCTTTAAGAGTTTCTTGCCCACCCACATCCCCTCAGAGAGAGCTGGCTACAGTCCAGCCTCCTCTTGCAGCTCAGCACACCTTCCGCACACATTAACCCTGCAGTCACTCACTCACTGTGCCCCCACCTTAATCTTAAAGGGGTAGCTCCCATTGAGCTGCTTATATAATGTCATCATAACAAAAATATGTACAATAAACAAATATTTAAAATTATTAATAAATATAAATCTGTTTCTAAAACAGGGACCTCACATGTGGAAACCACATATTTGCAGGTTGAAAAGAGAGAAATATAAACCAAAGTACCCCAACTGCATGCATAATAAGCTGTTCTGATCTCACAAGGATATAATTCACTGCTTGTGTGTGCATTGACTCTTATGTGAGTACAATTTAGGCCCAAATACTGAAACCAAGGTTATTTTCAATCAACCTCCATGGATGATCAACAATATTATCTACCTCAACATCATAGACATTAGAAGTGAAAACAGCTTAGGAGATCAAGGCCACTCCCCCACAAGTGCAGCATCCAATCCCAAGAGACAACATGTCACACATCAAGACATGTTTGGGCTGGATGTAAACCTGAGACACTCTGTTACCATAATCACAGGCTGGCTGGGAGTTGAAGTGTGTCCATTAATATTACATATGTCATTACACTTTTGTTTGTGATGACATATGTAATATTAATGGAGACTGAGTCAGAGTCTTTTCCCTAGACTTGCTTCTTTGCATTGCCCTGGTAGTACAGAGGGGCTTGAAAGCCAGTGTAGCCAGCCAGCTGGAGATTCCTAGGTGTAGCCAGCTCCTACATAATTTCCTATCCAGATCTTGTTTTCACCAGATAATTCAATAACCAGGGAAAATGTTGAATGTTTTATAAGAGCTCTGCATACATTGGCTGAAAACTGTGATTGTAGGAATGCAAAACATGAAAGCGCTAGATAAAAATCTTTCACACCAGCTACAGTTGAAGAGACTTACTCTAGTCACAGCTATACAGATAGCAAAGCAGTTAGAATTAGTCAAACAACAGAACAAAAGCAGAGGAAAACTTGAAACTAGCTTTGATATGATCAGACACTTGAGTGGTAAAAGTCATTATCAAAAAATCCATGAGACAAGGACAGAGAATTTCCAGGCTAAGAGGGACAAATTCCAGTCTACACACACAAGGTGTTGAAAAAGTCATAATCCAAGAAATGAAGCATGACCAGCCAGTGGTGCATGGTTTAATACATAAGAACAGCCATATTGGGTCAGACCACAGGTCCATCTAGCCCAATATTCTGTCTTCCGACAGTGACCAATGTCAGGTGCACCAGAGGGAATGAACAGAACAGGTAATCATCAAGTGATCCATCCCCTTTCGCCCGTTCCCAGCTTCTAGAAAACAGAGGCTAGAGACACTATCCCTGTCTATCCTGGCTAATATTCATTGATGTACCTATCCTCCATGAACTTATCTAGTTCTTTTTTGAACCCTGTTACAATATTGGCCTTCACAATATTATCTGGCAAAAAGTTCCATAGGTTGACTATGCATTGTGTGAAGAAATACTTTCTTTTGTTTGTTTTAAACCTGCTGCCTATTAATTTCATTTGGTGACCCCTAGTTCTTGTGTTACGAGAAGAAGTAAGTAACACTTCCTTATTTATTTTCTCCACACCAATCATGATTTTACAGATCTCTATCATATCCTCCCTTAGTCGTCTCTTTTAAAAGCTGAAAAGTCCCAGTCTTCTTAATCTCTCATCATATTGAAGCTGTTCCATGCCCCTAATCATTTTTGTTGCCTGTTTCTGAACCTTTTCCAATTCCAATATATCTTTTTTGAGATGGGGCAACCACGTCTGCATGCAGTATTCAAGATGTGAGTGTGACATGGATTTATATAGATGCAATATGATATTTTCTCCCTTATTTTCTATCCCTTTCTTAATAATTTCCAACATTCTGCATGAATGAACATGCATGAAATATGGACATTTTGAAGCTATTTGCCGCACCAAAGCAGTCAGGGAGTTGACTCATATTACAGACAATTAAGAGCCATTGTCTCTGGGATCTACCACTTATGATGACACAGAAGTTACTTGGAGACTGAAATTGAATATTCCTGGCAAGACTATCAACTTTAAAATTAACTCAGGAGCTGACTTCACAGTCATCTTAGAAGGGACTTGCAATCACCATCAACCCCTCCCAGAGCTGAAGTCACCTGACACAGCTCTGACTAGCCATGGAGTTATTCGGAACTGCATGGACCAGTTCACCACAAAAACAGCTTATAAAGACAAAAACTATGCATACAGAGTGCATGTTAGTCAGACTGGTATTCCAGAACAACTAGTGACAGACAATGGGTCACAATTCATTGCAGAAGAATTTAAGATATTCCAAATTAAATTTTATTTTGATTGTATTACTAGCAGCCCACAATACCCACAAACAAATGGAGAGTCTGAAAGAACTGTACAGACAGCCAAGAAAATCCAACCACAGGAAGATTATTCCTTGCTCTTCTGAGTTACAGATCAGCTAGAGCCCTGCAAATCCATGGATATCTGCTTCATATCCATGGAACATTTTGGCAGATAGTGGGTTGGATGCAGACACAACTGCGCAGGGCTCTGCTCACCAGTGGTACCTGGCCTGCGGTATACAGCTCAGGCAGCCCGGGGGGTGCAGTGCGCTCGGGGGCTGGCAGCTACCAGCCAGTGGCTAGGGCTGGGCAGCAGGCTGGAGTCAGGGCTGTCCAGTACCCTCTCGCTGTGCTGCTTCCTGTTCAGCAGCTTGGGCCCCTCGGGCAGTACTAGCATCCCCACCATGACTTGACCTGGCAGCACTGGTCGTGCTCCCAGGCACGGTCCCAGCCCGCCAGCTTCTGGGCAGCAGGGCCCGCCTCCGGCCACAGGGATTGGAGTGGGTGGGGCCATGGCATCCCCTGTGCTCCAACTCACACTGCTGCTCCCCCTCTGCGCTCCAACACACACTGCTGCTGCATGCCATCGTTCGCAAGCCCCCAGGAGCAGCATGCGATGCAACACCCCCTTGCCTAAGCCCTCCCATGCCACCCCTTCTCCTCGAGACCCCACCCCCCGTGCTGTCCCTTACACCCAGTCCTCACCCCCACAGTGCCTCTTCCCTTCAAGACCCCCACTCGTAACTCCCTCCCCCGCTCCCGTCACTAGCTCTTGTGAAACATCTTTCTACTGCGGGTGCGGTTTCAGGTAAAAGGTGGCTAGCGGATCGCGGGTTAATCCTGGCAGATGCGGATCCACATTTCTGTATCCATGCAGGGCTCTATCAACAGCAGCTGCTGGATATAGTTTAGCAAACAACTCAGAACTACTGTTCCTACTTTGGACAAGAATCTCTGTCAAATGTGGCCAAACATGAAGAGAGTAGCCAAATTGGATAAAAAGGCAAGAAGAGCCTATGAACACTTTTACCACAGACAACACTCAGAGAACTGCCAGTTTTAGAACCTGGTGATTGTGTTCATGTCAAATTGGATGGAGAAAAAGGAGGGACAACTCAACTCTCATAAAG
Source organism: Gopherus evgoodei (assembly GCF_007399415.2). Taxonomy (NCBI): domain Eukaryota; kingdom Metazoa; phylum Chordata; order Testudines; family Testudinidae; genus Gopherus; species Gopherus evgoodei. Next base: position 109,413,017 of record NC_044327.1, read on the forward strand.
AAAAAGAATTCAGCATCCAGATCATATGTGATCGAGACCAACAGTGGAGAGTTCAACAGAAACCATCACCATCTACAGTTTATTCCTCAAAGAACAGAGCATCTCTACAGATGGCAAGTGAAAAACAAGACAACAAATCAAAGATTCCAGACTGACCAGAGCCTTTCGTTGCAACTAATGGACCACCAGATGACCAAGTTGTTGCGTGTAGGGGTTGCATAATCAGAAAGTCAGTTCAATTAAGAACTGCTTAACAGATTGTTATGCACTGGACCTCAAGGAAAGTGCGATATTGTAAATGGCAGGAAAGTAGAACAGAAAGGGGGAGCAGTAATGGGATGTTAAACTGTATTATACCAGTCATCCACTAGGTGGCACTGTGGTTAAAATACCTTATTTAAACAAACCTCAGTCATACCTGGCAGAGCATTAAAGGATCTTACGATGAACACATCTGGTATGTATAAGCCAGCTCTATAGTCAAGCCACATCTGGTACAGAAGAACATAACAGGGGCTCCTAAAACACATCTGTAGCATCTGTATAAGTAAAGTGAAGTGGGAGCAGGGGGGCCCTAGTGAAGATGACGTGCTGGAGCCCCAAATTACTCTCGATGGGCCTGATCTCTTGCGGTCGCTTCTACCCTACATTTCTATGATTCTATGAATGGTCCAACTCTGGGGCCAGTAAGAAACTTATTGAGTCAAATTAATCCCAGGTGTAACAAGGGATGAAATTAGCCATATGGTGGAAAGGCATGAATTTGGTGTGGAGGGTGAGCAGAGCTGCATGATGATGAACAGCAGGGTTGCAAGAGCCATGGTGATAAGCATAACAGAAAACAAGCAGAGATCAGGGAACAAAATCCACTGATGCATGTGATCAATGAAGGAGCTCTATCAAACCTCACACAACCAGCCTAAATTCCAGACAGACAGCTATCAGGCTCAGATTCCCCATGCAGCCTTAAAAATTCTGGGGCAGCAGAATATAATTACACTGTGATCTAATGAAGCTGTTCATCTGCTTAAATATATTTTAAGATTTGAGAACGAAACCTGAACATATGAGATGCACAACTGAAGTGCAGTAATATGCACATATGAATCCAAGAGCTTTATTACACATTGCCCCTTCTGCCCCCCTCTTCCCCAAATCAGTTTTTTCTCTAGTTTATATCATGCACAGCTCTGGCATTTCAGTAATGCATTTGGATGTTGTGAGAGGCTAAACTTTATCTTTATTTCCTCATTTGAGTTTTTGTTCCTGACTTCAGCAGGCATTTCTTGGAAGGAAAAGCACTCACAGAAGTACAGCACAGAGGAATCAGACTGCATGTCCCAATGGTATGTAAATATTAATATTCACACAGCTTTTGTATGCACTGCAGATTACAAGATAATTAGGGGCTATATAGCCATGTAACTTAGTTTATAAAAAGAATGACAGTTATAGGACCAGATTCTGTCATTTTTCCAGGCCTGACTCTTTGGAATTTTTTTTTTAATGTGTAATAAAATTTAATTTAATGTGCGTCCGACGAAGTGGGTATTCACCCACGAAAGTTTATGCTCCAATACTTCTGTTAGTCTATAAGGTGCCACAGGACTCTTTGTTGCTTAATTAAAATTAATCATTTACGGCCTGATCTGAAGGCTGTTGAAGCCCAATGTGAGAGACTCTTTCCATGGATTTCAATAGGCTTTGGAGCAAGGAAATTCAAATGACTGCTTGAGGATTTTTCAAAATACACCACCATGTAGACCCTAAGAAGCACAGCCCATGCCCCCAGCCTCCCATGCCTCACTATACAATGCTCCTGTATAAGTCTGCTTGGGAAGCACCATAGAGGACTGTGTGGAACAGGTTGGTCTCAGGAAAAACAGAATCTAGACAGAGTGTTTCCACTTCTATGGTCTACTCTGACCATAGTCTTTGATCTTAACTGTTCCTTGCGGCCTCTAAATCTATTAATCTTTCTGGCTGGCACATATCTGCAACAAAGCTGGTCAAATTACTCATGGCAAATATATAACTTGCTGTGTTTTGCTCTTAGTTCTCCTAATGAATTATTTGGATGCAGACTTTGCTTTTTACAAATCTATTCACTAACTTTTCGGCTCTGTTCACAAAATGTTCTGTGAACAGTTTCATGGAAAAGATGTCAGCTTATGTGTTGTTTCCATGCCTTTCACTTCTACTATTCATTATGTCTGATTGGTTACCTAAGTCACATGGCATTTGTTTCAGCTCCCCAATTGGAAGATGGGAAAATTTTAAAAAAGGAGAACAACACCGCTCCTTTGTGCATGACTGACCTTGGCTGCTCATCTGTACAAAGAAGCCATCCCCAAACAATTTGCATTAACAAAACCCATTCACACAGAAGTTCACCAAAAGCAAATAAACAAGAGCGCGAACATTCTGAAACAGATAAGCCATTCACAAATGTGATTTTCCAGCACTCTTTACAAACAAACAGTCACAACTTGGTTGCAATTTTTATTGTACCATTTGTGTTAAAATACACGTACATGAAAATATATAAATGGCTACAGCTAGGCGTGGCTTGTGCCTCTTTTGAAATGAAAGTGCTTCTAAGGTAAATAGATGTTTTATATTTTTGTTCTTGCCATATAGTTTGAAGTTATTTGCACCCCATGTCTTTTTTATGGGGGCGGGAGGGGAACTGGATCAAAATGCTCATATTTAAAGGTCTTATTTCAGTGCCAGGTTATCCAACAGTATTCATGAGAAAATGATTTGTAAATGTACAATGATTAAGTCAGTCATTGAATATTGTCTCTCTCTGTTTGTGAATGTTCTGAAATTCCTGTCTCCTAAATGTTTAAATGTTTACCAGTTTAGAATCTGAGAAATTGTTTCAGAATTTCTTCGGTGAAAGTTTTTGAACTGCAGATCATTTGGGAATATACATAATTCAAAATGTGTGGTTTGTTGTTTAGTTACATAAGGTGTGCAATTTTTCTTCCATTAGCTAATTGGTCACCTTATCTGACTAAACAACACAGCACAAATTGCAGCTTGACATTTTCTTCTGGCAAATATTTGAGTAGCCAAAGCAAAGACTTCACTCACTTTGAATGAATTGTCATAATAATAGTGTTTGAATGATCACAGAAGGAAAACACAAAAGGGTTGCAAACATGGTTGAACTGGAATTTTGATTCTGAATGAACTTGAGAAAAATTTAATTTATTATTTTTTATTTATTATTATTTACTAATCTCTATTTACAAGCTCTTAATTTAACTACAGTATAATTCTTAAATGCATTTTGATAATTCCAGGTTGTTCAAAATTAAGGCAGTAGATGGTCTTGATTATTTTGTACTATTTGGTTAGTATTACATTTTAATAAAATTATTTGTTCATATTTTCAGAGAATCCTATAGGCACACAGTGACCTGTATGTACAGAACAATGTCTATTTTCAAAGATTTGATCACTCAGAGAAGATGAAAATTAAAAGTAAAACTGTGCAAGTCAATGATCTGGGCACACACAAATTCTGGCCATTACATGAGTTTATTGTGCATAACATAGTTCTTTCTGGTGGTTTATTTACAGAGGTTTATAAAGCTGCTAATGCTGCCACTATAGGATTTATTCTTTTAGCTTAGGTGGTAGAAATCCATGCTCAAACCTCAGAGTATATCCAAGCTAAATGGGCTATACATACACACCCCTCAGGATTTTGAAGAGGGACATCCAGCAATAATGCCCATTTCTCTGACCACTCCTGGGCAGCTACAGCTCACTATGTCACCTCACCACTTTGTGGGCAACTACTGCAAAGAATATTGGAATGGGATCTGGGCAGCTCATCTCCTGGGCACAAGTACCAAAAAAAAAACCACACACCCCACAGCAGGGAAAAGTCAATCGCCACCTTAAACCAACCGGATGCTCAAGAACTAGGAAGATGAAACAGGTACTAGAATGTACATGAGCTAAATGAGCTAGTTGGGCTGCTTCTGTATTTGGTGTTCTTCCATTTAAACCTAGCTAGGATACTCATTTCTTGTCCAGAAAACAACTTGATACAACCACAACACAAAAGGCACATTGAACATGATAAATATATTTTCTGATAATTTTGGTAATATTTGCTACAGCTGTTTGCAGTAGGGATGTGGACTGGGCATCACCTTAGACAATTCTTCATTCCAGGTGAATTGTGGTAGCCATATCAGAATGAAGACATATACTTCCTTCACAACCGTGCTAAAATATTCCATCTAGGTCAGGCAAGATGCTCTACTCAGTGGCCTGGCACCACCTGTCTATGTTCAGAATGCATGTCCCAAACTCATGCCAATTGCTGACACCCTCTGTAAGGAACTTTTCATAGTATTTTCTACAGTGCCTACTCAGCTCCATATTTTCAGATGTAAATAATTTTATTACTTGAAAAACAGTTGTTTTTTCCAAACCACAACATAGCACATTCTGCCCAAAAGGCCTATTTGCAGGCCACATTTGAAGTTTTAAGATTCATCTGGATTGGAGCAGAGAAAAGGTGTTCTGAATTATTTTTACAGTAGGAAAGCACTTTTCCACCTATGCTTGCATAACTCCAAAATGGCCAGAGGTACTTTTTTAAACTTTCTGATATAAAAGAAATTCACTTGCTTGAAGAAACCAAGCAAGAAAAATCTCAGCCCAAAAGGTAAAAATCTCAGAAAGTTATGAGTGTGTTAAAACTTGAGATTACACAGCGTAACTACAAAAGTTGCTATTAGTGCAACCACTACAGTGTTGAGAAGTGGGATTACTTGTTTTAGTCTAGTGTTTTTTCTGCTAAGCATTTGTTGCTCTATGATAGGAGTCCCTTGGCACTATTGCAAATAATAATAATAATAATAAATAATAATAATGACAGTAACCCAACAGTCTCAGCCAAGGACAACATACACAAATTAATACAAACTGGGGAATTTCTCAGTGACCTTAACGGGTATTTTCCTCTCAGTCCCCATCTGGTGGGTGACCAGTCCCAATGAAAGGAGTGACCTCTCTGTGGACTCCACTAAGTTAGGGGAATCCTTGTGCTAAGGGGAGTGGGGTGTGAAAGAGAGAAAGGATATTGTGTGATCAGGTGAACTCCAGCTGCATTAAATTGTCTGAGGCACCTGAGTCTACTAGTGTCTCTACACTGATGTCAGGCATCGCAGGGTGCTGGAGATGTGTTGGATACTGACTGGCCATCACCAGGATACTGGTGGATGAGGGTTGGGTTGAGTTGCTAGGGAGAGGAGAAGGGTGCCAACCCAGCCCAGACCCCCACTGGGGCTTGGCTTTTTTTAACTAGGATACAGATTGGACCTTGGCAGGACAGCTTGATGCAAAGTGTCCTGGTTCCTTGCATTATATGCATATGGCCAATACCCAGCATTGATTCTTCTGAACACTGGAGAGGCGGGTCTGGACTGGATAGGTTTGCATGGATTGAGAAGGCACTGGTGATGGGAGGGCAGGCAGAGCCAGCAGGACTGGCAGGAGTCAGGAGAACCATCTTTTTTGTTGGTGGCATTCAATAGTTGATCTCTTGATGCATAGGTCAACTAAAGCATCCAGGTCAGAGGGGGATTCCACCCATACCAGTTCATCTTTAGTATCGTTGTTTAGGCTGAGATAGAAACAATGATGCTGGGAGGCCTCATTCACACTTGATCTTTACTACTAAAACTCCACTCCACATTTAGCAACTGGTCAGTGTCCCTGCAGCAACATATGACGTGCAGCTTTAGCCATACACTCCTGACATGGGTCATCAGAGATAACTGGCATAGCTTGAGCAAAGTCCTCAAATTGTCACAAAAGCACATTTGATAATTCCAGGAGGGGAAACATCCAAGCCACGGCCTCCCCAGTAAGCAGACTGATAATCAGTCCCATTTGCATTTGGTCAGTGGGGTACAACTGCAGATATGGCAAAAATAGGAGTCAACACTGATTTAGGAATCCACAAAGTTGGTCATGATCTTGGGCTCGTGGGGAGCAGGGGTTGGAGCCGAAGGCAATACACCTTGAACTTGCAGGACTGCATTTTGCACCTGCAGGGTGCAAAGTCTGTAGGGCTCCCAGTATCTCCATTTATTAGTCTTTGTAGACTCCACACTCGCAGTATCAGCTCTAGTTCTCCTATTGCTTGTGTTGGGCTGCTCAAACCATCAGTGCCCAGGACATGGACAGTTTTGCCCAGTAGTTAGAGCAGGAGACAGGCAACAGAGCCCAGAGTCAGAGCCAGAATCAGACATCAGGTGCCAGAGCCAAGGTCAGAGCTGCAGTCAGAAGTCAGGAATTGGAGCCGAGGATCAGGACCAGTTTACTTGAAGTGAGGCACGGCAGGAGCATGGCTGGGTCCAAGGCTGGGAACAACCAGGCACAGGAGTCGTCGCAGCCATAGGTGAATGCTTTGAGCAGCCACTGAACTGCTCTAGTTGCTGGGCTTAAGAGTCCGCTGCTGACTCTCCCAACCAATCAGGCTGTATAGCCAATCAGGCAGCCTACTAAAGGCCAGCAGCACTCTTTAGCTTGCCTGAAGACTGGCTCTGCTGCAGGCCCTGATTCCTGATAACGAGAAAAGGAGCAGAGACTTCTATGCCAGAGGACATCTTAGGAAACCCTCCAGTTGGGGCTTAAGGCATTTTGTTTCCTGCTTAGTTATCTGAATGCCATGGCTATAATCATAGGAATGCTTTGTATTTCTATACCTACTTCCATCTGAGGATCTCAAAGCACTTGAAAGGCATTAATTAAGTAAGCCTTGCCTGACTAACCTAATTGCCTTCTATGACAAGGTAACTGGCTCTGTGGATGAGGGGAAAGCAGTGGATGTGTTATTCCTTGACTTTAGCAAAGCTTTTAATATGGTCTTCCAGAGTATGCTTGCCAGCAAGTTAAAGTAGTAGGGGCTGGATGAATGGAGTATAATGTGGATAGAAAGCTGGCTAGATCGTCGGGCTCAACGGGTAGTGATCAGTGGCTCCATGTCTAGCTGGCAGCCGGTATCAAGCAGAGTGCCCCAAGGGTCGGTCCTGGGGCTGGTTTTGTTCAATATCTTCATCAATGATCTGGAGGATGGCATGGATTGCACCCTTAGCAAGTTTGCAGATTAAACTGGGAGCAGTGGTAGATACACTGGAGGGTAGGGATAGGGTACAGAGAGACCTAGACAAATTGGAGGATTGGGCCAAAAGAAATCTGATGAGGTTCAACAAGGACAAGCGCAGAGTCCTGCACTTAGGACAGAAGAATCCCATGTACTCCTACAGATTAGGGACCGAATGGCTAGGCAGCAGTTCTGCAGAAAAGGACCTAGGGGTTACAGTGGACGAGAAGCTGGCTGTGAGTCAACAGTGTGCCCTTGTTGCCAAGAAGGCTAACGGCATTTGGGGCTGTATAAGTAGGGGCATTGCCAGCAGATCGAGGGACGTGATAATTCCCCTCTATTCGACATTGGTGAGGCTTCATCTGGAGTGCTGTGTCCAGTTTTGGGCCCACACTATGAGAAGGATGTGGAAAAATTGGAAAGAGTCCAGCAGAGGGCAACAAAAATGATTAGGGGGCTGGAGTACATGACTTATGAGAAGAGGCTGAAGGAACTGGGATTGTTTAGTCTGCAGTAGAGAAGAATGAGGGGGGATTTGATAGCTGCTTTCAATTACCTGAAAGGGGGTTCCAAAGAGGATGGATCTAGACTGTTCTCAGTGGTAGCAGATGACAGAACAAGGAGTAATGGTCTCAAGTTGCAGTAGGGGAGGTTTAGGTTGGATATTAGGAAAAACTTTTTCACTAGTGGAGTGGTGAAGCACTGGAATGGGTTACCTAGGGAGGTGGTGGAATGTCCTTCCTTAGAGGTTTTTAGGGTCAGGCTTAACAAAGCCCTGGCTAGGATGATTTAGTTGGGGATTGGTCCTGCTTTGAGCAGGGGGTTGTACTAGATGACCTCCTGAGATCCTTTTCAACCCTGATATTCTATGATTAGACTATACTAGGGTAGAGAAATACTGCAAAGAGTTATAACTTGTCCCAACAATATACAGTATGTTTCATTTTCTGAGGATTACAAAATATCCCAAACAGTAGAACTGCTATTGTTTACAAATACAGCAGAGTTCATATTTTTGCAGAAACAAAATAATTATACAGTTGTGTTATTCTGCAGATTCCCTAACAACCCAAAATGGGATGACATGCCAAAAAATAGAAACATAGCATTTTACAACAACATTCACTTTCTTGAACAACAGTGATATGACCTTCCACCCAGTGTTTCAGATATGCAATAAGAACTGGCTTGGCTAACTGCCAGTCAGTCCTAAATATAGTGTAAAACCAAATATTTAAATTTTAGCCTGAACAGATAGATTTTTCAAACATGCTCCTGTCAAGCTCTGGAAATTTTACTACAGTTCAAATGATAAACGTGTTTTTTCTTTGAAGGAAGTATATCTCTGTATCACCGGGGCAATGTTACATGTGAGCACACACTAACTGAATTACCACCAATATTGTTTTATAGCAGCACAATTTATAAGCAAAAGCAACGAGGAGTCCTTGCGGCACCTTAGAGACTAACAAATTTATTTGGGCATAAATAAGCTTCCGTGGGCTATAACCCACTTCATCAGATTCATGGAGTGAAAAATTCAGTAGGCAGGTATAAATATACAGAACATGAAAAGATGTGAGTTGCCTTACCAAGTGTGTGTGTGTGGGCTGGGGGGGTCAGTGCTAATGAGGCCAATTCAATTAGGGTGGATGTGGCCACCCTAATTTAGTTTATAAGAGATCTCAAATTCTGTACAATATAGAAAAACATAAAAATAAATCATAGAAACATCATACTGTGTGTTTTCAGAATACGTTGTCTACATGGATATTTCCGACTTGGACGTTTGTTTGGATGGTGTTAGAAGTTATAACAAACAATATTATGAAAATATAGGTAAATAAGTAAACTACCTAGATATCCTGACTACACACAGCGATGGGTGGAGGATAACTGGTACAAACTAAAGTTAATGTTACTGGAAATGGCACTTGAAGTCCTAGGAGAGATTAAACCAGTGCCAAAAAGGATAAGAAAGGCATTGGAATCCTCAATATAAAGAATCTGTTGAGAAGAAAAAGTAACTTTTTAAATAATGCCAGGCCAGCAGCTTGAGCAAATGGTAAGCTGGCATATATGAAGGCAAAAAAGAGGCCAAAAGAAGTGTTGCAACAGCTAAAAATTTGGTCTGTGATGAACTATAACTGACAAAGAGGATATGAGGGAGAAAATTCCACCTACAAACTCACTAAGGAAAGAGAGAAAATGATGAGAATGAGTTTGCTTAGGTAGAAATATGAATAGTGAATCAGCCAGCCAGCTCTGGTCTACACTACGAGCTTAAGACACATAACTACGTTGCTCCAGGGTATAGAAATCCACATTCTTGAGCAAAGCAGTTATACTGACCTAACTCCTGGTGTAGATAGCGCTATGTCAATGGGAGGGCATCTCCTGTTGACATAGCTACCACCTCTCGGATGGTGGAGTACCTACACCAATGGAAGAACCTCTCCCGTCTGCATAGGTAGCATCTTCAGTAAGAGCTACAGCGGCACAGATGCACAGTTGCAGGACTTTCAGTGTAGACAAGCCCTCAGTAAAGTCTGACGACTGATAACCCAAGGAAGAAACTTAGAATATGTACACCAAACTGAAGTATGATAGATTGCATACAGGAGGAAGAGGTTGTACAAGCACTTCCTCCTGTATGCAGGAGGAAGAGAAAGCATCTATGCCAGTTGAAATACTGGTGGATGCGCTGAAGTCATTGGAAAGGGAAAGCATCAAGTATTTTACATACCTGATTAATAATAGTCTTAAGAAAGAGAAAATGCTGGGTGAATGGTGTAAAATCTCTGTGGTGCCCATTTTAAGCATAAAGGAAATATTACACTGAGTGCTAATTATCTCTCGATTGAGATGATATCACATGCTTTGAAAATATGGGACAAAAATTATTGAAAAACTATTGCATGGAAGAGTTGAAATTTGGGAGGGTCAGTATGGAATTATGCTGTGAAGAAGCACAACTGATGTTATATTTGTTCTATGAATCCTCATGGAGATCTTCAGAGAAAAGAGATGGCAAGCAGGCATGGTCTTTGTGCACTCGGAGAAGGGCTATGATTCTGTATCAAGATAATTAGTATGGTGGAGTTTGCAAGGGAGAGGTGTGCTGGAAGGATAATGTCACTCTTATTCAGGATATGTATGATGGAGTGGCTACCTAAGTCAAAACCAAATGGGACTATAGCAGAGACTTTCCAATAAATGGCCTGCATCAGTGCAGAGCCCTTTTGTGTTTGTCTTGGATGTGATAAGTGAGAATATACAAAGGGAGCCACTTTGGAATATGCTGATGATCTAGGGCAGAAGACTGTGAGGCCACTATTCAAAGCTGGTTTGCAGAGTAATAACAGTTTTGAGCAGGCGGGCTTAGAGTGAATGTTGGTATGACTGAAGCTACAACAACTGAGAAAGGAGGACCCACCATAAAGGATATTATAGGCAGAGAGCTTAGAAGAACCTAATAATTTAAATACCTGGGATCAGTGGTTGCTGATAATGGCGGCCTCCTGATTGATGCTCATACCAAAGCTGCTTGGTGCAAATGGCGAGAGTTGGCCCCAGTTTTCTACAATAAAAAGATGCTAATAAAGTAAAAAGGTAGAGTATATAAAACTGTATTTTGATCCATCCTAATGTATAGAACAGAGACCTGGCCAGCCACACACACACACACAAATAAATCAATATACACTCCACCCTGGAAATGAAGATGTTGAGATGGTCAAATGGTTAAACACTCCATTATAGGAAACAAAACGAGGGTTGTGTCACAATGTAAGTACTTAGTCATCATAAATACCACCACCACCACCACCATTTACTGAAGACACATACTGCAGAACAGAGAATTCAATTCAGGTTGCAGTTTTGATTTCTGTGAAACTGAGCAAAGAATTTATGAATAGATCTAGTCATTTAGAAAAAATAAAGTGAACCGGTCCACTTTCCCCTCTGCACAGAGCGCTCTTGTCTAAATGCCAAGTATCTGTGATCTTTACTTACTTGGGAATTTAGACTGTTATATTACATTTATAAATTAAACATTGCTAATAACAATTAATGTTAGTCAACATTCAGTTTAAAGGACGTAAACACACCCTTTCCATATTTTTAAGCTATTCTTTTGAGTGGCATATTTGACAGCTTCCTCAGGGATTTCCTCCAAAGAGAAGGCCCATTTGATTGGTAAAAGTCTGTTACAACATACCATGCACTCATCTGAGCGGAAAAAGGATTAGTGGGACTGTGAACAAGTCTCATTTAGGCAGAAGCTCTCTTCCTGACTACCACGGTTGGATGTCCTTTTTCATGAAATCTGATGAGAAAAAAAGAAATAAGAATGTTCAGATGATGACATTTTACAGGATTACACAACTGTGTTACATCTATTTAATGGCAACTAAGATCTCTCTATAACTTTCACCAAAAACCAGCAAATACCATTCAACTGGAAAGACATTTTTACAGCGCTTTTACTTTAAGCCAGTGGTTTCAACTTTTTAGATATGAGGTTGAGGGGCTTTGAGCAAAAGTCATTTTTCTGCAGTGTTTTTTGCCAAATATTGGATGTTTTGTCCCCTCTCTCACTCACCACCATTGACACTGTCTCTCTATATTACAACAGTCAGAGAGGTTGTTTCAAGGGAAAAGCTAGCTGTGCTTGCAATCCATAGCCAATGTTAGAAAGCGATATACAATGACTAATGCTTCTTGAGTAAACATTTTTCCTTCAGATGCAGATTGAGAATCCCAAGTCCTGCCACGTTGTATTCCTGGTGACATTTCCATGTGTCTTTATTTTCAATCTTCTTAAGTCAGAATATTTTTAGCAGGCATGTACAGTTTCAGTGAGATACCTGACCCATCAGCCTGGCCACAAATATTAAAAGGCCAGAGTCAGCAATGAACACGTTGCAAGTCCATGGCCAGCATTTCTTTGTGCCCAACATGGCATCAGCGCTCCCAGGAAACAGAATTCCACGCCTGTTCAAGTAGATAGGTTGGGTGATTAAAATACCTGACTTACAAATACATGGGTAGAAATTTGGTGCCTCGTGGCTCAGAGACACTTGAAACTTTCCACACAAGTAACTTCCTCTCTTATATTTGGTATACTCCAGCAAGTTTTATTTTCAAGATTTTCCATTTGAGGGTAGGGAGACTGTTTCCATGGAGACAGGAAACAGGCTAAATTGTTTGCCTGTTCACTCTCAGAATTTTCTATAAAGACTATGCAATGGGATGTCTTTTAAAGATGCATTGTATCTATGCATTACATACATACATGAGTAGTATTAAACACACCACATAAATTACATTCACCTCCTGCTGCCCCTGGGCAATCGCCACTGTTATGTGATTCTCTTCCAGCAGTTGCCTGACCTTTTGCTCTAGTAAACACGCCAACTGTAGTATTAACTAGAGCAACACATAATATTCTTATTAAAAGGCTTTTTTATACATATATAAAAAAGCAACAGAAAAACCTATAAAAAGCAAATACCTCATAATATATATTCAGTATCTCAGGCCTTAAGCACAGATAAGTCCACTTGTTGATACAGCTATAATTCCCTCAGCACTGAATCATCTTATGGGCTGCCAGGCACACTAGTGGGTTCAAAGAACCTTCAGTACCAAATCACATTCATGATTTCCATCCCAGTTTTCCGTAGCACTTTCTCTTTTATGACTGGCTAACCATGGCAATTCCCCCTTTAACAATAGTCAGGAATTGAAAAAATCCTGAAAAGGTTGGCAGAAAAAACACAGGACAGGGAAGAACATTGCAGACAAGTCATGAACACTGTTGGACTAGGACCTTGGTTATTAAAAGTGAAAGAGACTCAGTAGTCAATTTACATGTCATTGGTAATGCATTCAGCTTCTTTTTTTTGCATTTTTCTCAGCTTGGACAATGAAAATCAAAGTCAGTTTCACTCTGAAGTTGTTATTGCTACAAGGTTTGAATTTAAGACAGAAAAGGAGGATGTGTGTTTTTGAAAACAACTATTTTCACTGGAAATGTTGAAAAGATGTGAATACTTTGTCTTATTATACTGTTCCATAAAAGCTTTGAGAGTTTTTAAACTTCCTTCAAATTTTAAATCTGGGTCTGAATTTACTTCTGGGGCCAGTGCCCTGACAAGAGCAAGTTGTTAGATGAAAATCCCAGTTATATAAATACATGGAAAAATAGGGATTCACCCTCTTTGTGCTTCGAACCCCTTTCTTCTACAGTATGGGGGGGTGGGGGTTACAGAAAAGCACCCAAAGATTCACGAAATCTATGAATAAAATAGATACTCCCATCCTAATTGCCAAGCCCCTTTTTTATTCTCCATAAAATGAAGTCTCGATGGTCCATACAGGGTCGGTAAAACACACTTTTCAACTGTTTTAGGCATAATGACTCAATAAGGTACGGGTAAAGCAGTCAGAAGAGCCGAAACCAGTTTAATTGTGCAAACACAGACTGTAAAAGCAGAGTACAGAATTTAGACACACAGCTCCCATTAATTTCAATGGGAATTGTTCATCTGAATCACTTCGGCAGCTTCGAAAATAGCCAAATTTTCAGCCCTACAGTAATGCATATCTGCACAAAAGGACAAGTAAGGAGGAGTCAGTGTGGCAGCTTGTTGGACACACTGGGGACTGAAACAATGTCTGGAGTTAAATGCATAAACTGCTGCAGCGTGAGCTAAAGATCCAAGTCTCTGTGGTCGGGGGCTGTAATAACTCATATCGTCTGTGGATCGGTACAAAGGTAGACTCTTAACACATTCACCAATGGGTTACATCAGCACCTGTGACTTTTAAGTGAAGGTAGCTGAGGGGATAAGGAACAGAACTAAACTTGATCTATATTATCTCCTTCAGGCATTTAAAATGATCAATAATAGCTCCAGCCTGGAGCAACCATTACAGTTAGAGTGTCAAGCCCCCATAGCCCTGTGCTGAAGCATGCTCATGCATGCTGCGGGAATGCACAGTCTGGTTACACGAAGTCACTGTGAGAAGAGGGAGCATGCTCAGTCCTTCCCAGAAAGGGAATGGGTTTGATTGGCTAAACCCTGAAAAAGATAGTTATTGATGAGAGTGGGTGTGAACTATTTACATTTTCCAGACAAATGTTGTTTAGAAAAATATATATTGAATGATTTTTTGGCATTTCGCTGCTTTTTTTACACTTAAGTGTATTAAGGATATTTCCTAAATATAGTTATTAATATTTCCTTAAACTTTATTGCATACGACTCAGTTCTACTCCCATTGAATTCAGTTGGGGCAAATAGCTGATAAATCCTCAAAATTCATCTTTAAAATCTATTGGGACTAGATGTTGGGATCTACAATGTATAGACTAAGTGCATACTGAGGAGCTTCAATTAAGAGTGAAATCGCACTGGAATCAAACACCAAAACTATACAGTATATTGATACACTTTGTGTTTAATAGCTTCCCTCTCCAAAGCAAATATTCTAGATGACCAACATGGCAGAATATAACTGGCCCAATACAATTTTCTGTTGACTGTTTTATTTAACTACAGAGAAGGTTGTGTATAAACTGGCTCAGTGTATGGCAACTAATTCCCTGTTTCTCAGTTTTTCCCTTCAATCAGAGGCTAAATGCTCACACACTTTTTCATGCCATGTAGGCTGCCCTCCAGCATGTGTTGCCAGGTATTATGGCTGGAGGAAATATATTCATATGTCCAAATTCTGCCCTTGGATTCTCTCTGAAGCACAAGGACATTCAAGGGCAGAATTTGGCCATCTGTATATATTTCCACTAGCTATAATACTTGATGGCAGATTTCTGGACAAACACCTGTGTGGCACAAGAAGGTTTCAAACCAGAATCATTGCCCTGTCAGTGAAAGGGGGAGAGAAAAACCAAGAGATGGGGAACTAAAGTAACCTTACATTGCTCTAGTTTCTATAAAGCCTTTTATGCAGTTAAAAAAAATTCAGCAGAAAATTGTGCAGGTCCGCTCTAATATACTGGTCACCGAGATGTTTTGCCGTTCAAAAGAGACTATTAAATGCAAAGCAGCAGAGATCTAGTCGTATCTGAACGTGGAAGGCAAATTTGATAGACTGTTACTGTTATTTCCTGGTCATGTCCCTTTTCTTCTTCTGAATTGATTTATTTATTTATTAAGTTTGTCTCACACTGGGGCTGATTCTGTAAGGAGCTGAGCATCTGTTGTGAGACAGTGAGCATCCTCCATCCCACTGGCATCAGTAGGACTCGAAGGTGCTTGGCATGACACAAGGATGTGGTCCACAATGAGACTTATGCAAATCACTGAAAAAAACTTCCAGTATTTCCTGCCTTGGACAAGCCACTTCTGCAATTCAGACTATTTTTTAATCTCACCAGTTAAGAGGGGAAGGAGCCTTGAATTATCTGATTATCTCACCTTCATTTCTGCATGTATGTGCTATCAGGCTGCTGTAATATTTATGACCATCGTATCTTGTTTTTCTTAAAAAAAAATAAAAAAAACAGAATCACATCAAACCTACCATCCATGAAATGGAAATGAGCAAGACTTGGTTAGGCAGTGCACAAGGGAGGATGTGATCTCCAGCTACAAATATTTGAAGGGCCCAAGTAAAATGGGTAAAATCCTGGACCCATCAAAGTGCATGAAAGTTTTGCCATTGACTTCAGTGAGCTGGGATGCAAGTATAATATATTTATGACACATAAAAGAGGCTTCAGATTCTCATTTTTAAAGATTTGTTTGCTGCTTTGCTTGTTTTTACATTTAGAAATTCTGTCTAGGCCATAAGTCTCTCAGAGCAAGTCTCCACTACAACGCTACAGTGGCATAGCTACACAGGGGCAGTCACACTGCTGTAGCGCGTCTGGTGAGGACACACTATGTCAACAAGAGAATGCTCACCTGTTGCCATAATTACTCCGCCCCCACGAGAGATGGAAGCTATGTTGACAGGAGAGTGTCTCCCGCCAACATAGAGCTGGTGTAGACATCACTTAAGTCGATGTAATTTACATCGCTTGGGGGGGAGGTTGTCTTTTTCACACCCTGGAGTGACATAGGTTACATCAAGTTATGAAGTAGTGTAGACAAGCCATAGGATGAGTAGACTAATAGTGAAAGGATGACATCCAAGAGCCAAGAAAGTAAAAGATAAGCAATTGGGAGGGGAATGAAAATTCAGTCAGCACGAAATTCTCGGGTAGTTTTTGTTAGTACTTAATTAATATAGATTCCCACCTTCCAAAATGTTAATGACACATTGAAGTTAAAGAGTCTAAACACTTCCAGTTATCCTGCAACATAGGAATTGCCATACAGGCTCAGATATCTAGTCCAATGTCCTGTCTGGCAGTGGCTGGCACCAAAGGCTTCAGAGCAAGGTGCAAGAAACCCCAGAGTAGGAAGATCTGGGGTGATCTAGGATAATCTGCCCCCTATCCAAACCTCATCCTAATTCCTGATAGTTAATAAATTGTTTTAAAATCTGAAACAATTTTTTATCTCCCTTCCAATAATATTTTTGTTAGCATTAACTATTATTTCCCTGGATAGTCTTTTTATACATAAATGTCCAATCAAGGTGGATACAAATAATGATTAAAATAAAAAACAATTTTTTAAATTTAAATCAGATTTTTATGTGTTGCTAGTTATTTTCATCCCATTTTAGTTTGAAAGAAATGATACAAAACATCCACTTTAGGAATTTAGCTCCCTAATGGTTAGTAGAATTTCAGATTTTACATGGTTTAAATAAAAACTAAGAAGTTTCACAGTTCAAATTGTTCATCTATTTTGCTGAAAAAAAAAAAGACAAGTTTTCGGGGCAGTAACATCCTTACTGTGAAACCACCACAAACTTGGACAAAACTGATAACAAACAGCCCATGCTATATATGCAGCCAATACCACTTCCTGATATACTGAACTTCCACAAGACAAGAAAGTTGAAATGCTTCAACCAGGCTACACATGATCAGAATTTGTAGTCTGAAGTCAATGGAACTTATGCACAGAAATCATGTAGGTGCTTTTGAAAAATCTCACCTTTTGGGATTAGAAGCCAAACTTTGACTCCTTTTTGCAAAATTTTGGCCAGTATGTCCAAAAGTAACTCTGATGTATTGGCAGTCTAAATAGCTTTTCATTATAAACACTGATACAACTTTGTTTTGGTTGACAAAGAATTTATGCCACTAAGAAGGAAGTTTTTAATAAAAATATAGCTTTAATCCTTGATGCTGCAAATACTTATGCACATGCTCAACTTTAAGTGAGTAAAGTTGCATATTTGCTTAAGTGTCTGCAGGATCAGGGACTTAGTTTTCCATATTTTGTTTTCTCTGTAAAGCAGTTCTGTAAAACTAAAGACAGACAGCCTACTAGTTATGCCATTAAAAAACACCTGGCATTTATTCTTAGTTTATTATACATTCTAAATCAAAAGTTGCAATAGCACAAACGTTCAAATTAGTTTTATAGAGCCTCAACCTGATTAAATCAATTTTAAAAAATCAGTGATTATATCTTGATTTTAAAATCTTGATTTAAATCATTCCATCCTGCATCTCACTTTGAATCTTAAATTCTTTGCTTCCATGACATTCTGTGGCAACGAGCCACAGTTTAAATTTGCAATGTGTGAGCAAATATTTTCTTCTATCAGTTTGAAATTTGCCACCTTTCCATTTCGTTGTTTGTCCTCTTGTTCTCATGGTACGAGACAGGAAGAACAGAAGAGAAGATAAGACAAGATCTCCAAAAAGTTCTGTAGTAAAATTGGGAGCAGAGAGACTCAAATTTGATATTACCCTGTTAGATGATTAACTCTTTGGGGCTGAGACTGAATCCTTTTCCAAATATTTGTACAGCACCTCGCACAATGGAGCTCTGATCTTGAATGGGACTTATAGGTACTACCAAAATGTAAATAAATGCAAGTGGAAGAGAAAGCTATTCAACTTCAGTTGTTTTTGTTGATGAACTCCCCAAGCCTCCAGATATCCAGACATCTACCAGTATTGAAGGAAAACTGCAGTGGAATATAAAATTGTTTCTGACCCCTTGATTCAATGTAAAATATAGTTAAGTCATTATAATTACTTTCAAATGTCCTACCTATAAAAATTAAATATAAATTATTGAAAGTTCAGAGTTACAGTCAGTGATAGGAAAGGTCAAGAGATTTCCACCACTGATTTTAGGGAAATTCTGTATTTTTTCTGTGGATATTTTTCATTCATGTATAAAACCATCGGCTTATAACTAGAACACATCACTTACCTGAACTGGAGCAATGGTGTCCCCTTTGCCTCTGTCTGCCGGCAATGGGGACAGCAAAGGGGTCATCAAAGTGAACCCCAAAGTGGTTCATTGCAGTGCATGCAACCTTTGGATCCAAATCACAGTGTGACACTAGGTCACAGAAAAGAAAGTTGTGCTTTTAAATTCCATAATTTTCAGTATATAGTAGTTCTTAGAACTGTGATGAATAGAAATAAAGAGAAACATTTTTCCTTTCATAAATCATTCCCTTGTTAGCAATGAAAGGTAAATTTGGTTCAGGCAAAAGGTGTGCCATTCAAGAATTGAAAGGCTGGGGGTCAGCACATCACCAAAGAGGGCTTCCATTAGTTTAACATATGGAATCTGAGACCAGGAGATAACATGTCATCTTGATCAGCCGAGTGTCATTTGCTGGGCATGCAAGGCCTACATGAGAGTTTGTAGTCCAATTAGTATTGCATTAATGCATAGGAACTTGGCCTCTCAGGTGTCACGTTTCAGCTCAAAATGCTGAAAGGCAAGATAAACCTACTAACCAACCTGCTATGACTGTGAAATCAGTTTTCTATAGCTATCTTTGTTTGTGTATGTAGCTCTAAATATATTTTAAATATTGTCAAACTGGGCACACCATTTACTAGTTTTTGCCATTTTTCTGATCGCCTTCTTCACACAAGAAGTCTCAATGGTTTCTTTAGGGCCACTCACATAAGTAAAGCTAGCAGGGTAGCATAGATTATGAGCATAGCTAACAGCCAAACAAAAAGTTAGCACAAAGCTCTAAAGCACGTGTATTTTGGTATAATATTGGAAAGGAGTTTTCCTATCTCAGCTCCATTGCTTTTCAACAGATGCACATTTTCCACAAAAGATTTACATAATTTCATTGATGCTGCTTTATTGTAAAAACTTTACTGGAAAAAAATCCTCAGATTTTCAAACTTGCTTACAGTTCTTTGTTTGTTTTCAGTCCCAATATTCCTCTATCGATCATGCTGAAAAATTAACCTTGAAATGGTCTCAACAATGAACAGTTGTCTGAAAAGAAATTGAAGTTAAAGGCTGTTACCCTAGAAGGTTAACATTTGCAGCATCTTGTCATTTTAGTCTCTAGCATCAGATGACAGGGGTGAAAAGATGATAAGCGAGAACTGAAGCTTTTCCTCTTTTAGTTCAAGAGAAAACAATTGTTTTGTCTGGGAAAAAATGTCATCTCTTTTGTCCACTTTTACACAGAAAGGAGGTTTCAAACACACTTTTCTAAATTTCAAAGCACATGCAGGCTGTCAAAATTCTGATAGATTTTACAAAAGAAAAATGTTAATATTGTAATATTCATGTAATTAATTGAGGGACAATATGTGACTGTTATTGCTTCCAGAGCCAAAGCATGAAATAGTTCCAAGATTACGGTGCTACAGACTGAGGGCAATATTGCTCAGTCATAGCGATTATTTTTATAAGAGGGCTTTCTAGTACAGCTTTTGCCAGCTGGTAGGCATTTGTTCTCTCCACAGGAGGAACTACAAAGGCCAAAGCATCAGTTCTTTGCTGCTAACACCAGCTAACCACGTTAGAGGTCAATGATGATATCCTTGGTGACACATTTCCTTCCTGCTATTGTCAAAGTGCATATCTGTTTTAGTCATGTGACTGCAATAGTCCCAGATGATGAATGTTTTATACAGTTGATGTAGATACAAAATACATGATGGCCGCCTATGCTACAAAGGTTTTTTTAAACCAGTCGGTGTTTGGAATAATCTTGTTATTCGCTGGTGGAAGGGCCAGGCGAAAGCTGTGTGGGTCTTCCCAAACAAACTTAGAGAGCTTTTAAGAATTCAGCCAGGACTAAAAGGAGTAACAAGAAATTTATAATACATTTTTGAAGCCTCTTGATATTACTTAGTTGCTTTGTCATACATAACAATGTCAGAGGTTTAAGATCCAATAGTTCATTATCTACTAGGTCTAGAAACAGAAGTTTTAATACCACATCTTGGATTTCTAATAGCATAAAATTCCCACATCTAGCTCTAATGAGCAACAAGATATCAGATCTCAATCCAGTCACTGGACCTGGATTTAGAAGGAAAACATGGCAGATTGTGGGGGTTGTTTGTTTTTTCTTCTATGTGGCAGCTTTTTAAGCAGTTTAGAAACTTGGCATATTAGCAATAGTCCCAGCAGAGACTAATTAGCAAGCAGCATATAGGCAAGATGGCCAAAAGGTGCTTGATCAATTATGTTTATTACAGTCACGTCTGGTATGTGATGGTAAAAAGTGTTTTTACCACTTATTTGGATGGCTTGTACAATCCATTCACCAATCCAAGGTTTGTGAGCAATGAAATCACCCCAAATTCATGCCACTAAGAATTTGAAGCATCACAGATTCTGTTTATGCCACTTATTTGTTAACATCCTGTCCCTTTTCTATTCTTCCACTGTGGTACATTAGTTACTATGGAAATGTCAGAGTGCCCAGCACAATTTGATCCTCAATACAGGCTATTTGGAGAGACAAATTAGAAGACCCCGAATGATAGGTTATGCTAATCTTTTTTCTTTACAAATAGGTAAAGAGAAATGGGTTTTAATTGCAACAGCCAGGCAATCCAAACATGAATACTGGAGTGTCGATCAAGACTTTTCTGGATGCAGTTCTTAAACTTCATCTATCCAGCATAATCAGGCATTTCCTTTATACGATGTTGGCAGTTCATTTAGCTAAAATGACATGCCCTTCTTCTAAATGTTACTTCAACACAGGTCACCTTGGTTTTCTGCCTCTACAGTCTAGCTCTTAAAGAGAGACCCAGGCCAAACCTACAGATCTGAAATGCCTCTGAAATTTTGTCCCAGATCCAAACTTCTCAACTGGCTCTTCTCATTAAACCAATCTAAGCGATCTACTGAGTCACCTTTGCAACTTACTGCAGCACCCTCACATTTTGTTGGGGTGTCCCACTGAATATTTACTAAGACTGGCCCTGCTTGGTTTCTGAGTGTGATACCAGCAGAGCCCATATGGTAGTTTTGTTTAATGTAGATGTTAATATCCTAGGTGACTGAGAGGTCTTTAAGCAAAGCTCTAAGATTTGATAGGATGGTGGATAACTGCAAGCTTTATTAACCATATCTGCACTACATTGATACATAGCCTAGCCCTTCCTAAAGGCCTGTCCCAGAATACATTGGGATGGATTAGCTGCAGGCATGCTCTCCTTTGGTTGCTCTAAAATCCAAGGTCAGAAATTTTAAGGCTATATCTCTTGGACATTACAAATAGGAACTAAACCAAAACAGTTTCATTTGTCATAGATCACCAGACAGCCATCTGGGAGTGCCATGTAATGGTGTTCTGGCCTTACCAGCTATGTTTGAATTTGAAGTGTTTACTTAGTTAATAGGTGCTGTGGGCCATCTAGTCCCTCTCAATGCCATTTTTAGAGGAAAAAACCATTAAGATGGTTCTGTTCCTGTGACCTCACTCCACATTTCCCCACTTAATGCTATTCCCACTTACACTGTTAGTAAAGCAACATTTTTGTTGTTACTCAATACACTTTCATGGGCCCCAGTATTCCCTGAGGAGTTTTTTGCAGGGAAAGATCTACATTTTACAGCAGTGATAGCAGTGGGGCCAGTGCAGAGGGGGAAGGGTCTCTTGCTGTGCAGGAACAAGCCAGCCAGAAAAGCTTTGAAAAGGAGAAGTCATGCAGAGCTGCCAAGTTCTGTGCAGCTTCATGTGTGTGACATTTTATTTAATGAATTAATTTGCATAGAGCCATAAACACCCTATCCTCAAGGACAGAGCAGCACAACACTTGCCAGCTGTGGCATCTGGGTTTGCTGTGTTGGATATCAGAGACTAACTGAGTGGGAGCTGCTGGGGGAAGCTTGGAATCGATGCTAGTGGCAAACTAGGGCTAACAATGCCTGGGTAGAGGGACTCGTGTGTGTGTGTGTGTGTGTGTGTGTGTGTGTGTGTGTGTGTGTGTGTGTGTGTGTGTACACACATATATACACACATACACACAGAGGTTTTACCTGGGACAGTCCCAGGTTTTTTTTTTTAATATGATGTCATGGTATATGGAGGTTACTGACCCGTAATTGGAAGTTCTCCCAGATGTGTGGCCCCTATCTGCATTCCACACAGGGTATGTATGTGCAGCATACAGCTGAGAGCAGAGATCCAGCAACTAATGTCCATTGGTTCAAGCCTGCACATTGTTCTCCTTGTGTTCCAAATAGAGGGACATAAGGCGCGGTGCAGACCAATACCTCCCCAGTTCTTCTCTTACTGCAAATTGGAAGAATCCAAAGCCCAGAGGAAGGAGGGCAGGTAACAGAATACAGATAGAGACCACATATCTCAAAGAACCTCCACTTACAGGTCAGTAACCTCCCTTTCTTGTTTCAGTGCTGGTCCCTATATGTATTCCACACATGAGTTATTGATAAGCTGTATTTCAACAGCAAGGGGAGGGGGAGGATGCAGTTGGTATAGATGCTTGTTATACTGCAGTCCCAGCAGTTGCATCTGCAGAAGAAGCTTGAACTAATCATAATGTTTTGTGAATGTGTGGCTGGAGCTCCAGGTAGCTTGAAAAGTTACTGTTGAGGTTGCTTTCACCTCATTGAGGGGTGAAATACATCCCAGTTGGTAACACAGAATGATGCAGCCAGAGATCCACTTAGTCTCTAAGCAAATAATGCCTGTCCTTGTGACCATACTGCTATAGTGATGAATAACCTTGGTGATTCTCATCAATTTCATCCTCTGCAGGCAGAATACCAGAGCTTGTCTGACCTCCAGAGAGAGAAGTCTCTTCTCCTTATTGGAAGTGTGAGGTTTTGGGAAGAATACTGGTAAGTGGATAGGTTGATTCATGTGAAATTCAGAAATTGCCTTCAGGACAAAATTTCAGGTGAAGGAAACCTTGTCTTTATGAAAAAGTGTGCAAGGAAGATCAGCCATGAGTGATCCTAGTTCAGCCTTTTGGCCAACATGATGACACTACACAGACAAGTTTCATGGAATGAGAGGCCACAGAATATGTGGCTAGTGATTCAAATGGTGATCTGGGAAGTACTGATAGTATATGGTTGATGTCCCATTGTAGGGCAGGTTTCGCCACCAGTGGGAAGGTCCTTCAAGAAAATAATTGTTGGGTGAGTAAAAATGGAGTGTCCTTCTATTGGAAGGTAGAAGGCATCAGTTGCTGGTAGGATGGAAATTAATGGAAAGTCCTGAAGTTTTCAGGGACAGGAGAGAGTCTAATATGGCAGGGACTTCTGGAGATGACTGATTACATTGCATCTAGGAAGAGAAACATCTCCATTTAACCAGATGGCATTTTCTGGTGAGTCTTTCCTTTTATGAATGAGAGTAGACTGAATGTCTACTGAGCATGAATGTTCTAGATTTGATGCTCATCCAAATACCAGGTGAAGGAAGACTGTGTTGGGATGTCTGATCTTGCCATTCTCTTGAGTTAGTAGATCTGGGAAGGGTTAGATGCTGATGGGAGGATGGGCTGACATTTGCAGAAGGTCCAGCAACCATAATTGTCTAGGCCAATTTCATGCTGTGAGAATGACTTGAGTTTTGTCATATTGAATCTTCTGCAGAACTTGTGGTAACAGAGGGATGGGAAGAAAGGCATATCTGAGATGGTCTGTCCAAGATAACAGAAAGGCAACAGCCCTGGAGCCAGGGTCCAGAGCTGCCGTGGAGCAGCAGAGGGTGAACTTCTTGTTCATTTGCAATGTGAACAGATCCCAGGATAGGGTTCCCCACGATATGAAGATCTTGTTCAGGATGGAATTGTGCCTCTCTCACTCATGGACTGTGGAGAAGTGCCTGTTGAGATTGTCCACTAGAGAATTCTGTGAACATGGCAGGTATGTAGCTAAGAGAATTGTGGGGTTTCTAATACACCAATTCCATAAATTCACTGCTTCTAAACACGGAGGAAGAGAATTCACTGCACTTTGTTTATGTGAAAGACAGTTGTCCTGTTGTCTGACATTACCTGGACATGGTTGGATCAAGTAAGTGGAAGGAATGCTTTTCAGGCTAGACAAACTGCTCTCCACTCTAGTAGGCTGACATGCATCCTGGCCTCCTGAGAAGACCAAGTGCCTTGCATGGTGTGGTTGCCCAGATGAAATCCCTATCCAATCATGGATGTGTCTGTGACAATGGTGGTTGTGATGAAAGGAACTCCCACATGTGCATGTTCCAAGTTTGTCCACCAGGCAAGAGAATCTGTGACTTTGGTGGGAATTATTGCTCTGGTGTTTATGGTCTGTCTGGTGAGTAAATGGACTAAAGTCAGGCAACATAGGCGAAGCCCGATGAATGGTTTTACGTAAGTACATGATGTAAGGTGGCCTAGTAAGGAAAGGCAGACCTTGACAGACATGATCTGAAAGCGGTTGTCATATCCAATTGTTCGTGGCCTGGAATCTTTCCAATGGGAGGTAAGCCCATGCTGAGGTCAGATCTAGAGTTGTTCCTATGAAGTCTGTTGTCCTTATGGGAGAAAGTGGACTTCTCTTTGTTGACATAGATTT
Organism: Gopherus evgoodei; assembly: GCF_007399415.2. Taxonomy (NCBI): domain Eukaryota; kingdom Metazoa; phylum Chordata; order Testudines; family Testudinidae; genus Gopherus; species Gopherus evgoodei. Next base: position 109,438,064 of record NC_044327.1, read on the forward strand.
CCAAGGCTTCCAAGAGATGGAGCCAGAACAGAGTCTCTGACTGGACCTCCTGACTGGAACAAGCCATTAGTACGCAATCACCCAGATACAGAAAGACTGTGTAGCCATGACCATTCATTTGGACTGCCACCACTGAGAACAAGATCGTCCATGAAGACCCTGTCTACTGTTGCTAGCCCAAATGGGAGTTCTCTGAACTGGTAGTGTTCTTGTCCTATCTGAAACCTGAGGAACCTTCTGTGTAAGATGAATGAATGTCCACATGAAAATTAGTGTCTTTCAAGTCAAGAGCCACAAACCACATCCCCTCCTATATGGAGGGAATTATTGATGCCAGTGTAACTATATGGAATTTTGATTTGCCAATAAAAATGTTTAATTGCCAAAAGGCCAAGAATAGTTCTCAGAAACTCTATGGAGTAGCGGTAGTGGATAATACCCACTTATCTGTTGTGATTGCCCTCCAGTTGTGGGCAAAGAGGGTGAGCAGCCACCAAAAAGGCTGTGGGAGAGAGGTGGTAGTGAATGGCATCAATAGTGGTAGGTTGTTCTCAATCATCCCATCAGAAACAACCCCTGAATGGTGGATAGGGTTAAGTAGTTGCACTTGTGGTAGTAGCAGCTGTATAACTAGGCCCCTGCACCCTCTGGCATTTCTGTGGTGGTTGGAATGAGCACTCATTGCAAAATGGTTGGGGAGATGGTCTTTGCTTGTATGCTTTTTTTTAAAATGGTATTTTCTCTTTGGAACCAGCGTATAAGCGCCCAGGGAGCTGAGGGTTGTTCTAGAGTCTTGCAACAAGTGTAGAGACTCATCAAAAATTAGACTCGTCGAAAGGCAAGTCCTATGTAGTATTTTGAACTTCTCTGGGGAACCCTGAAGAATGCTGCCAAGACTCATGCCTTATGACTGTTCTTGCACTATCCTTCTAACTGCAGTGTCAGCCGCATCCATTATAGCTTGACGGGATGTTTTGGCCACTAGTTTGCCTTCCTCAATGAGGGTCTGGAATTGGGCCCTTTCTCTTGAGGCAGATAAGATCTTTGAGTAATTGTTGATATCCTATTTTGCTAGCAAGGCTGTGTGGTTAGTGTAATAAGCCTGATGGAGGGGGTAATGAATCAGAACAATAAGGAGAGGCAGAGGCAATCTAGAAGCCAAATTATGTTTTATCTCAATCAGTTGGAATAAAGTCAAAATCAATTAAGTGGGGAATAAACACAAGTAAATCAGAGTTGGTTGTTTCAGCAGGAACTACTACGTTGAGTTGCATTGTAAACTATTACTTTCACTTACTCTATTTTAACTATTATCTTAATTAAACTCACTTTATAGGTAACAATTTATATTTATGGAACAGAATTTGGAATTAGTTAATCCAATGCACTAAAATATGAACCTCAACATTATATGTTCCCTTTTCAGCCTCTGTAAGCCTAGAGTTTGGAGGAAAAATTCTTAGGATGTTTAGTTATAGCTTGAGCAATCTTTGTTTACTGTTTTGAGTTCCAGCTTAAATAAAAAACATGTACTCTTTGATGTGATGTGTTGGTTTCTTGACTGAACAATTATCCCTCCGTTTCTTGCAGGCTTACAGTGCCTTTGGTCTCTGATAATTTCTCTATTCCTGTCATTTCACCTTGTATACCTTAAAGTGCTATCCGGATGTTGTTTTTACAGTCCTTACTATTTTCTTTCTTTCACTACAGCTCACTTCCTCTTTATTTCTTAAGTCTGTTTCCCATTAATTACAGTTTATCTTTTGTTACAGCTTATTTCTTTTACATTTCATTCTTGCATTACTTCTCATTTTTTCAACAATGTTTTTCTAATCGTTTTTTAGATTTGACTTTTTATTTTTCCTCTTGTTCAACTTGTCTTCCTTTAACTTTTCCTCTTTTCTCCTTATACCACTGTCTTTCCTCTTTTGTGCCCTTGGCTATCCCTACTATCTCAATCTTTCCCGTCCCTTCTGAACTGGACTTTCTCCCTTCAGCTCCGTTCCTGGCATCCCTCTGATGATGCAACTCAGCTACTGAGGTCCCTGTCCACTGACTCCCCAACGATATATCCCTTCTTTTCTGGTGCTGGACACTGCCTTATTCACTACTGGACTCTCTCTCTCCTTCTCACAATGATGGGCAGCCTCCTGCCAGACTCCACTAGCTATTTCTGCTAATGTCTGTTTGGCCTGCTTGCAGCAGTACTTGTGTGTGTGGGAAGACTGCTGCCTGCTCACCCCAATGTTTGGGGGGGGCGTTACTTTTTCCCTCTAAAGTCACCCCAGGTTCAATCTCACCCCACTTCAAGGATTCCGGGGCAGTTTGAGTTCAAGATACCCTGCCCCACCAGCTGTTTCAGGTTTCCCATAAAAAAACCACAACATTTTAAACATCATGATGCTGCTCCAGAGCAACCAGCTTTCACTTGCTCCCACTGCTTTTTGACTTCACAGCTGCCAATACAGGTGGGGCATTATATTAGCCATATAGAGTTGAAGACTTGTAAAGAAAACACCTTCCCCCCTAGAAGGTCAAGTCACTCAGAGCCCTTTTCCACCTGTGTAGCCTTGGGATGCTGTAATGTAGACCCTTCAGGGTATGTCTATACTTCAATACAACACCCTTGGCTGGCCCATGTCAGCTGATTTGGGCTCCCGCTGCAGGGTCATAAAATTGCTGTGTAGACATTTGGGCTCGGGCTGGAGCCAGGGCTCTGGGATCCTTCCCCATCACAGGGACCCAGAGCCCAGACTCCAGTCCAAGCCTCAGTGTCTACACTGCAATTTTATAGCCTTACAGCCCAAGCTCACACAAGCACAGGTCAGCTGACATGGGCCATCCACACATGTTGTACTGGAGTGTAGATGGATCCTCAGTGGCTGCTTGTACCATCAGGGAGCTGGGTGAGGAAGAGGTACTCCACTCCTTTGGCTGGTACAAAATAGTGCCTCTCAGCCCTTTTCAGTGTAGGGGGTTCAGGGGGCCAGAGTGTACCAGACTACTCTAGCTGGTTCCATGATGGCCTCGTTTATTGGGAGGGCCACTCTACTTGGACCAGAAGGTTGTAACATGTCAAAAAGTTGATGGAAGGTATCCTGGACATTCTGTAGTGGAGTCTGGAGGTAATTTGATGCTCTCTGCAGTAGCTTCTGATATTGCCTGTGGTTGAGATGACAAAGATGGGGCAATTGCCTTACCTGGTAAACAGATTAAACATTCATAGATAGTTGCAGATCTGGTTTGGTTACTTCTCCCTCATACTCTGATGGAGCTGGTAAGTATGGATGGAATTAGGATATCATGTGCAGGGATCTCACGGACCCCATTAGGGCCAATATAAATGGTTGAGCTTGTGAGAGTCCCTTACCTAGTCATATCTAGGTGCCAGCCAGTCACGCAGCGGCATAGACAGCTGCAGCGGCACAGCAGCCAGCAAACAGAGCTGTAAACGGGAGTTTCAGAGAGTTTACAGGGGGAGATTGTGGGGGAGACTAAGACCTAGGCAGAGGAACCGACAGGCTAGTTAAAAGGAGGAATCTTTGTGGTCTGCCAGTGTTCTGGTGCCTGTTGGGGGTTTGTGTTGTGTTGTGTTTCTTGGACTACCAGGTTTTAGATGGGAAGGCTATGACTGATACAGAGGCAGCAGTGAAAGACACAATGAGGATGACTGGATGTGGAAGCTGCGGCATGTACATGATCCTGGAGAGGGTACCGGAAAAGAGTTTTGTCTGCATGAAGTGCCGCCTGATAGAGCTGATGGAAGAAAAGATCCGAGGACTAGAGATGCAGGTGGAAACTCTGGTCGAGTTTAGAAGGGACTTCGAGCAGATGATGGAGCAAAGACATGAGGACGCTGAAGGGATAAGCTCAGACTTGCAGACGGAAGCAGGACCAAAGAATTCTGAGGAGAGATTGCTGGGTGAGGAAAGTGGACAGTGGAAGCATGTGATCAAGAGAACCAGGCAGAGGAAAAGACAGGCCAGTGAAGGAGGAATAGAACTCAGGAACAGGTTTGCAGAGTTGGAAAATGAAGAAGGGGCACAGCAGGTGGTCGCTGAAGGAGCGAGGGCAAGGAAAAAGAGAAGAGCTGTTAGTCCTACAGGAAGAGGGGAGGAGTCAATGGAGGCAACACCAAATATGAGCCCCAGGAGGATTGCAAAGGTGAATAGGAATCGAGAGGACTTGCAGCCAGTGGGTGCAGGGGATAGACTGGAGAATCACACTGTCACCAGGAAAAGGCAGGTCTACGTGATTGGGGACTCCTTACTGAGAAGAATAGACAGGCCTGTAACTAGAGCTGATCCAGAGAACAGAAGGGTGTGCTGTCTGCCAGGTGCTAAGATACGGGCTGTGGACCTGAGGCTGAAAAGGATCCTAACGGGAGCGGGAAAGAATCTGTTGATTGTCCTTCATGTGGGAACGAATGATACAGCTAGATTCTCGATGGAACGTATCAAGGGAGACTATGCCAGACTGGGGAAGACGCTTAAGGAAATCAAGGCTCAAGTGATCTTCAGTGGGATTCTGCCAGTTCCTAGAGAAGGGCAACAAAGGTGTGACAAGATTATGGTGATCAACAGATGGCTCAGGCAGTGGTGCTATAAGGAGGGCTTTGGGATGTACGGCCACTGGGAAGCATTTATGGACAGAAGACTGTTCTCTCAGGATGGACTTCACCTGAGTAAGGAGGGAAATAGACTTCTAGGATGGAGGCTTGCCCAAAAGATTAAGAGAGCTTTAAACTAGGAATTTGGGGGAGATGGTTGGGAGATGTCCAGGTGATCTCCATGCCGGAATTTAACCTTGAGAGGGAAGAAAACAAAGAGGAGAAACAGCCGTGGACAGAAGAATTGATATAATGAGGAAGGGTAGTGCAGATACCAGTCTAACAGGTGATGCTGGTGGTAGAATGTCTGTGCCTAACTGGGTACAGAATGTCAGTGAAGCCAAATGGCAAAAATTAAGATGTCTGTACACTAATGCGAGAAGCCTAGGTAACAAAATGGAGGAACTAGAGCTACTGGTGCAGGAAGTGAAACCGGATATTATAGGGATAACAGAAACATGGTGGAATAGTAGTCATGACTGGAGTACAGGTATTGAAGACTGTGTGCTGTTTAGGAAAGACAGAAATAAAGGCAAAGGTGGTGGAGTAGCATTGTATATCAATGATGAGGTTAACTGTAAAGAAATAAGAAGTGATGGAATGGGTAAGACAGTATGTCTGGGCAAAAATCGCACTGGGAAAGAAAGCTACTAGAGCCTCCCCTGAGATAGTGCTTGGGGTGTGCTACAGACCACCGGCATCTGATTTGGATATGGATAGAGCCCTCTTTAATGTTTTTAATGAAGTAAACACTAATGGGAATTGTGTGATCATGGGAGACTTTAACTTCCCAGATATAGACTGGAGGTCAAGTGCTAGTAACAATAATAGGGCTCAGATTTTTCTGGATGTGATAGCTGATGGATTTCTTCACCAAGTAGTTGAAGAACCAGCAAGAGGTGATGCCATTTTAGATTTGGTTTTGGTGAGTAGTGAGGACCTCATAGAAGAAATGGTTGTAGGGGACAACCTTGGTTCGAGGGATCATAAGCTAATTCAGTTCAAATTAGATGGAAGGATAAACAAAAATAGATCTGGGACTAGGGTTTTTGACTTCTCAAGGGCTAACTTTAAAGAATTAAGGAAATTAGGGAAGTGGATTGAACTGAAGAACTTGTGGATCTAAATGAGGAGGAGGCCTGGAATTACTTTAAGTCGAAGCCGCAGAAACTATCAGAAGCCTGCATCCCAAGAAAGAGGAAAAAAACCATAGGCAGGAGTTGTAGACCAAGCTGGATGAGCAAGCATCTCAGAAAGGTGATTAAGAAAAAGCAGAAAGCCTACAAGGAGTGGAAGAAGGGTGGGATTAGCAAGGAACGCTACCTTAGTGAGGTCAGAACATGTAGGGATGAAGTGAGAAAGGCTAAAAGCCATGCAGAGTTGGACCTTGCAAAGGGAATTAAAACCAATAGTAAAAGGTTCTATAACCATATAAATAAGAAGAAAACAAAGGAAGAAGAAGTGGGACCGCTAAACACTGAGGATGGAATGGAGGTTAAGGATAACCTAGGCATGGCCCAATATCTAAATAAATACTTTGCCTCAGTCTTTAATAAGGCTAATGACGAGCTTAGGGATAATGGAAGGATGACAAATGGGAATGAGGATATGGAGGTAGATATTACCATATCTGAGGTAGAAGCCAAACTTGAACAGCTTAATGGGACAAAAATCAGAGGGCCCAGATAATCTTCTTCCAAGAATATTAAAGGAACTGGCACATGAAATTGCAAGCCCATTAGCAAGAATTTTTAATGAATCAGTAAACTCAGGGGTTGTACCGTGCGACTGGAGAATTGCTAACATAGTTCCTATCTTTAAGAAAGGGAAAAAAAGTGATCCGAGTAACTATAGGCCTGTTAGTTTGACATCTGTAGTATGTAAGGTCTTGGAAAAAATTTTGAAGGAGAAAATAGTTAAGGACATTGAGGTCAATGGTAATTGGGACAAATTACAACATGGTTTTACAAAAGGTAGATCATGCCAAACCAACCTGATCTCCTTTTTTGAGAAGGTGACAGATTATTTAGACAAAGGAAATGCAGTAGATCTAATTTACCTCGATTTCAGTACGGCATTTGACACGGTTCCACATGGGGAATTATTAGTTAAATTGGAAAAGATGGGGATCAATATGAAAACTGAAAGGTGGATAAGGAACTGGTTAAAGGGGAGATTCCAACAGGTCGTACTGAAGGGTGAACTGTCAGGCTGGAAGCAAGTTACTAGTGGAGTTCCTCAAGGATCAGTTTTGGGACCAACCTTATTTGACCTTTTTATTACTGACCTTGGCACAAAAAGCGGGAATGTGCTAATAAAGTTTGCGGAGGACACAAAGCTTGGAGGTATTGCTAACACAGAGAAGGACTGGAATGTCATACAGGAAGATCTGGATGACCTTGTAAACTGGAGTACTAGTAATAGGATGAAATTTAATAGTGAAAAGTGCAAGGTCATGCAGTTAGGGATTAATAATAAGAATTTTAGTTATAAATTGGGGACACATCAGTTGGAAGCAACAGAGGAGGAGAAGGACCTTGGAGTATTGGTTGATCACAGGATGACTATGAGCCGCCAATGTGATATGGCTGTTAAAAAAGCTAAGGCAGTTTTAGGATGCATCAGGCGAGGTATTTCCAGCAAAGATAAGGAGGTGTTAGTACCGTTATATAAGGCACTGGTGAGACCTCATCTGGAATACTGTGTGCAGTTCTGGTCTCCCATGTTTAAGAAGGATTTATTCAAACTGGAACAGGTTCAGAGACAGGCTACTAGGATGATCCGAGGAATGGAAACCCTGTCTTGTGAAAGGAGACTCAAAGAGCTTGGCTTGTTTAGCCTAACCAAAAGAAGGTTGAGGGGGGGATATGCTTGCTCTTTATAAATATATCAGAGGGATTAATATTAGGGAGGGAGAGGAATTATTTAAGCTTAGTACCAATGTAGACACAAGAACAAATGGGAATAAACTGGATACTAGGAAGTTTAGACTTGAAATTAGAAGAAAGTTTCTAACCATTAGAGGAGTAAAGTTCTGGAACAGCCTTCCAAGGGCAGTAGTGGGGGCAAAAGACATATCTGGCTTTAAGACTAAGCTTGATAAGTTTATGGAAGGGATGGTGTGATGGGATAGCTTAATTTTGGCAATTGATCTTTGATTATCAGCAGGTAAGTATGCCCAGTGGTCTGTGATGGGATGTTAGATGGGATGGGATCTGAGTTACTGCAGAGAATTCTTTCCTGAGTGCTGGCTGGTGAATCTTGTCCACATGCTCAGGGTTTAGCTGATCGCTATATTTGGGGTTGGGAAGGAATTTTCCTCCGGGGCAGATTAGCAGAGGCCCTGGAGGTTTTTCGCCTTCCTCTGCAGCGTGGGGCATGGGTCACTTGCTGGTGGATTCCCTGCAGCTTGACGTCTTCAAACCACAATTTGAAGACTTCAGTAACTCAGACATAGGTTAGGGGTTTGTTATAGAAGTGGATGGGTAGTATTCTGTGGTCAGACTAGATGATCATATTGGTCCCTTCTGACCCTAAAGTCTATGAGGTGGATGGAGAAAGGACCCCAGATCTTCAAGTCATTGTCCCAACTCACCTACCTGCCTGGGGGGTGAAGCAATGTCTGGAGCCTCCAACTCCTCCAAGGAGAAGGCTAGTTCCTGCTTGACCCGTGGAGCAATTAGTTCTAGTGGGTAAAAGCTCCTGCCTATGGACTGAGGAGTGGAACATTCCCATCTCTTTGAGGTAGTTTCCTCCTCTGATGTCACAATGACTCTCATGAGGTTGGACCCAAGAGGAGACTGAGGATAAGGAAGGGTGAAGATATCTTCTGAGGAGCTGTAATTTTCAGTTCATTCTGGGAGTCTGGGGCATTCCGGTATTCAGGACCAATGGATGAGGTGCCTCCATTGTCATCATGGATAGCAAATTGTTTCCAGAAAACAAAGAAACAACAGCTCTGAGTTAAATGAGATAATTAAATGCAACTTTTTATTTTTAGACATCTGGCACTGAAAGTAAATGCTTGGAAAAGAAAAAAAAATAAATTGGCAGCAAAGATTTAGTGAAAGTAAATTATGGGAAACAGATTTGTGGAGGAACTGAAAAAAACTGAAAACAGTGGGCATGACTTAGACAGACACGGAAATAAGACGAACGAGAAGCAAGTTCATCCCAATTAAAAATGATAGCAAAGAACATGAACGGAAATCACCTTCAAACTACTTTTAGTTGGTAACATACTCCTAGCTCTTTTACCAACTCAGATAATTTAAGAAATACATAAAAATTTGATCTGCGTTCAGTTTGCAGTTTTATGTATACATTTGCTGATCCTTGTTATACATATCACAACACCACTTAGTAGTCCCATATAAATGAGATCAGGGCTCCGTTATGATTGGCACTACACATATAAGTATACATAGTAAGAGATGTGCATCTTTCACATCAAGATCTGCAACCAGGCCCTGAAAGTCCCAGGAGTTGGCCTGTGGAAGTTAAAATACAATACATGATGTTAATGTTACATTAGAGTTCCAGTTCTAAATGCTTCAGAGAGGAAATCAGAAAGCTAGACATCCCATTTTAACACTCTCTCAGCTACACTGCAACATATGACACATTTTATATTCCTCTTTCACTTTTAAACTGTGTTCATTAATATATTCCTGTTGATGTTAAATATAGACATAATATATACAGGAAGTGTGAAGGCATACAAGTTTGTAATAGCCTGACTTTGAGTATTTAAATACATAAGTTTAACATGATATTCAAATACATTTTAAAAAAATGATTGCTTGACAGCATGGTAATACAGCAAAAAGCTAATTAGTGGTATGGACACCATCAGAACTCAGTTCCTGGGAATGTAAAATGTACTGACCCAGCCTGCTTTATTTTCTACCGGCTACTGAAATGCCACAGCAGTACTGAAGAATTCAGCGCACTGTGGACTACATTGTGTCAGCCTTCAAAAACAATTAAATTTGACAAAGAAAGTCATGCCAATTTCACATCTACTGGGACTAGTTTTCATTCTATTTACTTCTATGCTGGAAAACTAGTAACTATATATAACAACTATACTGGTATAATCTCACAAAATACTGTCATTAGCTTTACAATGCAGAAGTAGAACACAGAGAGAGAAGAGGACCAAAGAAGTGAAATGCCTAAGCCTATTAAAAAAACACAACACATAAAATGGCACCATAACCATATAATATGTACAGTGGTTCTCAAACTATTGTACTGGTGACCCTTTCACATAGCAAGCCTCTGAGTATGACCCCCCCTTATAAATTAAAAACACTTGTTTATATATTTAACACTATTATAAAGGCTGGAGGCAAAGCGGGGTCTGGGGTGGAGGCTAACAGCTCGTGACGCCCCCATATAATAACCTCGCGATCCCCTGAGGGGTTCCGACCCCCAGCTTGAGAACCCCTGAGCTAGAATGTATAGGAACAGACATTAACTGGACAAAAGGCTCAGCAGAAAAGGAAAATAAAGCCAGTCGGTAAGGTCTTTTCCTTGGGGAAAAATTTTTGTAACAAAAAAAAGTAAACATAACTAAAAAAGGAAAAACAAATGACTTGCCAGTCTGGGATTGAGCCCATTCTTATAATCCTGGTGAGGACCCTATCTCCCCACAGGTGCCTTCCAACTCCCTGCTCCCTCCTTGCTTACAATCAGCATATAGTGTTACTCATGAGCACTTCTGGAAGGCTAGCAGGAAGCTGCATTGATGTTAGCCCTCTTCCAATGGGGGCTCTGTGACACATCCCTACTGTAGTTTGATGAAGGGGCAGGAGGGAATGGCCACTCGATAATTGTTTCTGTTGTGCCATGAAGCACACAGTTTGATTTTCTTTCCCCCACCCGCAACAGCTTAACTTAAAAAAAAAAAAAGAAAAAAAGGCAAAAACTTCCAAGATCACAATAAAATATTCTGAAACATTTATTCTTCCCACTAGTGTAAAAGTGCTAGTCACATGGGAATGAGAGGATGCTAGAGTGGAGTGGGGAAAAAAAAATCAGAATATCTGACCCACAGAAAATTCCCATATTTCAACATTTGTTTTGTCCCAAATCAGAACAAAAAGTCAAAATATTGCTAGTTTTCACATAACACAAGTTCTAAAAGATTTTGATCCAGAAATGGTGAGACAAATTTAAACAAGGGGTGCCACTTTCTGCCCTAGACACTGTGCAGTGCATGGTCAGGGTCCAAACAGATACCATCCAGCTGGTGCTTTCAATTGCAGCAGCAACTGTATTCCCCTTGCTACCTCAGTTAACCTATGCTGGATACAGCTGGGTTTTCAGTTCTGTCATCAAATTCAAAATAAATAAAATCAGTTCAGTTCCAAAACTGTTCAGAACTTGTCAGCAAAATCTTGTTCAGGCCAGCAAATATTGCATACATGTAGCCTTTAGCCCAATGGTTAGGGTATCTACCTGGGCTAGAGGAGAGAGAGGTTTGAATCCACACTCTACAGCAGTGACTTGAATTCAAGATCTTCTCCCTGGCAGATTCAGGAGGGATCTGAAACCACAACTCCTACCTCCCAGTGAATGCCTTAATCACCAGGCTAAAGAATTGTTCTCTCTCTCTCCGGCCTAGTGAATATTTGTGTATCCATACGAAATGGAACCATTTCAACAGGAGGAATTGAGAAAGTTTCCCCTATGCCAGAATTAGAATAGCCTATAATATGGTGGTTAGAATACTCACCTAGCTAGCACGAGAGATCAGTTCAAATGACTGCTCTACAGTGAGGATTCAAACCTAGGCCTCTTACATCCCAAGCAAGTAACCTAACCACTAGGCTAAAGGAATGGATGAATATACATAGTTTTCTAGCCTCCAAAAGACGTTTTCCAGCCAAAGCTAATCGGGTTGAATTCACGAATAGTTTCAGGTTGGCTAGAACTGTGTTTTTCAGCAAATAAACTATTTGTCCAAAAAATTTCACCCACTCAAGTGCTGGACGCCACCTGTCCAGCTGTGACAAAATAGCCATCAGTACTACAGCACTCCCTCCTTAACCAACCCTCCTTGGGTGTGCTGAGGAAGACAAAAAAACCATAATAGTAGCCACCAATTTGCCACGTGTAAAGATGCCTTCAAAGTGCCAAAATCCAAAAGCAGGAAATCTAGCAGTAAGAAACAAGACAAACCTAAGGGAAGGGAAGGTAGAGGCAAAGGAAACAGGTGAAAATGATAGTTTATGTCAGGAAGAAACAAATAAGCTACCCTCCTTCGGGGGTTCGGATACAATGAGGTATCTTTGTAGCCTATGAATGGCCCAGTCAGATCATGGGGGTGAGAAGTAAGGGTCCCAGAGCCCTGTCCAAGCCTTACCCATGACTCAGGTTGCCAGAGGGGTTGAGTGGCTATTACCACCCAGGCTGGCCTAGACCCAAGGGTATTTTTCAACTCTCAGTTCAGACGAATCCCCAACCCCTCATAAGTGAGGAGAAGGGGACTGCATCCTGATTTGCACTTCTGTGTGTCAGACCCTTATTACAACTATTAGCTTCTAAGTTGCTCTTCTGCATGATTCCGTCTCCAGAGAAGTTAAACAGGTGTACACTAAATAAACACTTACCTTTTGCCCTCAGGTATTCATACACAGTGAGTGACAATCAGCTATGAAGCTGAAAGACTAACATATGAACATTTTAGTGCAAAAATGAGGGTTGGAAAAATGTCCAAAGCACTTTCCTAAGGTCATGATAAATAAGGAACCAACACACTTGATGGCCTTACTCTGATTTTATTCAGTTGCTTTTCAAACAAACTTCCACTGATGTCAGTGAGGAAGGGAGGTAAAAATGGAGTATGGACTTCAAGATATTTAAGTGTTAAAAGGAGACAGATACAGGAGAGAGCAGAAATTAAGATAGATTCTATGTACAGGAAAGCATCACTTGAGAATCTAAAAGATGTAGGGGAAAGGAGAGAGGTTCTGATCTCATTTATACCAGAGTAAATAAAAAATAACTCCACTGAAATTAACAAAAAAGATGAAAGAAAACAAATGTCCTCCAAAATGAAACAATAAGGAAATAATTTCCCTTTGATTTGAGCACTTGGATTTTGACTCAAGAGGGAGCTAGGTAGCCAGTTTTATGAGCAGAACATTTCAGTATGTTATTTTCATACCCATTATAGTTTGAAAATTAAGGGGAGTAATTAAATATACTTAATCTAATTGTTCTTGTTGACAAGAAGACAGGTCTTAAATGACAGAGACAGTAGAAGTTTTTTTATATAGAAAAGAATGTGAGGCTACATACTGACAGTGGCCTGTTTTAGGAAGCAGAAAGTGCAAGAATTCGTGCTACCTGGCAGTTCAATTGAATTGATTTTCTCTTATAACTGATTTAAGCTTTATTTTTTTTAAACACCTTCATTTCCACCTTCTCTTTTCAGGATATTGTTCAAAAGAATATCCAGGTCTGCAATAAAACACATGAAGGGAAAATGAATACAATGAGTAGCATTTAAAGATGGGCATTTACCTCCCCTCGTTAAATCATAGAAATGTTTTGGTATACATGGTATTGCCCATTCTAAACATAGAACTTTAGCCACCATGTGATCTATGCCCACTTTGGGGCCAACTGTATTTTGTTCACTTTGTTAAGCAGAGTTTTTAGCTAGGCAGAAAATTCCGAAGTACACATTGAAAGTGCTCAGAATAATTGCAAACATGGCATGAGACAGAAAGCAGGAGCATAATATAAAGTTAGGGCTTGGATCATCCCCTCCACAAGAAAATCCCAGCAGTGAGTTTTGGCAGAAAAAAAACCACCACAAGGATCTCCTTCCTGTTGCTTGGAAGGGAGTGGAGCTTTTCAGTAGAGCTGGCCAGAAAATGGAAATCCCTTCCTGAAAAAATTTCATAATTTTGAAAAAGTGTCATCTGGAATCAGGATGAAATGTCAAAAACATAAAAATTTTCATAAGAAGGGATTTCTGGGGGGAAAAAATCCACTTTGGAAGAACTTACATGGACATTTTCAGCTTGACAGCAGCAGAAAGTGCAGTTAACAAGAACCTTGCAGGCAGCCGTCATTTTGATTGTCACAACAGAAGCTTTATATATATAATTGAAATTTTCCCATGATTTAGATTTTGTGAAAAGGGTGTTTTTTCCAATCTGAAAATCACTCCAACATAAAATTCCCAGCCAGCTCTATTCGTCACCTTCAGACCAGGCCAGGGGTCAACCCCCCTAACCTAGCAGATTACAGGTCTTCAGAAGAGCAGAATCATTTCAACAGAGGCCCTGTGCTTCTACATCACTAACAGTGCTTTGCCCTGCACACACACAGCACAGTGGCTGCCTCAGGACTGCAGTCCGAGGGGCTCTGTGGAATGATAATATAGCTGTATAGTCAATTTCTGAGATTTGTCATAGGACCAGAGGAGAGATCCAATGTATTCCTCACTGCACCCCAGGCTTCCCCCAGATTGCCCAGTCTGTATCCTATTTTCCTTTCCAGCATTTTTATGGTCACACAATTGTTCATCTGTCCTAATTATTGTATAATTGGGGTAGGAAAAACAAAATAGAATCATTAATAGGGCCCTACCAAATTCATGGTCCATTTTGGTCAATTTCACAGTCATAGGATTTTTAAAATCACAAAGTGTCATGGTTTCAGATATTTAAATCTGAAATTTCATGGTGTTGTAATTGTAGGGGTTCTGCCCTAAAAAGCTGTGGAGGGGGTGTCACAAGGTTATTGTAGGGGGGTCGCTGTACTGCTACCCTTACTTCTGCGCTGCTGCTGGTGGCAGTGCTGCCTTCAGAGTTGGGCCACTGGAGAGCAGCAGTTGCTGGCCAGGCACCCAGTTCTGAAGGGAGAGCCACTAGCAGCAGCAGCGCAGAAGTAAGGATGGCCTGGTATGGTATTGCCACCCTTACTTCTGTGCTGCTGCCTTAGAGCTGGGCCCTTGGTCAACAGCCACCACTCTCCAATCACCCACCTCTGAAGGCAACAGCACAGAAGTAAAGGTGGCATGGTATGGTATTGCCACCCTTCTACACTGCTGTTGGTGGAGCACTGCCTTGAGACCTGGGTGCCCAGCCAACAGCCGCAGCTTTCTGGTCGCCCAGCTCTGAAGGCAGCACAAAAATAAGGGTGGCAATACTGCAATCCCCCCCTAAAATAACCTTGTGACCCCTCCCCTGCAACTCCCCTTTGGGTCAGGACCTCCAATTTGAGAAATGCTGGTGTCCCCCTGTGAAATCTGTATAGTATAGGGTAAAAGCACACAAAAGACCCGATTTCACAGGGGGAGACCAGATTTCACGGTCTATAGTGTGTGTTTTTCATGGTTGTGAATTTGGCCTGATTCTAGCATTTAACCACTCCTCTACTTTGCATGGTGCAGAATTGCACAGCTCGGGGAGAAGCCCATTCCCCCCCAGAGTACCTTCTAATGTTCCTTCTTCTTGGCTAGTCAGCTCCCTGGCTAACATGGAGAAGGCGGACAGACAAAGCCTCTTCCTCACCTTTGGAAAGGATTTGTGTCCCCTAAATTTGGGCACAATCTATCCCTGGAGACTGCCACTGAACTGTAAAATAAGGAACCACCCCCAAGAATTGCTCATTTCACAAATAAGTAAGGCAGGGTCTGGATTCAATTAATTTTACATAATTATTCTACAGTAAAGACTTTGCGTTATGAAGTAACAAGAAACACTAACATAAACCAGATTAATTCACTAATACTTCACATCTTTGGCATTGTTCTGGGCTGAGTCTAACAAAGCTGGAAGCAAACACCCCAGCTTCACAGCACCACTTTGAAATTCAAAACACATGACACAAAACCCCTACACTAGAGAGATTCTAATTTTATTCAAAATTAGTGGCACACACACGTACTACTGTATTAATGGGACAGTGGGATGGTTTCTTAGCTAGTGAAAATGGAGTATGGCCACTTACACCAGGAGATTATTTGGCACACTATGTTCTAACCACGTGAAAATGCAGCTATCGTTTACGAGAGCTGATGCTTGGAATGTTAGACTACATATGAAAAATGTACTTTAAGCTTACCACTACTGTAACTGACACAGCCTGTAACTGTTGATATGCCACAATCCTGAGTAAAGTTCTTAAATAACCCTACTTACTATGAGTATATGGAATGACACATAAGCAGATCAGGGTCAGTCTGTCCTGCAACTCAGCAAGTGTTAATTAGGTCATTCACAAAGCTACAGTAATTTCAAACATGTCAGACATTCCAGTATTCAGTATCAATGCTACCAACCACATGGAAGGGATGAAACCAGCACTGAAACTAACACTAGTGCTCTTTAGAGTACTGTGTAAAACTGCTAAGAAGCACACCAGGATAACAGGGATTCCTACATTATTTATATTTTGTTAGATGCCACACAGAAAACTCATATATATAGTTACATTATGAAATGCAGAATAGTTGAAGTATGCAGTGATTATACAACTGCCAATTGGTGTTACTGTGGTTATGGTTGTTAGATTTTTCATTACATACTATGGATTCTCTCTTTTTGTGGATTACATATTCAGCCATGGAAGCTTTACCTTAATTTAAAGTTTCCTGTATTCAAAATAATTTGTCTCATTGTTCTTAAAAGGGGAGAAGGGAAAATGTCGAACTTTACCCAGTTAAGAAGAGACTTGCTAAGGTACAACGGCCCAGCTTCTCAGTCTGTGAAGTTGATTCAGCTTGTTTGGTTTGATGTAAACTTTGAAAAGTTCTTAACATTTGAAGATTGGCTGCTCTATATATGCACAAGAACTATATTCAGTTTTTTTAAAATGCACAACCCTTAAACATGGATAGATCCGTACTGCAGACTAACATGACTGGGCAGCTTCAGAGCTTCTGGTAATCAAGTGGAGATCATGATCCAAGTTCTGCCTCTGGTTGCTCTCAACTGAAGTCGGTAGTTCTCATGCCACTAGAATCCATGCCTATATACGAAGGCTGATTTGGTCTCAAGTGATTTTAAGTATTCTAATTTTTCTGCATCAATTTTAATGCCTTTCCTTGAGTTTTAAAAATTAAATTAAAAAAAATGTAAAATGTCTTACTTAAATTACTACTACATACCTGGCAAACCCATGAAAGGTCTGTGCCTGTTATAACAGAGATTTCAGAACAGTGGGTGTGGTGAGAGGTAGTGGAGAGGACAGGGCTAGTAAGCCAGGAGACTTGGGTTTCTATTCTCAGAACTTCCACACATGGTGTGACCTTGGGCAAGTTATTTGGGACAAATATGAGTTTCTCAAAGTAGGCACCTAAAACCATAGCTGGGGCTAGGGTCTTCCTACCTGAGAGATTACCTCTCCCCACAGATGTTGCTACATTTGAGGCCAACTGCCCTAAGAATAAAAAAATGGGGCCTGCTGGCAAAGAGTTGAGAGTCCCTCTCCTTTGGTCTGAAATAGCCCAAATAAGTTGATCATGATGTAGAGGTGTCCTGAGAGGATATTAAGTAAAACTATTGCAGTCCTCTTTTTCCTGCACCTCTCCTTAGCTCTCTGCTGAGCCACAGACCAGAGTTCCATACCCTTTTTCCTGAAAGGATTGCAGTTAAAACCTCAGAGCTATAATGTGCAAATCCCAGGATGTAGGTGGTTATAGCTCCCAGTCAGTGTCTTAGTGAACAAAACATGTAATACAAACGCATTTGCAAATACTATTAGTAATATTTTTTAACTTAAACAAACAAGGTGAGTGAGGTAATATCTTTTTATTGGACCAACATCTGTTGGTAAAAGAGAGACATGCTTGTGAGTTACACAGAGTTCCTCTTCAGGGCTGGGAAAGGTACTCAGCTGAATACAAGGGTGGAACAGATAAGGAGTTAACACATTGCAAGAGACCATTCAAGATGAAGTGAGAAGTTAGCAACATATGACTGATGTTACTGTTAAGTTTGGCTTCCTTTTCCTTCAGGTTGTGGCACTTCCATTTCAGAAGGAAAATTTGATATCTCCCATTGTTTGCAGTATCAGAGGGGTAGTCATGTTAGTCTGGAGCAGTAAAAGCAGCAAAGATATCTCCCACTGTTGTTTGCAGTGTTATTGTAGCCCTGTAGGTTCCAGGATATGGAGAGGTGAATGGTTCTTGCAAACACATATTGACTCCCAACCCGTTCCGCCCTTGTATTTAGCTTAACACTCTGAGTACCTGTCCCAGCCCTGAAGAAGAGCTCTTTATAAGTTTGAAAACTTGTCTTTCATCAACAGAAGTTGGTCCAATAACAGATATTACCTCACCCACCTTGTCTCTCTTATATCCCGAGACCAACATAGCTACAACGGTTCTTAAACAAAACTATTAGGCAATACATCTTTTGGTGTTCTTTATACTGATTCCCCCACTTTGCTGCTTTTACATATATTTCAGTGCAAGATTTTAATCAAGACACAAACACTTTGTACTCTGATTCACACATAGACACACATTACCCTCTGATCTGAGTGATGATTTCTCAGTCTCTGTAATGAGGTCAAAAATGTGTGCATGTGTGAGAGACATGAATTCTCTAGAGCCTGAGGAGAATGGCACTTATTAGTCCCCTCTGAGCACTCCAGAATCTTCTCAACTGACAGCCAAATATCTTCAGAGCCAACACCGCTGTCAGCCACTTTGATCTAATAGCCAACTCTCTCCTCAAGCTAACAGTTTTACAGCAAGATATGGGACTCTGCAGCCTGTATCCAAAGCAATACAGGTATTGGGATGTTGCCTTCAAATCAGACACATTCTTATGTTGGTCAGTCACTGAGTCCAGAGGGCTGTCTCCGGTCCCCATATTTACAACTTCCCCCCCATGCCCAAACTCTGACCGGCTCCGCTCTCAGACGGTGAATGTGTGAAACTTGCAAGACTACTTGCCCTCAACAGAAACGCGCTGCATGGCTTTAGAAATAGCTTCTGCATGTTTCTAGACTGCTTTATCTATGGGCTCATCTACACATATAGCGCTGCTGCAGCACAGCTGCATTGTGTCTGGTGAAGTCTCTCCCATTGGCATGGAGTGTCTTGCAATGGGATTTGGGCACCTACCTCTCCTAGGGTGCTTTGAAGATCCTAGTCAGGTGTTGTGTTGCTCTAGCCATAGGAATACATACATAAACACTCAGAGGTGCTGCCTCAACTGCCTAAATTTTGGCCTCAACTTCTCTCTAACTCTGTGTAACTTCTCGTCTCCTGTATAAAATGGAGATAGGTATACTTGCCCTCTGATGAAGGGTGCTATATGTGGGCCTTAGCCAAGCATCTCTGAAATCAAAAGAAAGCCTCCCATTGCCTTCCGTGGGTTTAAGATACCACCCTACATGTGTGAAATATTATAAGTTAGGGCTGATAGCACCATATATTATTAAGATTGCCTGACACTTCACATTACAAGACCCTGTTTTTAGTTGCTTATAATTTCCCCAAACTTTAACTATTTGGGTTGAAGCTTTCTATGCCAGGTGTCTGTCTCATAAGAACATAAGAATGGCCATCCTGGGTCAGACCAATGGTCCATCTAGCCCAGTATCCTGTCTTCCGACAGTGGCCAAAGCCAGGTGCTTCAGAGGGAATGAACAGAACAGGTAATCATCAAGTGATCCTCAGGCTAATTTTTTCTGGAAAACTTCTGCCAAATTGGTTCAGCAATTTGAGAACAAGGCTAGCAGGAAATACATTGTTTTTCCATGTTAAAAAATTCTGGTGAGTTTTCCTTTGAAAAACTGTAGCTCCTTCACACTTTGGAGCATGAACTTGAAATTTTCTTGGGAGGGGAAGGAGGAGGGATGGCCAACCTTTGTGTCAGGGATGTGACTTTTGCCATCCCTATGAAAAGCACCAAAACTTGGTCAATTTATAAGCCTCTGAAAAATAGCAATTTGCATATGCTCTGAGGGAAACAAATTTCAAAAGCTAAATGTCTTGAAGATGCCATCTGCACTGGATATCCTCCAGGCTGTTTCCTCTGTGCTGCCAACGACTCCCTCCACCCCAATTGGGCTCACATAGCACGGAGGAAGAAGGCGCCTGATTCAAATACAGAGGGAACAAGAGCTGGACTTGCAGAAACTAAGGATTAGATGATTGGGACAAGAAACCTGGTGAGGGCAGTTGGGAGTGGGAAGACTGGGACTGGAGGCTGGCAGAGGGGAGAGGGAAACTGGAAGTACAAGTTCGTGTGGGGAGACACTGGGACTGAGATGAAGAGTTTGGATTTGATTGAGAAGGAGACTGAGACTGTCATGAGAAGTATGAGGAGTGGAGATTGGGACTGGCTAGGTGAATAGAATGGGACTGGGATGAGAAACATGGGGTGGGGAAGACAGGACTGGGACAGAAACAGGACATAAGAGGTCATTCTTGGGTAAAATGGGCAGAAGAATCTGTACCCTATAGAGCAAACTCCCTTCCAGAGCCTAAAATGGAACAAAAAGTTCCAGTTTTATTCTTCTGCTGTCAGCAAATATCTATGGAACCCAATGGCAAAGTGTCCCATCCACTTCTAGTGCAGGTCCACACAGAGGACCTATTATTGCTATCAGTTACTCTATTAACTCAAGGGAAAGAGGTCTGTGTGTTGGATCTAAAGGTTCCAAACCTGCTCATGAACCATGTGAGTGTCAATATGGTGACACGTGATGGAGGTTTTTTGTTTTTTTTTAAAAAGCTAGGAAATTCCACACATCCCCCCCCAAATAAAAATATTAGGTTGGAAAGTCAATCACTAAAGGTTAGGAAATGCTAGAATTAAAGTCACCCTTCAATCAACTCAAAATAAATATTTGTAGAGAACATGTTACCCTACTCAGGAATTTAAGCTTAAACACACACAAAACCAAAGGAACTTTGTTTTAAGTTATTCCTCCAGATATTTTATGTGGTTTATATTAATGGTACACATTAAAATCCAGATATCTATTTTCTTAGTGTTATACTACTTCTAGAATAAAAATAATTCAATTAAGAAATAGAAATTCAATTTAGGTAGAGTATTTAGGTTTCTTGCTTTGACCTCTGATCAAGAATGCTTGTCTACAGAAAACAAATTGAATCAGGCATCAGTAGCTAACCTGCTCCATTAAGCCAGCTGGCATTTTATTGCAATCTCTGGTTGAACGGGCTATTCATGGAAATCTACTTTCATTTCAGGTGTCTCTTACTTAAACCTCTGTTGTCTAGTGTATGTTCTTCCCACAGGAAGGTTATGTTGCTAGAATTTCTTGGTATGAAACAGTCAGTTACCAATTTCAATCGGTTAAGTTTAACAGCCTAATTTACGTCAAAAAAAATATGTTGGGGTCAGGGGCAACCACACTGTAAAATTCAGAGTCACAGAAGTAAACATAATTACTTAACAACTTAATCTGGCACATGCTGTATACTATTGAATGTAAACATGTTTTGATTTGATATACTGTGCTTTTTTCCCTCATATATTACAGATAAACGGCAATTCACTTGAGCTAGCCCTATAACATATGACTAAATAATAAAATATAAATTGCTTATAGAGTTCAAGCTGATCTCCAGTACATTATCTCTGCTTTGTGTAGCTTAATACTACACCTGTACTGTAGACTTCAGTGTTAGACACAACCATGTAAACATTGTGGCTGCATTTACAATATCATTCATAAAATACATTCACATATCCATTTTGTGTATAATATACATGTCAACTGAAATGGCATAACCCCAGCTTGTCTCAGCTGCATCAATTAAGCATAGGTCTCTTTGCAGCCCTTTGGGTGTCAATGGAATATATTCTTCATGACAAGGATCATAGTCCTTACCAGTTAAGCAAAAAACTAAAATACATACTAAAATCCACATTAAAACTATAACCCAAGGAACAATTGGGTTATACTCCCACTTGACCTTATTTCAAGAGAGATGGCGTTACAGAGCAGCTTGATTTTTAACTGGCTGTGTCAGCTGATGTAAAGTAAATTGTAAGTCTGGGCCTATCCAGTATCAGCTTGTTTCACTGCAATTTCAGTCTCTCTTGTTTCACTGTGAAGCAATAAAACTTAAGTTAACCTTGTGACAACATTTCTTAGAATGCTGTGGGATGTTCGAGTGAATTTGACATGTCAGCTAGCTTCAGGGACCAGACCCCTTGTGATGACTTGAAGGACATATAAATAAAACAAATTGATCTGTGTTATGATTTCTCCTAGCCAGCATCCCAATAGAAATAAAAACTTTACTATAGAAAGTAGAGTAAGTTAATAATTAACATATGCCTTTAAATATATGACCATGCATTTGTATTTTTTCTGAGCATGGAGGGTTAGCGGGGAGGGGTGTCCTCATTTCCCCACCTCCTCAGAAATAAGAAAGGTGTCTTTTTCCAGGCTTGGTTTTAAACAAAGGCTAACCTAGGAGCCCTGGAGTTTTCCCACAAACTAATTCTTAGGACATCCTGTATCCACCTTCCCCTCTCCAATGTAGATGCTCTGCCACTAGAGGTTCCATTTGTGGCTAAGTATACAGTTGTTTGGGAAGCCAAAGGTCAACCGCACTCTAAAGATACTATACAGTAGTAGGTCCTCTGCTGAGTCAGAAGCTCAAAAGTGCTATCTTTAAGACATCCCAGAGTGAGCAAAATTAAGGTCTCTGACATTCTTCATTGCTTGTTTTAAAGAACGGTTGGACTACTGAAGAAGGCTATTCAAGGATATCCACACCCCAGGATTTGCCAGACTACCTCATTTTAAATAAACTTGAAAGTGAAAAAGTTTGATTTAGTATCAGAGTTCAGAAAGTTATTACCTTCTCAGGAGACTAATATATTTATTAATACCAGAATCATAGATCTTTCTTACCAAAACTCCACAAATCAGTGTCTATTATATCTGGATCTGGACACAAAATTATAGTGATTTGTTCTTAGAAGTGTCATTGACTAACTGTATGAAATAGGAGTCTGAGCCCAGGGCTCCATCCTGCAAAGTGCACAGTGCTTTGACCTAATCCAGCAAAAACGCATATGTGCTTAAATGCAAGCAAGCATGTGAATACTCCCAACAGGACTATTCAGATGTTTGAAGTTAAGCGTGTGCCTAAATATTTCGCCTGGAAAAAGCTCAGAAGAAGAGCCTATGATTATGTCACAGGACTTTGGATCAGAAGATCTGAGCGATATTTTTGGCATTGCCACAGACGTGCCGTGTAACTTTGACCAAGCCTCTGTGTTTCAGTTTTCCCATCTGTAAAGTGTAAATAGTACTATGCTATTTTGAACATTGTCTCAAGGAACCTGTGGCCAAAAATCCTACCCTTTCCTCTGGAAAGAGTTTTGTTTGATATCCCAAGCGACAAACCCTTATAGCGAACTGAAATAGGGAATAGAGACCCCAGGCTGGCCCGGCACCTTGGCATTAATACAGCAACCACCAGACAGTGCTGATTAGCAGCCTCACAGCAGCTGGGAGAAAAAGAGAGCTAAGAAGTAGAGGGGCTGGGTGGCTGCCAGACGAGCAAGCAGGCTGGGGAAGGAAAGTCCTGCCAGCAAACTGGTGTGAAATTGACAGAGAAGAGATGACCAGATCCACAGGCTGGAGAAGCCTACAGAACCAGAGGAAGTAGGAAGGGGCTCAGAACAGAGTAGGATAAGTTTCTGAGGCTTGATTCCACTGGCCTGGTCTAAGGGCCCTGAGCTGGCATCCAGGTCTAACCACTTCACTGGGTTCCCATACTGATACCTAAGACTTAAGAACTAACCCTGAGCTAACCCTGCTGAAAGGGAAAATCTATACATCCCAGCGAGACTGAAACAAACACCATTTATAGCCCAAAATGAGGCTACCTAGGGACTCAGGCAAAGAAGCTGGCTGACTGCCCCACCAGACCAAGCGAGCTCTGTGCAATGTGCCATCTGGCCAGAGGGGGCCATGTCATATTAGCATACCAGCTCACAGGAACCAAATGTGAAACTATACACCATCATGCATAATTGGTGCATCCTAGACTTTAGCACTGCTAGAATCAGTAGTGTGACAAAGTTCCTCCTCTACCTTGGTGGGTCCTGCACTTATTGGTGGATTTGCTCACCTCAGTGATCTTCCCCTCTGGTGGAACCCACAGTCTGGGTCAACTCCTCCTGTATCTGATCAGGAGTTGGGAGGTTTGGGGGGAACCCAGGCCCACCCTCTACTCCGGCTTCCAGCCCAAGGCCCTATGGATTGCAGCTATCTATAGTGCCTCCTGTAACAGCTGCATGACAGCTACAACTCTCTAGGCTACTTCCCCATGGCCTCCTCCAAACACCTTCTTTATCCTCACCACAGGACCTTCCTCCTGGTGTCTGATAACACTTGTACTCCTTAGTCCTCCAGAAGCACACCCTCTCACTCTCAGCTTCTTGTTCCCAGCTCCTCACACGCCCACGACAAACTGAAGTGAGCTCTTTTTAAAAACCAGGTGTCCTGATTAGCCTGCCTTGATTGGCTACAGGTGTTCTAATCAGCCTGTCTGCCTTAATTGGTTCTAGCAGGTTCCTGATTGTTCTAGTGCAGCCCCTGCTCTGGTCACTCAGGGAACAGAAAACTACTTATCCAGTGACCGGTATATTTGCCCTCTACCAGACTCCTGTACCCCACTGGTCTGGGTCTGTCACAGTAGATATAGTTTTGGGGTCCTCGTCCCCTCCCCGCACCCTGCTAAATTGATTGTACTGTATACTCCAAAAAAGGCAGAGAATGGTTGAGTTGTCTAGGTTTAAGGAAGTGGTGCAGGGTAGAGCTGTGCTAATAAAGCAGTTTCTTGAGGTTTTGCTGGCGATTCCCAAAAAACTAGGGAGGGAAATTTGTTTCAGGTTGAACCAAAACCAAAATGTTATGGAAGTTTTGATAAGTCAAAAGGTAAAAATAAAAAAAATTCCAATTTTGAGCATTTTTTAAATGTTTGGATTGTTAATAAAATGTAAGGAAATTTCTAAACAAAAAAATCACTTTGAACTGAAATTGAAGCATTGTTTCGAAAATGTTGAAATTAATTTTATTTTGGCTGAAACAAGTTGGCAAAACTGACATAAATTAACACATTTCAGTGGTGCATCTGCATTTTTTGCCAAACCCCGCCACACCTTTCAGCCAGCTCTAGTGCAGGGCTTTAAGCAGGTAAAGAGAGGTCTTCTTAAAGCCTTTGAGCAGAATAGGAGGATGCAGAATAAGGAAAATGCAAAGACTTGTAGCAAATACCATTGCTACCAACATGCTGCCATCTAGTAGTTGTGAAGGGTCCTGAATCTGATGATAGCCCCTGACAAACTGAAAGTAGTAGTTTTAGCTCAGGCGCTGATTCTTGCATAGATAAGGATGCTACGTTATCCACCCCATGTTATTTTTTCTTTGACAGGGGCCTTAGAAACATTATTCATCCTTTCCTCTTAACTAGAGCAAAGATGCCACATTGATGGCAGACACAGGAACCAGGGACTGTGTGACTAACCAGGGCTGTTTTGTTAGCTTTGTTAGCAGCACTGAAATCTTGCTAAACATTGACTCCTCTTTGAATCACGTAATGGGTGGCTTGTTTGTGATTTGTGAACATTTCAGCAGTGGTTAAGAATTTTGGGGTTCATCTAGGACATATGACCTTGATTCGTTGCATGTAGAATTACCGGACTATAATAGTAAAGTCATATTTTTGGCTGGGATAATCCATTCACTCTCCAGAAATGGGAAACAAAAGACTGATGTTCTTAATCAGGGGAAAGAGTTCAATATGTTTGTACAGAGGCAAATGAGAGCAGAGTGGAATGCAGGGGGACACACAGCTTTACAAGGCTCATAGAGAGGAGAAAGTGTTCCAGAATTTGATAAGAAAACTATCAATCATGTCTGTATTAAAAGGGGACCAGGAGAGATGGACACAGTAGTCAGATGATTCCAGTGGCCAAGGTCACAGTTTCCTTAGAAATCCCAGCTAAAAGCTCCTTCCAAAGAACAACTGGGTACACCAAAGATATTATCCAGTTCACAGCCTCCCCCTTCTCCTCATTTCCTCAATGCTATTCTCAGAAGAACTAATCAATGTATTAGTTTTGTCAAGAGAACCACAGTACCATTCCCTCACTGTCCTGAACACATTCACTCCCTGGCCAGTGCCACTTATTTTTATATTGTGCTGCTGGCCAACTGCAGAACTCCAATATGGTTTCTAAAATAACTAGAATGATGGCTTGAATCCTCCCCCACATCCTAGCCCAGCCAGACTCCTACCTCTGGCTCTGGGAAATTAAAATAAAGCCTGGTCACCATTGCAGGTGGTTATTCTTCACTCACAAGCTCTCAAGAGTACTTGGGATCATGGAACTACAAGGGGGAAGAGCGAAAATGGAGAAACACACCAGAGTGTCAGGAGTATGTCCAACTCCACAGTTTAAAGTATCAGCTGTCTGGCTTGTTGAAGTCCAGAATTCTTAATCACACAACAATATTCACCTACCTGAATCTACACTCAGATGTCTAGTTAGAGTTAATGGTAATTGAGGACACCAGACGTAAGCTCTCCTTCGCCTGTCTGCTCCAGTCCAGAGAGGGCCACATCACCAGGTCCTGCTCCAACGTGCAGCTGCCTGGTCCAAGGTCATAACATCAGCTCTGACACTGTCCAATTGGGTCCTCAAGGTGAAGTCAGCTCTGTGGAGCCACCTCTAGTGGTCCAGTCCTCACAGGGAAGTCAGCTCTGTGCACCACTGGTCCACCCCTACAGAATCACTCTACCCAGTTTCCAGAATGTCAAGGTGAGGAACCCAGAGCAAAACAGGACTCTTGGGCAGAGTCCTGTTGCCTGATATAGAGCTCCTGGTCTCTAGGACAGAGCCTTCTGCCCTCTCCTTGTTGAGCTTGAGTCCCATTCTCAAACCAGAATTCAACACCTGTACACTCAGGGTGGCCCACCTACTTTAGGCTGTATCTTACACAAGGCTGATATCCAGTGCTGGCTTTTCTCTTTTTTCCCCCCTACAGAGGGAGCAGAGAGCTCTAGCCTCTAAGCCTTTAGCTCTGGGATTTACAGTAACTTAGAGTTCTCACACAAGCACAAGCACTAGGTGGGGGAGAAGAGGGATGTCTGGTCTACTAAGCCTGGGGTTCTTTGACCCTTCATCCTGTGTCTGGAAGAACATGATTCTGTGCAGTGGGTTCTGAACTACAGAGCTGCTGTATGCACACATATTTTCCAACCACAGATACGCAGACAAAAATGAAACTCTAAGCCACATGAAAAAAGTACACCCACACAATTGGTTCCTTGAGTGCACCTAACACAAACTGTGTGTACGTGCATTTCAGTCACCACAATTTCAGCATGGCTCACTGGGGAGAAGGGAGGTTTGAAAATGGGTTCTCTGGTCTGCATATATAGCAGAGCAGGCTGACAACCTTGTGCATATGTAACCCACATACCTTCTGGATGTGGTCTTCTGTCCCATCTAGTGGCACCAAGACCACTTAAAGAGAGAGCAATTAATGAGTCTGCCAGGTGGAGTCAGCTGCAACAAGAGCTGCGTTCAATATCTAGGGGCTCCTCTTAACAATACAAAACCAGCTCAAGCCCCCAGCCAGTAATCTGGGAAAACTAAACACCACCTCTGGATTCCTCTAAAAGGCAATACTTCCCTCTCACAAGCACTGAGTCTGTGCATAACAAAAGAACTTTTATGGAAAGGGAACGAAGCATTAGTTTGAAAAAACATGTGATCATAAGTCAACCTGACCCCACAGTGCATTGGGCAGTGTCCTGTGCCTCACTTTCTTACCTTGAGGTGGGAAAGTCCAATGAATTAATTTCCCTTTAGCACATCACTCCCCTCTCCCTCCACGGCACCCCACTCACAGTTGGCTGCCTTTGGTTAGCAAAGACTGAGTTCATATTTACTCTGCAGAAGAGAAGAATGGGGGGGGGATTTGATAGCTTCTTTCAACTACCTGAAAGGGGGTTCCAAAGAGGATGGATCTAGACTGTTCTCAGTGGTGGCAGATGACAGAACAAGGAGTAATGGTCTCAAGTTGCAGTGGGGGGAGGTTTAGGTTGGATATTAGGAAAAACTATTTCACTAGGAGGGTGGTGAAGCACTGGAATGGGTTCCACCTACAGAGGTGGTGGAATCTCCTTCCTTAGAGGTTTTTACAGTCAGGCTTGACAAAGCCCTGGCTGGGATAATTTAGTTGGGGACTGGTCCTGCTTTGAGCAGGGATTGGACTAGATGACCTCCTGAGGTCCCTTCCAATCCTGATATTCTAGGATATGGATTCACCTCTCACCCATGGAGGGAAGCATCAAGAATGCCTCAGTTTCTGCTGAATTCTCTACAACTGATTCACAATTGCCACCATTCACTCTGCCATCACCATGCACTGCTGCAGTCATTCACTCTGGCATCACTGGCCACTGCTGCTCTCCTTCACTCTGCCACTACAGCTGCGTCGCTGCTGCCACCTGCTACTCTGCAATGTCACATTCGGAGGTTCCACCATTTAGCCTAGCTCTGAGTGATTTCAGTGGTAGCAGATAACCTCATTGCTAGTGCAGGCTCTCTCACTGCAACACTTTCCTACACCAGATTAAATGTTCAGCAGCTAGACCTGGTTATCACTGATTACAGCTCTAATGATTACTTAAAACAAAGACTCAACTGAGTGCAAAGACAGAGCTGATTAAACATTGCACAGAAGGAGGGTCTTAAGTAGAGCCTGCACTTCCAGGTGGGAACATGTGTCCTTACCTTCTGTCCTTTCTCTGAGAGTTGGCATCCCTACCCCGTTTAGCAAGTGCAGTTCAATTGAGGGTGATCCCCTCAATCAGGGTATGCTAAGCATAGGCACTGACTCTGTGGGTGCTCTGGGGCTCAAGCACCCATGGGGAAAAATTAGTGGGTGCTCTGCACCCACTGTCAGCCAAGCTCCACCCCCCCACCTCTCCTCCTCCTCTGAGCTCACCGTATCCCTGCTCCTCCCTCCCTCCTGGCGCTTGCCACCACCAAACAGCTATAACAAGCGCCAGGAGGGAGGCGGGAGGAGCAGGAACGTGGTGCACTCAGGGGAGGAGGCAGGGAAGAGGCGGGGCCAGGGATTTGGGGAAGGAGTCAAATAGGGATAGGGAGGAGGTGGAATTGGGGCAGGAACTTTGGGGAAGGGGCTGGAATGGGGGCAGGGCTGGGATGGAGTTGGGGCAGGACTGGGGGCAGATTGGGGTTGAGCACCCACCGGCGCCATTAGAAGTCAGCGCCTATGATGCTAAGCACAGTTCTGCTGCCCTTTACACATACAATTGTAAGCAGAGTCAGGATGAGCACTACCCTGACATCTGGTGGTGAATTATGGGGAGTGTGGAAAGGAATTTCAGGTATTTGCATTGGCACACCCACCCCACCTAGCATAGCCCACGGCAGCCTAGGATGGTTATTTTGACAGCTCTGGGATCCCCAATTTATTTGTTATTGGGGCAGGAGGAATAAAGTGTTGTCATCTTGATTATGTGAATGTGGAACTATGAGACTGCTTTATGACAGAGATGTCTCAATATCAATATTAAGTAGCACTTGCTAGACAAGGGACATGGGTGCCAAATCCCATTGAAATGAGAGGGGTGGGAACTGGTGTGTACACCTGATGGTATAGGCCCCCTTTTGAGGGCCTGGAACACAAATTGCACATCCTCCTCTCTCCACCGCTGAAGAGTAGAGCTAATTTTGATTCCATTAGGAGTCCATCTAGAGGCTGCTAAGCTGAATTCACTTTGGGCCAATGGTGCACCAGTGCCGGGGCTCCCCTACTATGTGCTGAAATCACTAAAAGAAATAACTACTACTGAGCCGAGATCACTGAGTGCTGTGTTAACTAGTGGGGGAGCCTGAAGATCTATCACTGAGCGGAGCAGTTTGCAGCATATAGGAGCAGCCCACGGAACAGTGAGCGGAGTGGAGCGGTTTGCTGGGATGGCTGGAGTGGCTCACGAGTCAGCTGGAGAAGCGGCACAGCTGGTGTAGTGGAGCTGGTCATGGTGAAGGCTGCAGCAGAACTCCATGGAGAGGCAGAGCAGTTGGCCCTGGCCCACGTAAGGTGCCCCTTAACACCCTGTGTGTGCCCCCCCCCATTTCCACCCAGGCTGGGGGGGGGGGAACTCTGCAGATAAACTTTTGAACTCTGGGGTGGCACTGACCAGAGACTTTCAGGTTGTTGGACTTTGGGGTGATAGGACTTAAGACCCTAAGGGGGAAAGGACATTGCCAAACATACTTGGAGGTGGGTTTTTTGCTTACGGTTTGTGTTATAATCCTGTTTGTGGTGTTCTCCAGCGTGATGCTGCATTGTTTCCCTCCTTTATTAAAAGGAATTTGCTACACTCAGACTCCGTGCTTGCAAGTGGGGAAGTATTGCCTCCTAAAGGCACCTGGGGGGAGTGGTATGTAATTGTCCCAGGTCACTGAGTAGGGGCTCGAGCCAGTTTTGCATTGTGTTATTGAAACAGAACCCCTGGATGCTGAACCTGGCCCTTGTTGCTGCCAACTCAGAGGGGCAGAAGGGTTACACAATGAAGATAACAACATTCATTATCCCTGCATTCAAGTGATTTGTAACCCAACACCAGCTCTGTCTGCTGAGTACCTAGGCAGAGTAGGTGTGTTTATGCAAATGTGGTCTCTTCCTGACATTTGCCCCCTCCCCAAGCTCATCACTAGATGTCAGGGGAGAATTCATTCAGACCCTGATTACACAGAAATGGGCCAAGGTACATTAGTATCACCTCTATGAGATGTAATATATGGGCTATTTAAGTTTGGTTTTTTTTTTAAATAAAGGATGTAATTAATGTAGCAAGTCAAGGATGTAACAGGCTTCAGCCTTTGGGTAAGTACCAGTAGCCAAAAGTTTTCCAACCACAGCCCTAAGGAAAATGGACAAAGTGGAGCACATAGTGAGAAGCCCTGGTTGTATGGTTCCCACAGGTACTTCCTAAAAACAAACAAGGGAAAATGTGGATATTTTGTAGGGAGGCTATTTTTATTCAGAAAATACTTCAGCAAGAAATAAATCCCAGAACAATTATTTCCTGAGAAAAATTAAACAGTGAAGGATTTGGTGGTGCCCATTAGAAAGTTAAAGTTGGTTTAACAGCAATCATGTATTACATTTAATGGCTAATTAAACACTTAACTTATGTAACAGCCTGCTAGTCCAGGAATATTTCAAACAGTCATGTATGAACAGAACAGCTGCATTTTCTAGTTTGGGATTATTGAAGAGCAATTTATTTCTGCAATTGTCTGAATTGAGTAACACAATATTGTTCCTTTATAATATTGTATAATTTATAGAGTGTTCATCTCTAAGATTTAAAAGAGCATTATTTGTTAAAACAGTCTGTCCCACTAGAGTCAGGCTTTAAAGTCTCCAAAATTCTGGATAAAATGCTGTTGTTTCTCCCCCAAAGATGTGGCTGACTTTGAATATTAGGTGGAAATGATTTCTACAGGCACTGCAGAGAGCCACATTCTGGCTGCAGGTATACTCACTGTAGTTGCATATTGCAAATATTGGCAACAAAAAGACAAGGTGTGGTTGTGACTGATAAAAATTATGGTTTTCAATCATATATATTTGTTTTGAGACACTAATGCTTCCTGATTTACTGCTACTTTATTGTAATCCTTTCATGAACTTCATGAACTCTTAACAGGTGCCATTTTATTGCACAGAATTAAGTCTGAGCGTAGAAATGCTTTTAAAATAAAGGTTAGAAATGTACAACAGTTTTGTCTGGTCAATCCTCAACATGTGTGTCCCATCTTTGAAGTGCCATCTGCACATACCTAGCTCATTGTGCTTTACAAACCGTTATACAGTTCATGTCCAAAACTATGCTGCCAAAATGAGGTTAGATTACACTGCCTCAACCAAGAGCATGAACATACAAACTTCTAGCAATGAAACCATTGGTGAATGGCTTCACTGGTGCCCTGAACCATGGCACTATTTTTTTTAAATAAGCACTTCTTTATATTGCGCAAGGATTGAAGGATGCAAAAGTGCTATTGACAGCAATGACGCTACATCTGAGCAAGGACTGTGGGATCAAGCCCTTAACTTGTGAAAATGATGATAGACCTATGTGGGGAGAATTTTTCCAGATCATGAAACAATTTAGCATTTTGGAAGAGAGATACAAAGGACCAAGCCACAATTGGTGTAGGCCGATTTAACTGCATTGATATCAATGGCATTCAAGATTAGCCACATTATTCTTATTTATCTGACAAATAGAAAGAATACCTCTTCCCAGAATAATCCTTGAACTGTTGATATAAGATTTTCCCCAATGTGTAGGGGAGCAGGGGAAGGAAGAGGCAGATCAGTAATTTTCCCATCTGAGGTATTACATTTTCTGGGGTTAAGGGTTGCAAATCCCCAAAATATTTGTGCTTGATCATCAATACAAAAAGGGTGATTTTGGCTGCACAAGCTCCTTTCCCTTCACCTCCATATATTGGAATGGACTTCAATAAAACAGAAGTGATTTACACCTGCTGAAGTTGGTACCAATGACAGCTGCAGGTTCTGAGTATTGGGAAAAAAAATCCAGCTACCTTTATTTAAGACACTAACTTTAGCCAGCTGGTTTGAACAGTTTAGCCTATTCTTTGTGCTTCCTTAAACAAAAAAAAAAACTACATCGTGGCATGGATTAGTAGATGAGACAGTAGATTACTTGTCCTATGTAATCAAGCTTCAAACAGCACCTTCTCTTTGCTGTTTCACCCATTTAAAACATTGTATGGCTCCTTTCCATTCCTATATTATTGTTCTGGATGTTCGTTTCTGTCCTTAATTCTACCCTTAGCACAGCTGACCAGTATTGTATAGATGTGCAGCTGTCTCCCCAAGAGGAACCTCTTTCCCTTTAACACAGACACACACCGCTTTAATAAAAGCAGAACATTAGACAAGAGGCATACTTTGTTACCGTGACAGCTATGTGATGTCTATTGTAACAAGGATAAAAATGATTCAACTGGAATATTAAATGCAGAACCTCCCATTTCTAAGTGTAAATAAATGGCAACAAACCGCAGGGAGAATGTATATGGATTAAGAAATACAGAGTCTGCAAGAAAAACCTTTACTTAAACGAGGATTTTCACCATGTTCTAACATATTGTGTTGCATTGGGCATACCTGATGAATAAAGCGAATGAACCACAAGATACTCTACAGGGATTTCTAAAACAGAACTGGTTTTGGTTGTAGTGTAGAGGAGAAAGACACATTGTACTAGAAGAATGTTACATATCAGGGTTCAGTTAACTGTTAGCAAGGAACAGAAGAGAATGATGAAGCAATGAGCCAAAACATGGAGGGGGGGGGAGAAATCTAGTGTAAATGTTGACCTTAAGTCTACAAATTTTAGTAAGGTCTTACTTTTAAGCAATGTGATTACAAAAATGGTGTTTCAATGTTTCTTTTAAAGCACTGTGATCTTAAGCCTTCTAGCCTTAAGAGAAACCATCTACTAGATGTCTTAAAAACAAAATCCTCTCCAACAATATTTTAAAAAACACAAATACATCAGAACATGTTTGCAAACCATAACTCTGAGTGTTATATCCTTTTCTCCCTATCCCTTTTTCTCTCTTATCTATCTAGATTTCAAATTCTTCAGGAACTCTCTTAATGTTTCTACCAGTATAATCTTGACTAACACAAATAACGATTAATTAATTTCTCTTCTCAAAATGTTGGACACAGTTTTGTATTTGATCCATTTTAGCAGTTTTGTTTGCACATAGTTGTTTGCATTCTGAAGCTCTGTTATGGAAGCTGCACATTAAGGAACTATATGAGTATATGAAACCATTAGTGAATGATCGACTACAGGTGGAAAATGGAAGTCGTGGTTATTTTTCTTCAAGTTGCAAGAAAAAGGAGGAAGTCTAAACCAAAATTCAATATTTAAGTGCTTTATGTTTGAGTCTATCTATGACTGAAAATTCATCAGGGCATGTAGATTTGGTTTCTATGCTTCTGACAATTACATGTACAATCTGAGGGAAGAGATCACTAGGTCTTTTGGGTCTTGCAATCTAGCCTAATGATTTGATTGCATCAGTTTCCAAGAATGTCAGCATCCTTCTGGCTGTCTTAAATGTCTGCCCAAGATCCTGCTGCTTTTCATATCTGTCTAAATACCAAGACTGGAGCTGCAATCAACAAGATGCAAGGCCAAAAGTCAATACAACCACTCTTCAAAATCAGAGTCAACAATTAAAGGGATGTAAAGCCAATTGAGCCTTGACCCTTTCAGAGCAGGATTGTAACCTTTCTATTGTATGATTGAGTCCTTTCTTTTTCTAAGTTTTCTGTCTTATTGAAGCAATGTGCTATGCAGACATAATGCTGACCTATGTTATAACATGTATTTTGGATATTTTTAAACAGAGAAATGTCTTTTCCCAGAAGTATCACAATTGAACGTATCAAGAGGAATGGATTGAAGAGCTTGTAAAATGTATTTAAATCAGAGTGAATAGAAAGGATCAATCTAATGTACATTATGTTGCTGTAACAGATGGAATGGTTGGACAAAATTTGTTTCATTGAAAGAATAAACTGCAAAGACTGTTTATGTTAAACAATATTTCAGCCAATTTCTTACAATTTAACTAATATAATTTAAAAAAAAAATCATACTGATGATTTCCATTGGATTTGCCTGCATTCCCCTTAGAGACACTATAGACTATATTGCTGAGGGAACTTAT
The DNA here is from genome assembly GCF_007399415.2 of Gopherus evgoodei. Taxonomy (NCBI): domain Eukaryota; kingdom Metazoa; phylum Chordata; order Testudines; family Testudinidae; genus Gopherus; species Gopherus evgoodei. Next base: position 109,472,492 of record NC_044327.1, read on the forward strand.
GGTTCTGTAAATTCTGAAACTCTCTTGTTCACAAATATCAAGAAGCTAATTGTCAATCATGAGGCATGTGCAGTCTCAAAATACCGTGGATTGGTCTATAATAGGGTGAAACTTACATGCTCCAAAGAACAGACACAGTATATTCAACATCACCAAGAAAGAATGCTGAGATCCAGCCAGAGGATTCCCTCCATTCAAAAGGCACAGGGTACCATTGAAACTCCTACACTTCCACCTTTCTAGTCAATGGTGTAGGCAAATGATAGGGTATTCCTATTTCCAGCTGATCCCCAGCTGCTATAATTTATACCAGGAACCTTTGCATGCACATCCCCTCCAGGCTTTCACTAAGCATTCTTCAGCCATTCCAAAGGATTGGGGCCATTGTTTGTGTGTATGCGTTTTAAGGTTGTTTGTCCAAGCCCAGGCAGCCCTTAGCTGGGCTTTTATTACTTCTATTTAATGCTCAGTGAGGGCCCAAAACTGCTAACCCTCTATGTGGAGTTCCTTTTAACTTCATTAAGAGTTTCATTTTTCTACCTCTGGTTCCTGATTCTATTATATAAACCTATAAAAAGTTGCTAGATTACATACAGCAGATGCATCAAAGTCTTGATGTTGCACCATCTTGTACTGTTCCAAGTATGTGCAGCAAATTATAGTTGCTGTTTCCTTGAACCAAGATCCATGTCAATTGGGAATATAATATACACTAATGTAGTCTTTACATGTTCAAATCACTATACAAATTCTAGCATGAGATCATTCAGTCCAAACCTATCCACTCATATTTATGTAGCTTTTTGCATCAGAAATAAGAAAAAAATGCACAGAAGAAAACCTCACAATACATAAAGATAATTATTCAGGGCCTAGAAAACAAAACCAGAAACTCATAACTTCACACAGGAAAAGCAGGAGCGGCGCCAGGGTTTTTGGCGCCCTAGGCAGGGCTCCTTCCGCACTCCCGGTCATTGGCGGCAATTCTGCGGCGGGGGAGGGTCCTTCCGAGCTCCTGGTCTTTGGGGCACCTCGGCGGTGGGTCCAAGAGAGAGTGAAGGACCCGCCGCAGAATTGTCGCCGAAGACCCAGAGCACGGAAGGACCCCCGCCGCTGAATTGCTGTCCCCCCAAATCCAGGTGTCCTAGGCGACTGTCTAGGTTGCCTAAATGGAAACGCCACCCTGAGGAAGAGGTATGTTTTCAAACCAGGTTAAAAAAATAACTTTAGCAAAACCAATGTCAAACTTTATGCCATAATTTGGCATTTTATGCTGGAAGAGGCAAAAGCCCAGAGTGAAATCCTGCCCCTGTTGAAGTTTAGGGGAATTTTTCCTTTGACTTCACTGGGACCCAAGATTTCACCCCTACTGCTAACAGAATCCTTTTCTAAAAACAAAACAGCTAAATTTTGAGTGGTTGAATAAAGTGTGTGCTCAGGATAATATTTTGAAGACCAGATCAGTCAAATGCTAACAAAACAATTGACATGAACATTGTAGAATAACCATCAGTCTGGGGTGAGTCTGTCTTATCTCTCAGAAGTTAGTTCTGAATTTGGGATCCTCAGCCATAGCCCACTGAGGAACAGTGACACTCCCCATCTCACTGCATATGTTAAGCCTAATCCAGAGGGCTTTGCTCAGGCCCTACATCTGCACTGAGGACAGCATGGGCAGACCCCTGGTAGAACCCCTGACAATCAGTGGGGCTGAGAACAGCTCAGGGGTTCACTGCACAATTCTTACTGCAGGATCGAGGTCTCACTTCTCACTCATTCCTTACTCTAAAGTTTGTCTGAGGAAACAATGTAAGAATGTGAGGATTTTTTCCTCACATAATAAAGGTTTGTTCTTTTGAGTTCCTGTCTCATGGCCTTGTTCAATAAAGTTCCTAGACAGCCTTTCAATCAACCCGCCTGTTTCCCTCCTGGGATCTCAAACTTCTTTTATTAAAGGGAATGGGAAGTTTTCCTTGGCCACTATATGTTGTTTGTTTTGTCTTTTGGGTCTGTCCTGCATTAATTACTATTGCCCCAACCCTGAAAAGAGCACTGCATTTGCAAACTCATATAACCCACATGCAGCTATCAGCGGGACTGAGGCCTATCACCCTGAATCAGCACATGCCAATCTTGAAGCACTTTAGAAGTTCCACTGAAGTGAAACTACTCATGTGGTCTAAGTTAGACGTGTGCCTAAATGTCTTGCTGCACTGGGGCATATCTCAGTAAGAGAGACATTCTTTCAGCCGAGCTACAGAAAAGGAAAAGTTCAATTCTAAATTATATTTTTATTTATTTGTGATTTGTAAGTAAAGATCAACCTGAACCAAAATCTTGATTGATGTGGGGAGGTGTCAGAACCTGAATCTACATCCAAATCTCACAGTGGAACCCTACCCTTCAGCAGATGGAACAAGAACTTTAGACCGGAATGCTGTGGTGTTCAAAATCTCAATCCAAATGTGTGTGTTGTGCCTTGGGCCCACCTCTATTTATAAAGATAAAATATTGATTGTATACAACCAATATTCTTTAAATTCTTCCCTTTCAAAAATACACTGAAACTGTATATATTTAACAGACAAATTTAGAAATACTCTATTAGACTTCAAAGCTATTTAAAGAGAGTCCCAGATTTAGAATTGTGCGCATTCCTAATTTACCCATGCAATTACTGCATATGTACACATAGTGTCAGCAACTCAGACTTTAAGGCCACAAGGGACCATCCTGATCACTGAGTCTGACCTCCAATATATTGCAAGCCATAAAATTTCACCCAGCTACACCTGTAATAGACCCATAATCTCTGGGAAAGAATTCTTCGTAGTAACTCAGAGTCCTTCCCCTCTAGTGTCCCATCACCAGTTATTGGAAATATTTGCTAATAGCAGTCGTGGATGCCTACAATGGTGTATGACCCAATCTCATCATACCATCCCCTTCATAAACTTATCAAGTTCAGTCTTAAAACAAGTTAGGTTTTTTGCCTCCACTACTCCCCTTGGAAATCTGTTCCAGAACTTCACTCCTTTGATGTTTAGAAACCTTTATCTAATTTCAAGACTAAGATTATTGATGACCAGTTTATATCCATTTTTTTCTTGTGACAGCATTGGCCCTTAACTTATCTAACTCCTCTTCCTCCTTAGTGTTTATCCCTTTGATGTATTTATAGAGAGTAATCATATTCTCCCCGCCCCCATCCTTCAGTTTGTTAGGCTATTCAAGCCAAACTCCTCAAGTCTCCTCTCGTAAGATCAGTTCTCCATTCCTCAGATCATCCTAGTACCCTGTTCCTGTTTGAATTCATCTTTCTTAACCATGGGACACCAGAACTACGCACAGTATTCTAGATGAGGTCTCACCACTGCCTTGTGTTAGTACCTGTTAGAAAATATTAACACTTTTAGTCCTCTTTTTTCTTTGTATAGAAGTTTCATTCATGTATTCACTATTCTCCCAGTGTCATTATGGTATTAGCAAAGAGTGTGTTTGAATTCTCAGATCCACAGCATTGATTTTTAAATTGTAAGTGACCTGTATTTAGGAATTCATCTGATTGAGTGTTGGGCTGTATCTAGTTATCCTCAGCATCCTCAGGTCTGTGGCAATCCAATTATCCAGGCAGGGAAAAAACCCTCAAACTATTAAAAGCATAAACAAAACTTGTTGATTGATAAGGGATACTAGTTATAGCAGATGTTTTTGGTAATGAAGAAGATGATTGAGAATGTTATTGTTAGTGCAAATGGGTTCTGTAAGAGATGGAACAGTAATAATGACCAGATTAAAATTCCCCTTACATTAGTGATCATGTAACGTAAAGATATCATACAAAGAATTCCATAAGTAATGAGATGAAATGAAGATGTCAAAACAGGACACAGTGAAATTAATCATGGGAAAGTATTTTGCCCTCTAAAAATGGGTTTCTTTGTCTCATACCCTATAGAAAGACACAGGGTTTGGGATTTAGGTGGGGAGTGCACTGTCAGCATCCCATCAGTTAGAGGAGAAAGATAAGAGACCAACTCTACCTTACATCAAGGGGGTAATGTATCTATTCTGTCAGTATTCTATAATAGTGTTATACTAATCTCTGACAAATAACAGGCTCAAGTGAAATTTAGTCAAATATGATCAATCTCAAACTGTTATTAAATTCAAACGCAAAACTCTTGTATAATGGTAATAACTCTGTGTGTGCGTGAGAGAGAGAGTGAGAAATACCTCACAGGATGCATCATAGGATTGCATTAGCCTTTTTTTTATGGCCACATCACAGTAGCAGCTCGTAGTCATCCTGTGTTTGGCTAATGCACCCAGGTGTCTCTCATCCTCTGTTGCCTCCAACTGATATGTTCTTAGCCTATAGCAAAAATTCTTCTTGTTAGTTCCTCAGCGCATGACCTTGCATTATTAAACTTCATCTCATTCCTGTTACTCCAGTTTTCAAGGTCATTCAAGTCTTTTTGCTTTATATTCCAATCCCCCTCTGAATTACCAATACCTCCCAACTGTGTGTCATCCAAAAGTCTGAAGAGCACACACCCACTTTTTGTAGCAAGGTCATTAATGAAAATATTAAATTGGTCCCAAGACCAATCCTTGGGGAACTCTATTAGTAACCTCCCTCCAGCCTGACCATTCACTTTGCAGCATGACCTAGTGTAGTCTGCCCTTTTACTAACTCCTTATCCACCTTTTGGTTCTCGTATTAATCCCCATCTTCTCCAATTTATCTACTAAATTTACCATGTGGAACTGTATCAAATGCTTTTCTGAAATCCAGGTAGATGAGATCTAATGCATTTTCTTTGTACATTCTGTTACCTTGTCAAAGAAAGATCAGGTTGGTCTGGCATTATCTACCTTTTGTAAAACCAGGTTATATTTTATCCCAGTCACCATTTACCTATATGTCCTCCACTTCTCTCTCTTTCAAAATTTGTTCTAAGACCTTTAGTACAATTGAGGTGAAATGAATGGGCCTGCAGTTTCCCTCATCACTTCCCTACCCTCTGTTGTTTCTTTCTCCATTGCTGTGCCCTCTTTTACATGGATTTTCCTCCCACTCACTATTAGAATCAGGCATGGAGATTACATGAGCATCCCCAAGCCATCTCCCCCAAATTCCTAGTTTAAAGCTCTTTTATTGAGTTGTGCCAAATAGATCATGCTGGACGTTCCTTTCCCTCCCTACTCAGATAGGGTCCATCCCGTTAAAACAGTCCTCGGTCCATGAATGCCTGCCAGTGGCAGAACATCCCAAAGCCCTCCTTATACCACCACTGCTTGAGTCAACCTTTGATCACCACAATCTTCTTTTGCCTTTGCCCTCCTCCTCTAAGAACAGGTGATTTTTTTTCAATCTACCTAAGCCTCCATTTTGTTAAGTATCTTCCTCAGCCTGGCACAGTCTTCCTTGATGTGTCCCAGTGAGAATCTAGTAATATCATCTGTTCCCACACGAAGAACAAAGAGTGGATTCTTTCATGCTCCCATTAGGATCCTCTTCAGCCTCAGGTCCACATCCTGTTTCCTAGTTCCCAGCAGACAGCACACCCATCTGTTCTCCAGATCAGCTCTGGTGACAGACTAGTGTGGAAGTGGAAAAAGGGAATTTGGATGCAGACATCTTAGTTTTCAACAGAATAGAGTAAGAGTCAAGCTAACTCTAATAATGCGAGACTTTAAGGCAGGGCCTGGGCGAGCGGGAAGCGAGTTGGAAAACTGTAGGAGATGCTGTTTGACCCTGTGTTAGATAAGAATAGAATGCAGGCTGTAGCAGGAATTATTGAGAAAAGTAAGATATCAGGAAGGAATATATATAAACAAGATGTGGCTGTTGATCATTATTGTGTGCAACAAAAGGTATAAATGCTTGCCCTAATTGTTTATCTGGCAAAGACCTGCCTAGGAAGGGGGAATCCCTGTCCGTGCGCATTCTCCCCCTTGCAATTGCTTGAGAATAAACTGTCTCTGACATGTTGCAAACAACCTAAGAGTGAAGACTGCATTTTCTTCCACACCTATCTATTCTTCTTAGGAGGGAGTCATCATATAGACCTGCCTTTTCCTGGTGTATGACTTGCCCCTTCTGTTCTTTCTGGCTGCAAGTTTCCTTGTCTTCTCCCTGTCATTTGCAATCTTCTGTGAGTCATCCTCTATCCTCCCAGGACTCTGAACTCTGGCTATCTCCATTGTCTCTTCTTCATCTCTTGTAGGTCTAGCCACTCTTCTCTTCTTCCTTGCTCTCCCATTCTCTGTTACTGCCTTCCTCTCCTTCATTTTTTCCATCAAAGGACCTGTCCCTCAGTTCTATTTCTCCCTCACTGACCAGTCTTTTCCTCGGTCTTGTTCTTGTAGTCACGTTTCCACCAACCACTTTCTTCATCCACCTGCCTACTCTCAGTTCTCTGATCCAGCTTGCATTTGCAAGTCTTGAGGTTTCACTTCAACATCAGTCCAATGTAGACACACACCAAAGAATAGGAGTGATGGGGGGGCAGATTTTCAAAATGCAATTTTGTTTGTGTACATTCAGATTTGTGGATGTAGTTTAATGCACGTCATTAGTGTGTGCAAATGATTCATTTGCCAATTGCATTTGTATGCACAAACTGAGCACAGATGAGTTTTAACCCTGTAAAGGTGTGTATTGTATATACATATCTGGGTGCATTAGGAACAAAGGGCAAAACACTGAGCGTGCAAGTGACACGTGCACAAACAAAGAGAGAGTAAGAGCTATTTCAGTTCTCCACTCTAACTCTATCAACATAAAAATATACATCAATTATTAATAGTACAATTTAGGTGCTCATCCTGCAATGCGGTCTTTATTTATTCAGAAGTGTAGACTTTAATGGGAGTAGAATGGCAATGGAAATAAGGACAGTCTTGTAAAAGAGGTATTTATTTCCATCAGTCAGAATCCTGAGGTAAAATAAAACTAAACAAGAGTTTTATGATGTCCCACACAATGGACCCTTATTTTGAGTAGAACTTCTAGGTACTAATGTAGTGTAAACATAAATAATTGTAGATCCGGCAAGGTGTGGCCCTGGTGCTTATGACTGGGTGTCGCTTTTTCATGTGGTGAGTTAGGTCCTGTCTCCCGTCCCCCCCATGCCAGATGGTGCCACCCAAAGTGACTCCTCATTGTGCCAGAAACACAAAGGGTGCTGTCTCTTTGGGGAAGGAATAATGTTATCGCTGCTGGCAAGGCATATAAACTCCAGTGCACAAGAAACAATAACGTGCTTCAACGCAAACCCCAGCAAAGGAGTGACACAGCCAAAAACAATAGTATAACAAAGAGGGATTTTATTGGGGGCCGGATAATAGGATCTGAGGAAGGAAAGGGCTTGGGTTACCTAATAAGTGCTAAAACTTCAGCAAAATTTCCCACCACTCAACTCTTCGCAACCTCAAGCACCCTGCCTGGCACATTCCCAGGCAGATGGTATGCTGGAGATCAGTCCAAAACCAAGTGCTGCAGCACTCTGAACAATGGCGAGCATTAAACAGAAAAAAATGAAAAGGGAGATCCTTTTAGAGCATCTTTGCCCCTGGGTAGGGCAGCATCTTCTCCTGGCTCCCTGGTCTGGGCTCCTGTGGAGGTCTCAGTAGCTGGCACTGGGTTGGATCTCTGCCACTCTGGATGCATGTCTCTACAGAGCTGGAACTGCCTGACCCATGCTCTAGTCCCACTGCAGTTCAAAGACTCCCTTTGTGTATATGTGTGCAGTTCAGAGACTCCCTGAGCTGTTCTGCTTCTCTCTATGCTCCAACTCAAAGCTTAAAACTGAAAACTAATACTTGTCTTTGTCTCTGAGTCAGGCTGCCCCTCCCACTGACGGGCTGAGCAGCCCAGGCTCATCACTGGGCCAGCAAACTGCTTGTCCAGACCATCCTATGCAGAAGCCTCCATATTGGCTTCAGCAGGAGTTTCTAGTGCATTCTGTCCCCACCCTGATGCCAACATGCTAGGAAATGGCATCAGAGGGCTCTGATACCCATTATTCTTGTGGTCCATAGGATAGGACCCCCTAGAGGCTCAGTCCAGAGTTCCAGGAGCTACAAACTCCAAGTTGTGCTTACAAATGATGGCCATTGTAAACCTCCATCAGCCACTCAGAACATGCTCTTTAAACTGTTAATGGTTAACCATGAGCATACATAACTGAATTCAAGTAGAATTTTGACTGTTTAAGAACTGGAAGGAAAAAGATATGCGCCCCCCAACAAGGGATGCAATCTCCAAACATGCCTCCTTGTGGTGTGGCATGCAGGGCAGTCCCCTGCCTCAGTTTCCCTTCAGGTTCCTGGAATGAATCCACCCTCACCCAAAAGTCTTTAAAAAATAATATTTCCTCCACTCTTTTGCAGTTTAATGTATTTGATATAGTCCAGGCCTCCAGGAGAGCCTCCCCTTTCTTCCACCTTTAGATTCAGGGCCTCTGAACCTTTAATCCTGGCCTCCCTGACTTGCAAACTCACCCCTTCAGTTCAGGTCTTCCACATCTCTCCTTCTGAAACTATGTCCCAGCAGAGTTCTCCTCTCAGCAAGCTCTCCCTGACAGGGCTGGGAGCCTCCTTTGAGTCACTCACCCCCAGTCATCTGGGAATTCCTTCGACCCATCCCAGGGAGGTCTAATTATCCCAAACACTTCTCTGTGCCAGCTGGAAGGGAGAGGGGCCTTGTCCCATCCACTCTGCAATGTTTCTTTTATAGTCTGGGCAACAGGAAACATGGCCTGGATTTTTTCCTATAATTTCCCCTTCCAGACACCAACTATTCATCAGAACCATAGTCCTCTCACCCGAAAGCCATTTTGGTTATTCTGGAACATGAAATTGGGTAAGTGGCCTCTCAAACTATCTTTTGTGGCCTTAAAGGGACAGTACTTTGCTACAGGACCAAGTAGTATTACCATGCAATTAAAGTACAACACAGTGAACCTTGTCTAAGATGCACTCATAGGAAGAAACTATACAAATTATAGCATAAAGTCACCAACTGGAGATGCAATCAATTCAATTTTAATACGTACTCCACTGTTGTATTACACTCACCATTTACAAGCATTTTAAAAAGAGTTATATAGAATTTGTTTGAAGGTGACCAACTATGCGTTGTACAATTGTTTTCTTCTACTGGAAAAATACAGAACTGTGCTTCTAAGATCTTCTTAGCCTGTTCAGTTCATAAAGCCACATTTGGTACCTTCTTACTATTATCTGAGCATTTATCTATATTTTATTACTAGGACCACAGTGACATTTTCTATAAATAATGTCTAATGGATTCTGAGCTTTGGAAGTTCAAAAGCAACTTTACAATTCATCAAGGTTTGGATCTTCTTAAGAAAAAAATTACAAAGCAACTGATATATTCAACCATACAGGCTTTTTTAATTGACTTCGACAGGAATTCAAATTCCTGTGTGTGCATGTCTTTCTCTTTCTCTCTCTCCATCAATCTAGACATTCAGAAATGCCACCCACCTGCTGCAACAGGTGGGAAACTTGATGGAACTGCCAGCGATTGGGATTGTCCCAAAAGAAAGTGGAGGAGCACTTACTGGAGGAATGCAGGAGTGGCCCCACCTCCTCTAGAGGCTCTGACCACCCATTGGCCAGTTGGAGGCTGAGAGTTGATTGGCCTCTAGTTCTCCCCTTTCGTTATTTAAACCTTTTTGTACCGTTTCAGCAGCCCCATGTCCCCACCTGCATCTGTAGGATAGGTGCTGTGGGATTGCCTGTTTGGAAGTCAGCAAGGATTTTTTTTTTTGGTCTCATTGACAGAGGTCTGGTGGGACTTTCACCTTCCTTGCAGCATCTTGCATGACTAGGTTAAATAGCAGTAGAACTTCTTAGTTAGTGGTGGTACTTGCTAGAGATTCATTCAAACCAGTGGGATTAAAAGGACATGTCCCTGAAGTAAGTGACTTGGGATTTTGCTGATGGACCTTGTACTTATGGGATTGGAGAAAACTTTGAAGCCTGGTGGGGAAGAGGGACAAAAAGATTCAGAAGAGCAAGCTGAATCCTAGAGGTAAGCTAAAGATCGTCTAGCCAGAATTATGGGTTATATGGTGGGAGCCCTATAACCCCTGCATTGGAGCCACTTAAAATGCCTGGTATGAATGAGTCTGAGAATGGGGAGCAACCCTCCCTTGTGTCAAATTTAAGTGGCAAGCCACAACTTTATTAAAATCCATCCCTGTGTCTAGCTGCATTTGCTGCCATGTCCAGATCAAGAGTTTTCAGCATTAACAGAAAGCCAGGTTGGTGACTGGTTAGGAGCCCAAAGGAAACACCTAAATTACATGAAGTTGGGCAGATTAGTCACCCTCATATTCCAGAAAGACGACCAAATCTGGGAGACACTGAGTCCCATCAGTATGCAACAATTCATCTTTATCAAAGTGGTATAGTCAAGAAAGGCCTGGGTAGAACCCCATCTGTTTGGGCATCAGAGAGCCCAGCCAGCACAGCATAAGGATGCCCAATATTGATGAATGCTGTCACTTTTCAGAGGTGTTTTAACCTTTCTCTTTTCCATTGAAAGTGAAACCAACTCTCTCAAGCTTTCCTCATGCAACAACTTGATGTCTTGAGACCTACTCTCCACTCAGTGACGGGATGCTAAGGGAGGGACTCCAACAGGTGACTGCAGAGTATCACTTCTTTTGTTTTGTATTCTTTGGGCAAGGTTCTGAAGCCAGGATCTCCCATGGTTCTCATTAGACATGCCAGTATTGAAGGAGTATTTTGTGTCAGCTAAGGTTAAAATTTTCCTATTAAAATCAGATGTTTGACAGGGATATATGGCTAACCCAGAAGTATTTTGTTGCATCACAGACTGAATTAGAATATGTTTTAATAATTGGTTATGATAGTCTAAGTATTCAATAACCAGTTTGAATTTCCTACATATATTTGAAATTTACTAAAGCCCCAGCTCTGTTATTCAACTCAGAGTAGTCTGGCCCTAGGTTTCCACAAGCTATGCTTCAATGTCCAGGGTCACGATCTTCATGCAGAAAGAACTCCCCATACAAAGCATCTAAAGCCTCAAAATAAAATTCCTGAATCAGGGATTCTCCTTCCCCAGTATCCCTTGGTTCTCTCTGATAGCTTTGGTCACATCCCAGGTTCCTTCCCATTCCCATCCAAGAGAGACCCACCCACAGAGATCTCCACAACCAGATGAAGAGAAAAGAGAGCTCTTTTATACCCCTGCCCCTTTCCCAGTATGCATTACTGCCAATCTTACAAGTCCCAGAATGCTTTACTACTTTAACAAAGTTGTGCCAAGCTACAAAAATGCCTTAAAGCGCCTCACACTATTACAAGCACATTGCATCAATAACACTTTGTTGCCTTATAAGCAGCCATCATGGATTTTGTTCATCATATCAGAATGGTGTAAAACATTAGCAACCTAGGTAATCTAGATCCAGTACTAACTCTGAGATTTTATGTGCAATAATCGTCTGACTGTCTTAATTGGGCTTGCAGCTATTTAGTTTTCATGAGCTGTTTAGATATATAACCACAGCTTTAAAAAGATGTTTTCAATTGTTCTCAAAAGAGGCTTGCCCTGCCAAGATCAAATAAAGCTCTGTAAAGATACAGACACTATAGAGTAAACATATTTTTAAGATTTAAATATTTTTCTGCCAGCAACACTATAATTTGAGAGCCAGAAAGCTGTATGCAGTCCATTCTCTGCAGTGTTCCAAGGGAAAAAATAATCAAAAACTGCAAAAAATTTACTTGGACCTACTATAATCTCACAGTCCCAGAACATTTCTATCCCCTTGAAGTTATGCTACAGTGATGATGGTCATGTCATCTGTCCCTTCAATTACAGCTATTTCTCAACAACATTAATTCCAGAAAAGACATTTGCTTTGCAATCCACACAATTGGTGTAAGGATGGGAAAACATTAAAACTTGGGGTCAGATAAGCCCCTGAAAGTTTGGGATGAATCATTGCAGCTCACAAAATCAGGTATCTTGTAAGGTTCTCTCTACTTCCTGATTCCAGTCAGGATAGAAATACTGCCAGAGCCACCTCTCATGTTATTGTCACACCCAAATAAAGGTAAGAACAACACCGCCTTATTGTATCTGAATCAGTTGCCAGTTCCCAACAACCAACCAGTCCTTTGCCTTTCTAGTGAACACTGCACCTATTGTACTTACTGTATCAGGCAATTAATAATACACTGGCAATACAAACATACATAAAGCTCTGAGAAGAAGCTGTCGGGTTACAAGTTCAACAGGATTTAGGATTTTTTGGGAGATTTTCTCTTTATGTTTTAATTTTAACAAAACTAAAAGAGCCTTGAATTTTGTCCAACTACATGTGTAACATTTCTTGTTGCCACTACATATTTCTGCATATCCATTACAGTAAGTACTAAGTGTACTTGACTTAATATGAATAATTCAATTATTTAACCTACTGAACAAGTCTGTGTTTGAATACACATTGTAATAAAAGTGCTTTATTTTTGTTATAGACATCTGCAGTGATATGTAGTGTAAGATTGCTTCCTATGGGATTTAGCTTCTTACCAGAATTGTAGCTTTGATGCCATTGTCCCAGTGCAATCATATGCTGGCTTTGTACTTTTGTAGGCACTTGGTTTAAAACTCAAAATTTCATTTCCCATTGTGGTGGGTTGCACTCACCAACTTGAGCGCCCCCAGAGACCAAGCACAGTGCACCAATCTCTTCAGCTCTCAGCCTGCCTCTGCAGGTCATTACTGGCTCAGCCCTCTGGCCAGGATCACACAGTCCAAACCCTTCTGGGATACAACAAACTTAAACAGAAGAAGTTCCTTGCCCTTCAGGGCCCATTATAAACAAAATGGTTTCATGCTCTTCTAGGGCTAAATGCTCTTTCTGAAACTGAATTAATAAGGATCCTTCTGAACTGCTACCACTGACTGGGTACAGCAATGAGCCCTGGCCCAGACTGGTTCCTTTGGCTGTAAGCTACGGAGCATCTCTCTTCACTCCTTTAGCTCTAGCCAGGAATTACCTTGCTACCACCAAGCAGCTTCTTTTATTTCAGCCTGCTAATTCCTGATTGGCTATTGCTGGTCCCTAGTCATTCCAACCCTACCACACCTTCTGTTCCCAGCTTCCTGGTTTATACAGGCTCCTCCAGATGAACCTGCTTCCAATCAATTCCCTGCTCCCTGGCTCCTCCTCTAGCTACAGCCTGTGGAGCTCATTGGCAGCCTGCCTGGCCATCTTAACTACTTCCAGTCCTGAGAAATGTGGTGTTTTGCCTAAAGCCCCAGTACCAGGAGTTGTGGGATTTCCTGAGAATCTGAACTTTTTATTGTTTTTAAGAGTAAGTTTCTAGACCTCATGGTTGCAGAGAAAAGCTTGAAAACATGAATTTTAAAAGGTCAAAAAAATGGAAGACAAATAAAAATAATGCAGACTAAAAAAAATAATCTGAGCAAATTTCATGATTTTTCAGGGCCTGACTCATGATTATTTAATTATAGGGTGTATTTTTAATTCCTTATTTTAATTCCCCATCCTTCTATTCCATCACCTTCTATTCCATTTCATCAACAGTATTTCAGTGATTACCTCTCCTAAACTTTTTCTATGTAACTTCAGTTCTACATCAGCTACTGAAATGGACCCATCTTTATTAATTCAGTTTTGAAATGAAGAACCTAACAAACCAAAAGTCGCAGCACTCAGTCAGCTGTATGGACTCTAATTCAGCATAGTGATATCAAGTATAATATTAAAGTATCCTAACATACATATCCAACACCAATGTTATCCTTGGCTAACATTAAAGCTAGTTACAATCTCTGACAAGTAGGAGAAAATTCAAAGCAAAGCTTAACATTTGTTCCTTAGTTCATCTCATTGCCTCTCACTTGTAGAAGAGGAAGGATGGTCTAGTCATTAGGGTGTTTGCCTAGCACTTGGAGACATGGATTCTAGCCTCTATTTAGTCACAGACTTCCTGTGTGAGGTTGGACAAGTCACTTAGTCTCTTTGGGTATGTCTATATTGCAGCTGGGATCAAACCTCCCAGCTTGGTTTGATGGACTCAAAAATAGCAGTGTGAATGCTGCAGCTCAGGGTCTCAAGCCTAAGGAGGGGCCAGCTTAAGAGTCTGAGCTGCAATGTTCACACTGCTATTTTTAGCACGATCCCAACTGGGAGGCTTGCTCCCAACTGCAGAGTAGAGACACACTTTGTGCCTCAGCTCCTCATCTGTAAAATGGGGCTAATACCACTGCCCTACCTTACCCGGGTGTTGTGAGGTAACTACATTAAAGGTTGGGAGCACTCAGATACTATGCTAATGGGTGGGCCATATAAGAGATTGTGATGGGATACACTGTGTGCCATGATACCTGGGGAATACAGGACAAGTTAAAAAGGTAGATTCAGCCTCCTTGCTTGTAAACATCTTTATTTCTGTGTCACTTTTTCCTACCTCATGTTAATTTTTTTTAAGTTTTAGTTAAAAGTATTTGTGAATTAAGAGCTATTCACGTAGCTGAAGTTGAAGTATCTTAGTTCGACTTACCTGGCTGTCCTCACGATGAGCTCCACCGTCAACTCTGCTTACTCCTCCTGCTGAAGTGGAGTACAGGCATCGATTTGGGGATCGATTTATTGTGTCTAAATGAGACACAATAAATCAATCCCCAATAGATAGATTACTACCCACCTATCCGGCGGGTAGTGTAGATGTGGCCTAAGGCCTTGTTCTTAGACTAAGGCCTTTGGCTAAATAGCAGGAGAAGCCGTAAGCTGGGAAGCAAACTGTCACATCCGCACTGGTCACACTGAAATAAGGCAGTTTTGGGCTGTTAAAAAGGTGATCCAATCTATCATTTCCAGATAAAAGGAAGAGCCTAGAAAATGGAATAGAAAATTTAGTTTGATAGTTTTCTGTTTGGTAAGAACTCACTTATCAATAGACACAGCTGGGAAACCCTTATGTCTTTATAGATGTAGGTGTGAAATCCTTACTTCTATATCGTTTTGTCATTATAGTTTCCACTTTTCTATTACACTGCTCTACAGCCAAAATGCTTCTGAAATAAATGTAGTCCAACTTTACTAATTCTGGGTCACTGAGAATGAAAATGATGCTTAAAATTGTTGATTGGCTCTAGTTTTCAAGATATGCTATTGGGTCAGTATATACGACCCTTGACTTGGAAATGGAGGAGGATAAGTGAGTTATAAAGGGAAGGGATCTCAATTTAAACCAGAAATGACTAAAATACATCTTTGACTGGATCTATGAATAAATCTATGACTGGGTTTGGACAGTACTTGCTTTTTAGGCAAAACAATGAATGATGCAATCTGAAGCTGGTATTGCATCATACATGATAAGAATTGCATCATGTTATTCCTATAAGTCATGGATGATGCAATCATAACGAAGCTTACATCATTCTGCTGAACAAATTGCCCTATATCAGCTCTAGAAAGCATACAGTGTCGTGCTCTCTTATTTGTCAGTGTTTGATTTTGCAAAGGGACATATTTCTGTTTAGCCAAAGTGAGCAGAGATGCCTCGTACTTGTGTGAACAGTGCAGATAACTTCTGCTATGTTTGTGGTGAAGTGACTTTTGCATCACAAAAGCACAGTATAACCACTATGGTTAAGAAAGCCTATCACCTTTATTTTGGCTGCAAAATTGGAGATCAAGACAAGAGGTGGGCCCCACACATATGCTGCAACACTTGTGCAACAAATCTTAGCCGTGGTTGAACAGGAAAGGGAAATCTATGCCTTTTGCAGTGCCAATGATTTGGAGAGAGCCAACAGATCATACCAGCAATTGTTACTTCTGCATGGTGCCTCCAGTTGGGAAAGGTGTGTCAAAGAAGAAAAAGTGGACTGTGCATTATACAAACATTCCATCAGCTATACGCCCAGTACCCCACGGAGAAGGCCTGCCGGTTCCTGATGCACCAGAATCATTCTCACTTGTTCAGACGAAGAAGAGGAAGAGGATGAAACTTCTGGTCCTGAACCATCAATGTCACAGGACCCACATTTTCTCCCATCCTCCTCCTCTGAACCACACCTCATAACACAATGTGAACTGAATGACCTTGTCAGGGATTTGGAACTACCCAAGAGAAAGGCAGAGCTGTTGGGCTCCAGACTACAGCAGTGGAATCTCCTGGCAGGCTATCATGGCAAATGGAGCCCATCAATGCTTGCAGACTATTGCTGGACAGTGACAAGAGATGCTCCATTTAATGAATACAAGAGACAAGCCAAGAAGCACCGAGTAGACACTGAATAGGACTAAACTATGTACATAATAGTTTTTTGCCTTTTGTTTCATAATAAATTTTATTTATATAACCCTTTTGCTGATTTTTAAAGTGTTACATAAACAGGACAGGTGAAATATTATCATGTAAAGCAACCATAAACACATGAAAAGACCTAGGTTTACAATTTATGATTAAAACTCTACTATCTACACAATAAACATAGACATAAAATGTAAAAACTTAAATATCTTAGAAAAAGTAGCCAATCAGTTGTTTTAATTGTCATATTTGAATTCAGCACATCAAAATATATAATAAATATCACATTTTATCTCTGAAGCAGACGACTTCTCAAAAATTGTAGACCAGTGTTATTTATTTGCATGATCTCTGTCTGGTTCTATGATTGTTTCTGTCTGCTGTATAATTAATTTTGTTGGGTGTAAACCAATTAAGGTGGCGGGATATAATTGGTTAGATAATCATGTTATGATATGTTAGGATTGATTAGTTAAATTTCAGTAAAATGATTGGTTAAGATATAGCTAAGCAGAACTCAAGTTTTACTGTATAGTCTGCAGTCAATCAGGAAGTATGGGGGGGTTGGAATCATGTTTGCTAAGGAGCGAAATGGGAACAGGGACACAGACAAAGCTCTGTGGCATCAGAGCTGGGAAGGGGGACACTGAGGAAGGAAACTGGAACCATGTTTGCTGGAAGTTCATCCCAATAAACATCGAATTGTTTGCACCTTCTGATTCTGGGAATTGTTGCCTTCTGTTCATGCGAGAAGGACCAGGGAAGTGAGAGGGTGAAGGAATAAGCCCCCTAACAGGTGTATTTTAATGTTAGCTAACACTGTTAAAATCCTAGTGCAGACAAGGCACTTGTAGTTTTAATACCTACTAGCTGGTCAAAATATTAATAAGGCACCATAGCATCTTAATATTAAAATGCCTAGACTTTTCACACAAGATGCTGAGTAGCCATTTTTTACTTTATTTGGTTTTGATTTGGCACGGAAAATTGAAAAACTGTCATTTCAGTTTAATGTGAAATTATTATTTTTTTCAGTTTAGCCACTGCACTAAAAAAAGTAATAAATGATTTGCCCAGCTCTAGTGCTGAGGGAGTCCCCAGTGGTCAGTTTTCCAGAGGGCTCTAGCCCATGGTGCTCTGCACACAGATGTCCCAGTTGGCTCTTAAACCCCCAGGTGCAGGTGAATAACTTCTCTTTCCAACCAAGCCTGCCTGGGGAGGGTGTGGAAGTTCCTTCACTGGAGGTTTTCAAAAGGAGGCTGTATAGCCATCTGTCTTGGATGGTTTAGACACAACAAATCATGCATCTTGGCAGGGGGTTAGACTAGGATGACCCGAGACTAGTCCCCTCTAACCCTATAGTTCTATGATTACATTTTCCTGAATGATAAAAGAGAGAAATGGAGCAAGGCAAAGAGCACAAAAGAGGAAAGAAGGGAAATATTTCAATGAGGTGTTGATCTCATATAGACCATAACAAATTGCAACCTTCAGAACACATTAGGACCTGATCCTGAGCAGCGGAGGATGAAGAGTGCTCCCACCCAGAAAGCCCTAATGTTCCACTTGCAGGATTGGGGCCATGCATTTTTAAATACAAAATTCTTCATTGACTGTATGGTTGTTACAGAACCATCAGAAACTACAGAAATATTCCCCTCAACACACACACACTTTGATATGACAGGTTGCAACAGCTGCTTCCAACACAGTCTATTTTACTAAAAAAAAGTACATAAAAATGTTTGTGAACTAAAAATCTGAATCAAAATAACATGTTCCTCAACAACCTATTTTTTCCAGAAAAGCCAAATTCACAGGTCTACATTATGGACTTGCTATGCAGTCTGCAAACTTTAGTTAAAAGGAATTTTGTGGCCCTGGAAATCTGTAACTTCTAGTTTCTATAAAAGTCAAATAAATAACTAAACAGCCTAACTAATTTCCACAAATCAATTGTAAGACATGTTGTGAGCTGAAACACAAAGAGTACATTTTCATGATCCTGCCGCGAAGTCTGAAACTACAGACCTATAATGGAAATGATGATTCTTAGTATTCATCATTTTTATTATTATTCCTCGTTTATTTTGCAGCTACAATGTATTAGGCCCTATGAAAGACACAAAGGATATGTCTATGCAAGCAGCTGAGAGTGTGCTTCCCAGCACAGGTAGGTAGATGTACTTGCTCTGCTTAAGCTAGCATGCTAAAAACAGTAGTGTGGCTGCAGAAGCACAGGCAGCTGCTCTAGGTAGCCACCCCAGTATGAGTCCAGGAGGTCAGGCAGGTTTGTACTCAGGCAGCTAGCCCAAGCCACTGCCCTTGCTGTCACGGCCACACTGCTATTTTTTAGTGCTTGAGCAGAACTAGCATGTGTCTGTCTACACATGCTAGGAAGCATACTCCCATCTACAGTGTAGACATACCCAAAGAGAAACACAGCCCCTGCCCTGAAGAGCTTACAGTGAAAGGCCCTGATCCTGCAAGCTATTCCAAAAGGGTGGACCTGTGTGGCTGTGCAGAGCCCCATTGACTTCAGTTATTTCATTACCAAGCAGTGGCATGCAAGGATCCACCCACATTGATCACACGGCAGGATTGGGGCTGTTGGACATGCAAACATTTACACCTATGAATGAGCTTTATTCATGTCACTAGTCCCATGTGAATAGTCAGTGGAAACAGTCGGAGCTCAGCCCCACTCAAGAAGCAATCAATCAGCACATTGCACTAGCAGGACTTCACAGTAGCATCCTGAACATTAGTATCAGCTTTATATCCTGGTGAGTGTATTGCATTTTCACAGTAACCAAACATACCAGAGATGAAGCAATCCAGTGCTTTCCTGAGTGTGTGTGGTAGTGCCTGGGTTCTCTAATGAAAAAAGAAACAAAGAATTAAGGTAGCCCCAGACAGATAGAAATATGATTGGGGTTTCCAAAGTTATTGTAACCAAGTGCTGCAATTATTTGTGTATTTTTATTAAACGGATTGCAGTTTTGCTAAAATGGTGTGATGGAATTACTGTAATGTTTAATGTTATTCCTCTAAATGGGACAAAATTGTAATTTTCAAGCAAAAATACTGTTTTCAAATAAAAAGAGAGATAAAATGAGATCTTATCCCTTATTCATGAGAGACAGATGTTATTTTTGGCTGTACAGTTTAATGAATACCATATTATGATCTTTTTAACCTAACACCAGAAATAACACTTCTAGCATTCAGAAGCTTAAATCCACTTTCAGTAAAAGCTTCTATTAACATTCAGAACTTTTCTTAGTTCCCATTGCAAAAGCTTTAAGCTGTCAGCTACATACAGTCCCCATTGTGCAAGGATTTTTTTAAACCCATCAAAAGGTATTCATGCAAATGATAGAATCCTTAGCAGTTTGCTAGCTGAGGTTGGAAACACTATCTTTGCAATATTTTCCGGTTGCTTTTCTTTATAGCACTTCACTTACTGATCTGATATCTTAGTGTTGTCAGGGAGGGTGTTTGTTTTCTTTCTCTAAAAAGGGAACACTGCATCATTTAAAAATGCTATTATATTTATGTTTTTTTTATTGATTTTGGGATATGCCTGCCAGTAAGTACCAGCTGAAACTAATTACCATCCGTACAAAATCTCCATGCTGAACTGGGCTGCTGACAAAAATGTAACAAGAAAATGAATAAAATGTTTCTTGGGAGGCAGAAGTCTTTTTTGCTAACCAGTGACTACAATGAAAAATAACACATACACCCCCATTACAAATGGTTATTATTAGAATTTCACTTTTATAGGGATAACTTTATTTCCAACGAATGAGCTGCAGCTTTTCCTAACTGCTCGATTTAAGCCAACTACAAAAGATTTCTTGTGTGCCTGCGTGGCGAGTGTGTCAATGTTTGAGATAAGATTTCTCCCATCCAGTGCAGTAGAACAGCTCAGAACAAATGATGTTGGAATGAGAAAGAGCCTCCTAATCCAGCATCCAGTGCAGTATTCGGAGTTTTGGATGGGAGAACTAGTCTCGCTATTCCATACGCTATTAATCTTGTTCATGACTCTTCAGGTGAGTGTTGTTACTTACACATAAGGGCCAGAGGTCTTCGGCTACAGATTAGCAGCACTCAGCAAAGCTCAGGAGCTGGGGCAGGGAGGAAGAAGGTGGTTTTAAGACACCTTTATGCCCCCACCCCATCCCGAGCTGACCAGGGACCAGGCCCATTCTCCTCATAGGTGTAAGCAGACCGAGGGCTGTCCAAACTTATGCCTGACACCTCATGGCCTTATAGAGCTATTCCCATATCTGTGGATCACTGGAGTAGATGGATGTCCTTTCTCTCAGCCATCACCTCTTCCACAAGCCTGATATGGTGTGGCTAACAGAGCAAGGCAAAGCAGCCAAAGTGCCAGGGTCAGCATCTGGCCCAAAAACTTCTTAAAGGAACACCAAATTTGTGGTAGAAAACAAGAACAAGATAAAGCTGAAACAATATGCTATGGCCTATTTTTAGCATGCTAGCTTGGGCACCTCTCCTTGAGTTGGAATTTATACCTCCAGCTGAAAGTACAGCCATACCCATAGCACACCTTTCTGGCAGCAGAGTAGGGTTCTTTCCTAGCACTCAAATTTACACGGGGGGCGAGGGGCTACCTGCCACACAATCAGTGCACCGCTGCTGGAAGTGGGCATGGTTTGCTGTCTGTGGGGTGTAACCAGGCAAGCAGCCCCCCTAGACCATATGCTGTGACATACAATGCAAATTAAGGCTGCTGCTAACATGCTTTTTTTTTTAGGAACAATAAGGTGGGTCCCGCAGTGTGTTACTTTCTATGCCAAATTGAGCCATCCTGTCATGTGTCCTCTACCCCTAGCATGGCTCCAGTGAGCAGGACCAGGCCTTTACCCTACACATCCTCCTATATCAATCTGCAAAGGACCAGTTCTAAAAGTCTAAAGGGGCACTACAATGTACTTATTCAATGGAGAACACAAACATGCTACACTTTTTCTTGAAATGTCAGTCTTCATTCCTTCACTATCTTCTGTTGCAAACCCTAATTGATTTCAGCGTGGTCTTTAGTGTATGAATTTCTTTCACTGACACACGGATTATTGTAGAGCCATTTTTGGTCACCAACATACACACATGGCCTGATTTTTTGCACCCGCTATTTGCAGTAACAAAACTGCTGGTGTAAATTTTCATCAGCAGATATCTGCAGGTACAGCTGATATCATTTCATAGCTAATACCTGATAGGCACCATCAAGTACCCAAATATCTAACTGACATCAGTTATACTCACAATTCTTTGTGCCTTGTAAATTGTCCGTGTGAAAAGGGGGCTCAGGCATCAAGTTTCAGTTAAATCAGGCATTGACAATCTCCTCTTGGCATCCAGACACTCACTATGACTGATTAATAAAGTAACATATCCCAGAATCTGGAGGTTAGAAACACAACAAAGCAGATGTCGCTGGGTAAAGCTGTAGTAAAGTGACTTGAATAAGGCTGAACAGAACACAATTTATGGTGTTTAGACTGCACCAGTGCTGGCACAGATCTATAACGACAGCAGGCCAAAAAAACACTCAAAACTTTGGAGGTAATTTAAATATGTCTGCACATGCACTTGAACAGCTTCCAATATTTTGTTTTAACTCCTGCCTTTGCTTTTTATTTTAATATTTCCAAAGTACCTAATCCACCCTAGTGACTATTGACCTTACAATTTGCATTTTAAAATGCAATGTTTTGAAGTTATATATGTCCATGAAGAGCACTTTTAAAACCTTCACTGTTTTCTTATTATTTGC
This sequence comes from Gopherus evgoodei, assembly GCF_007399415.2. Taxonomy (NCBI): domain Eukaryota; kingdom Metazoa; phylum Chordata; order Testudines; family Testudinidae; genus Gopherus; species Gopherus evgoodei. Next base: position 109,494,672 of record NC_044327.1, read on the forward strand.
ATTTTTCTATCTCCAAAATCAAACGGCTCATTTCAAATTTCCTTCAGAAAATCCTCTGCCTGGGCTCAAATGCTGAATGCTAGATTTCACTTGACAGTACACGTTATGGATCAGTTAAAAATGGAAAAACTGACAGAAATATGGGGCTGTGGATGTGCTGTTACAGGATAATTTCTAGCTTTGTAAAGAGAGAAAAAACACATTTTTGAATTGTAATGCTCCACAAAAAGGGCAAGGTCCTAAGCTAGTGAAAAAAACCAGCCTTCTGCTATTGCTACGCTGACTGACAACAGGTAAGGATTTGGCCCCAACTCCTTTCCTACTAAATATTTTACTTTCTTGACGTGATCATGGCTTAGAAGGAGAGGTGTAATCTAATAATCTCAACACAGCAAAGGAGCCAGAAATTTGAGAGTTCTAATCCCTTAAAACACTTAAACTCTGTCACAGTTTCCTCATCCTTAAACTGGGGATAAGAATCCTTACCTGCTGTACTGGGTAGATGCAAGGATCAATTAGTCAATGTTAAGTACTTTAAAGATGAAAAGCTCTATATAGATAATAATCATGTTACAATCTAGGTCTCAATCCTATCCCTGGGGAATTCTGCACCACTGTGCAATGCAAAATTTTGCAGAAATTAATGTTTTTTGCATAGAATTTCCTTTCCCCCACAGAAATGGACTGCAGTGCTGCTGGCCACCACTAGACCCCAGATTGCATATGGAAGACATTGGTGGGGGTGGGATTATTAATTGATCATCAAAATAATCCACCTGTATCTTAGAAGGAATGTTTTTAAATCTCTACTAGATGGGTGTCTATTTTAGCTGTGAATCCCTTCCCTGCAAGCAATCCCACAGCCTCCCTTGGCAGCTTACTCCATCGCATTGTTCTTCTTATAAACCTTTCATACTTAACTTACATTTTCCTTGCTGCATTGTCCATTACTACTTCTGTCCTCAGTGACTAATGTGAACAAGTGATACCAGCTCTCATCATGACACCCGTTGGATGTATTGTAGTCAGTTCCCATGTCTCCATCAATCATCTCTACATTAAACATTCTCGCTTCTCTTAACATTTTCCACATAGGTCTTATTTTCCAAAACATGTATCATTTTTGCTGCTCTCCTTTGAACTCTCTCCAACTTGTCTTGGTCTTTTTAAAATGTGGTGCCCAGAACTGAATAAAGCACAGTTAATGGTGCATTGAGTAGAACAGAATAATTATTCTTGCTCTATGCGTGTGATACTCTTGCTAATACAACCAAATACAATAGTGGCATTTTTTTCAATCAGTGCTGCATAGTTGAGTGACTCCATAGTCAGTTTACCATCTACTATACTCCCCAGATATTTCTCTGATGTCTATATCCACACAGAATTCTCTCATTCTATATTTATTCCTTTCTATGTGAACCATACTTTTTTGTTCAAGTGACTTTAGTCCATTTCTCCAATGTGTCAACATCATGTCAGAGTATTTTTAAACCATACTCACCAAAGTATTTATAGCTCTTCTTATACCACTAGCCTACTCTCCACCACTTCTGTCAAGCCAGTAATGAAAGCAGTGAATAGCATTGTCTTCACAATGTGCCCCTACATCATCCTAATTTGACAATAAGTGAACAATTACTTTCTGTGCTGTTTTTTTTAAAATTCAGTTTTATGGGGAGAATTGAGTCCATTTTACACTAGTTCCATCTAATCCACACTTCTGCAATTTCCCTATGAAAACTTGATGTGCAATTATACAAAATTCCTTAATAAAATCTAACATTAAAATTATGATAAACACCTGAGTTCTTCTTGCACACAGCTGCCAAGTCTCTCCATGACAATCTAACAGTAGAGGGGTGGCAGTATGCTGCTAAATAGTTCCCTTTTATTGTTTCAGCACAACCCACATACAGTGGGCAGATATTGTAATTAAGGGGTCCTTGAAAGGTAGAGTTTAAACATCTCACCCTCGCCAAAGTATATACTTCCCATCAAGGGCAAGTGTCTTTTTAAAAAAAAAATAAAACTTCCTAATTCCTAAAAAAAATTAGGAAGGGAATTTTATTCTTCAGAGAATTTTAACAAGGTGCTTAATCCTGCTTTTGATCAATCAAATGTACACAGCGGGCATTCAGGAGGAGCAAGTGCAAATGTGTTGAATCACTTAGAAAATGAGGATATGGTGAATGTCCAGCAGGATCCACAGGTCAGGGAATATACCACAGGAGTATTTTAATTTACTATACACACTATTCTGCTACTTATGGATCTTATTCAGGGACTGATATGAGTTTTGTTACTAGGACCTTGGCTAGTTTAGTCAAAAAAGCTAATCTGGGAGTGATAACTTGGTCTGCATGTATTCGATTCAAAGATTGGGAGTCAATGGAAAAACAAAGAGCCTGGGAGTTGTTCTCTGACCCTGTTAGAGGTCAAGAGCTGGAAGAAAAATTTCAGAAATATATACAAGAAAGTGTTGAGGAAGGGATCAATAAAAGTGTTCTCTGGGGAGCTGGAAAGGCCATACTGAGGGAGATCCTTATAAATAAAGCATCATACCTCAAAAAGATGAAAGCTCCAGATGAAGAGAGTTTGGTTAAATAACTCTGGTTTGGAAGGCAGACAAATCTACGTGATCTCAATACCTTCCCATCCCCCTTTTAATCTAACAGTGAGGTTTTTCCTTTCTGTGATCTCATTTCTCTTGACCTGCGCCTTCCCTGCCTTATAAATGGTTATCCAGAATCTCCTTGCAGGCTTTGTCCATCTTCCACCCACACTTTGTGGGCAGGAGTTGTTCCCACAACTGTCTCCATTCACAAGTCTTTGCAACAGAGGCAATCTAGTGATCTGATTTCTGCACCCTTGCCCTCTTTATTTTGGGGCATAGCATATCCTATCACCCATTGTCCCTTTTATCTATCATCTCTCATTCTTATAGCCCTATAATTGTATTGCTGGGTTCCTCATCTCAAGGCCCTGGCTGCAAGCATTTTGGGGACAGCCCTTCTCCTTCAGATACTCTCAGGCTTCCTTTTTCCCCAAATGCCTGCTCAGTCAGTTCTTCCTTTTCTCCATTTTCTCCTGGGGAATGTTCATTTCCCTTTCACCCCCTGGCTTGTATCCTGTTTTCTCTGGCTTTTCTCTTCCCCTACTTTGATCCCTTTCTCAATCTTCCCCAGTGGCTCAGTTCCCTTCTGCCATGGACCTCAGATACCTACTTTCTTCTTACAGGGCAAAGGGTTACAGTCTGTCCCTAACACCGCGGGATAGGGCAACCTATCCACAACCCCAACCCATTTTATCTGAACTTTCCCCAGACCTCCAGGGGTATCTCAGCCAATGGGGCAGAGTTTTCACTCCCCATGGAATCACTCCAGACTCAGCCCCTCCACGGGCAGGATTCAGTGTGGCATTACCACATCTTTCCTGGCAAGCAAACACCCTGATGCAGTGTCCACTATGCCAATCTCCCATCTGTTCCCCACCTTCACTGAGATGATTGGCATTTTTATCTGCTACTTCCTCAAGGTCCCAGTCCAACCACAAAATTCAGTCAGCCAACAGCCCACATAAGGGCAGTCTCTTTCTGTATGTCCCAGTTTCTCACCATTAATAGAAGGCAATTTCTCAACTCCACCAAGGAGTTGTCTCCTCCCTTTTCTTCTCTGCAAGCTTTACTCCTGCCACTTCTCCAACCTTCTTTCCCTGCTCTAGCCTGTTATGTGGACGCACCCCCTTACAGGGGAAATCTGCTTCCTCAAATTTTTCTGCAAGTTTGACCACCACTGCCAGTGTTATGAGTAGATGCCTCCTACCCCATACACAGGTGTGCTCAAGGTGGCTTTGCAGAAATTGATCCCTCATTATGGAGTTCATAATTTCATTAATAATCAGAAATTTATCCCTAGGAAATATCAAAGTGACATTATGGGTAAGAGCTGAGATTACTCAATTTGGGACAGCTGTTCCCGGGTCCTGACTTGAAGTCATACCAAGAGAGATGTAATAATGTAAATAATATCAATATCCCTTATTTCCAATATTTACATGTCAAACATGGCTCTATCTAGACCTTTAATGACATATGATGAGTTGAACCAGCAAGCTGGAACAAAAAGGTTTAATTTCAAAGATACATACAATTTTGACTGAAAAAGATGTTGATAACAGAAGAACCCCAGATGAAAAGATGGGAGAGGGATCTGGACAAAAAACTGATCTGCATGTGGCTCTCTGTATGGAAATAGGATACACATCTTCAATTTGTTTAGCTCATAAAGAACAATTGTATAATTTACTGTATATATGGCATTTCTAATCATAGAATCATAGAATATTGGAGTTGGAAGGGACCTCAGGAGGTCATCTAGTCCAATCCCCTGCTCAAAGCAGGACCAACACCAACTAAATCATCCCAGCCAAGGTTTTGTCAAGCCGGGCCTTAAAAACCTTCAAGGAAGGAGATGCCACCACCTCCCTAGGTAACCCATTCCAGTGCTTCATCATCCTCCTAGTGAAAGAGTGTTTCTTAAATCCAACCTAGACCTCCTCCACTGCAACTTGAGACAATTGCTTCTTGTTCTGTCATCTGCTACCACTGAGAACAGCTTAGCTCCACCCTCTTTGGAACCCCCCTTCAGGTAGTTGAAGGCTGCTATCCTTTGACTCCAGTTAAGATTCATCATAATTTTGCTACTAGGGAGGAACTTTGTTGGAGGTTTATGGGGAAAGGGGAACATACATGCACATGTGGTGGCTGTGTCCAGGAATTAGATGGTTTTGGGAAGAAATTATTGAAGAGATTCATCTTATGACAAAACGCCGACTTCTTAGAGAGTCCCCTGTTTACTTTATGCTCCAGGAAATGATTGACATTTTAAAAAGAATGACAAATTAATTTCTTTTTTATTGTTAGCAGTAAGACTTTGTATATCACATTATTGGAAAAATGTGACTTCTCCTCCTGTGGAATTGGGCATGGTAAAATATGGACTGTCCTTGTAATGGAAGAGCAGTCACACCAAATATGTGCACAAGACAAGCACCAAAAAGAGGACAGGCATTTCAAAATATGGTCACCCTTTTTAGTGTGCTCAGAGGAGAAGGTTTTCCAAGCCACCCACCCAGAATCTTTAGCAAGGCTCTTTGAATATTAATGTGATCCTGAATAAGTAATATACAATTAATATGTTAATGTTTGCCTTAATAAAAAGTTAAAAGATAAAATAAAATCTAGCATTAGCACAGCATTTCCTTACTTTACTAAACAGCAAGAAAGCAGCAAAGAAATAACTCAATGTGCCATGATTCATTTGTAACAAATCCACATTGCCTTCTATTTATTACCTTTATTTCCTCCATCTCAGTTCCTATATCACATCCCATCAATGTAGCATCTGAGTGCCACCAATGATATTTTTTCTTTTTTCCTAGTCAGCATATTAGATAGATAGATAGATAGATAGATAGATAGATAGATAGATAGATAGATAGATAGATAGATAGATAGATAGATATCAGCTAAAATAAGAATGTATGTGTACACACAAACACATATTCCTGTGTATGTAGTGATACATTATTATTTCAGCTGGTATTGTGTTTCAAATACTTGGCCCAGCTCCCATGAACATTTTATACCCTGTGGTATAAATATTCCAATATTTTAATCATTCCTGTGGACCATTGCTGTTTTGGAAGTTCATGGGCATAGACAGAGAGAGAGGGACCCACGTAGCTCGGATCAATTTCAGGCAGGGCTTTGAAAATTGGGACAGGGATCTCGAAATGGAGTGTGTATTTTATGCAGAGCTAATGCAGAGAGCAAAGCACTGGAATGATGTGGTCCCAGAAATCTGAGCATGGGTGAAACAGAGAGGGCCCAAACCAGCTTCAATCTGCATTCTGTATATTTTGCAAAGGAGGGTCCCTGAAACTTCAATACTTGCAATGGATGAAATTTACCCCTGTTCAGAGGAACAGCACCAAAGCAAAGACAATAGAGCTGAAATGGTTCATAGATTTTGTGTTGGTTCTCTGCATTGGGAAGAACTGCATCCATAAATATTTCACATTGCATAGACACGAAATAATGGGGCTGTAAAGATACATATACTGTCAGTATAAAAATACTCTTTCCCGCTGTCTTTCCGTTAGGGAAAGATGCTAATCTAGACATTATTAGAGGTTAAGACTGAAGATAGTTTTCTGTCTACCATTCATTTTGAGCCTACCTGTTTGTTGTCAGCCTCTCAGAAATGGCAGGAAGTGAAGAACATGAAGAATGAACTACTGCCAACCATGAAGATGATTTGCTAGGGTTAAGGCATATTGGTGGTAGAGTGGCTCTGCTATACCTGTTCTGTGGATAAATAGGACTGTTCTGTAAATAGAGATCTTCATAGTCACTGGTTCTCTAGTCTTTTTTGCCAGTTTTCAACTGGTGAAACTCCACTGGAGACAACAGAGTTTCACTGATGTAAAACTGGTGTCATGAAGTGGATCGTCGGGCCCTTTATCTTTTCTTTGTTATGAAATTATATTTCAAAGTATTAGGTAATTTTATATTCTTGAAATGATTGCATTACTCATCTTTATAACCCTCTGGACTTGTTTTGCAAGTATCATTACATAATAAAAAAAATAGAAATCTTAATTTCTACATTTTCCAGGAACATCTGGAATAAGTCATTAAGATTAATTTTGTGAAAAATATATCACATTTCAAAGATCAGACTGCCAGTGTTCCATAATATGAGTGACTTTGTGCTGCCCCACATATTGGCACCATCTTAAAACTTTAAATCGTCCCGAGGAAGACAGTTGAAACTTAATATGCAGACATGTCTTAGAATTTAAATCGACACACACAAAACCTAGAAGGAGAGAAGGATATGTTCTGACACCTAATCGTCATACTTAACACCATGCAAGGCACTGCATTTAGCCGTATGGAGTGGAAATCCATCAACCTCATGAAGAAACTTGCACAAATACAGACAGATATCATCTTCCTTTCCAAATGCAAATGGATGGACATCATACGAAATGGACTAAAGGTAAAAAATCCACTGCTATCTACATACTACACAGACCACAGCGAGAGATTATGCCATACTCTATCAAAGAAACTGAGGAACTACCTGATCAGCATCCTATACAGCAAACAGGAAAACATCAAAAAAGAGCTCTCCAAACTTCCATACAAACGGACTTCACTAAAATAAGACAGGAGATCTACATTACTCACTTCACCTCTCTACAAAGGAAAAAGGACTGTAAGCTGTCTAAACTCCTACCTGCCTCATGGGGCCACAACCATGGTACCCCCAACCCACCCAGCAATATCGTCAATCTATTCAACTACACACTCAGCCCAGAAGAAAAGTCTGTCCTATCTCGGGGACTCTCTTTCTGCCCTGCCACCCCCACCAACATGATACAGTTCTGCGGCGATCTGGAAGCCTACTTTCGCCATCTCCGACTCAAAGAATACTTTCAGGACAACACTCAACAGCACACTGATACACAGGTACCCTCCCACCAACAGCACAAGAAGAAGAACTCCACATGGACTCCTCCTGAGGGTCGAAATGACAGTCTGGACCTCTACATTGAATGCTTCCGCCGACGTGCACAGGCAGATTGTGGAAAAACAACATCGCTTGCCACATAACCTAAGTCGTGCAGAACGCAATGCCATCCACAGCCTAAGAAACCACCCAGACATTATCATCAAAGAGGCTGATAAAGGAGGTGCTGTTGTCATCATGAACAGGTCTGACTACCAAAAGGAGGCTGCCAGACAACTCTCCAACACCAAATTCTACAGGCCACTTCCCTCAGATCCCACTGAGGAATACACTAAGAAACTGCAACATCTACTCAGGATACTCTCTACACTAACACCAGAACAAATCAATATACCCTTAGAGCCCCGACCAGGGTTATTCTATCTACTACCTAAGATCCACAAACCCGGAAATCCTGGACCCCCCATCATCTCGGGCATTGGCACTCTCACTGAAGGACTGTCTGGATATGTGGACTCTCTACTCAGACCCTATGCAACCAGCACTCCCAGCTAGCTCCGTGACACCACTGATTTCCTGAGGAAACTACAATGCATTGGTGACCTTCCAGAAAACACCATCCTAGCCATCATGGATGTAGAGGCTCTCTACAAGAACATCCCACACACAGATGGAATACAAGCTGTCAGGAACAGTATCCCTGATGATGCCAAAGCACAACTGGCTGCTGAGCTCTGTGCCTTTATCCTCACACACAACTATTTCAAATTTGATGACAATATATATCTCCAGATCAGTGGCACCGCTATGGGCACCAGCATGGCCCCACAATATGCCAATATTTTTATGGCCGACCTGGAACAACGCTTCCTCAGCTCTCGTCCACTCACGCCCCTTCTCTACCTACACTACATTGATGACATCTTCATCATCTGGACCCATGGGAAGGAGACTCTGGAAAAATTCCACCACAATTTCAACAGCTTCCACCCCACCATCAACCTCAGCCTGGACCAATCTGCATGGGAGGTCCACTTCCTAGACACCACCGTGCAAATAAGTGATGGTCATATTAACACCACTCTATACCAAAAACCTACCGACCGCTATGCCTACCTTCATGCCTCCAGCTTCCATCCTGAGCACATCACACGATCCATTGTCTACAGCCAAGCACTGAGGTACAATCGCATCTGCTCTAAACCCTCAGACAGAGACCAACACCTACAAAGTCTCCGCCAAGCATTCTCAAAACTACAATACCCACACGAGGAAATAAGGAAACAGATCAACAGAGCCAGACGTGTACCCAGAAGCCTCCTACTTCAAGACAAACCCAAGAAAGAAACCAACAGGAGTCTACTGGCCATCACATACAGTCCCCAGCTAAAACCTCTCCAACGCATCATCAGAGATCTACAACTCATCCAGGACAATGATCTCACACTTTCACAGGCCTTGGGTGGCAGATCAGTCCTCGCCCACAGGCAACCTGCCAACCTGAAACATATTCTCACCAGTAACTGCACACCGCACCATAGGAACTCTAGCTCAGGAACCAATCCATGCAACAAACCTCCATGCCAACTCTGCCCACATATCTACACCAGCGACACCATCACAGGACCTAACCGATCAGCCACATCATCACCGGTTCATTCACCTGCATGTCCACCAATGTAATATACACCATCATATGCCAGCAATGCCCCTCTGCTATGTGCATCGGCCAAACTGGACAGTCGCTACGGAAAAGGATAAACGGACACAAATCGGATATTAGGAATGGCAATATACAAAAACCTGTAGGAGAACACTTCAACCTCCTTGGCCACACTATAGCAGACCTTAAGGTGGCCATCCTGCAGCAAAAAAACTTCAGGACCAGACTTCAGAGAGAAACTGCTGAGCTTCAGTTCATCTGCAAATTTGACACCATCAGCTCAGGATTAAACAAAGACTGGGAATGGCTTGCCAATTAGAGAACCAGTTTCTCCTCCCTTGGTTTTCACATCTCAACTGCTAGAACAGGGCCTCATCCTCCCTGATTGAACTACCTCATTATCTCTAGCTTGCCTGCATATATACACCTGCCCCTGGAAATTTCCACTACATGCACCTGATGAAGTGGGTATTCACCCAAGAAAGCTCGTGCTCCAAAAGTCTGTTAGTCTATAAGGTGCCACAGGATTCTTTGCTGCTTTTACTAATCGTCATGTGGAGCACCTTCAAAATGCCCAACCTATTGACAGGCAGGCTGTGTATGAAAGGTCAAGGTGTTATTACTGATGTTTTTATGTCAGCCTCTAAAAGCCTGACAAGGAAAAAAGAGCCTGATCCACAGCCTGATGAAGTCCATGAGATTCTATTCATTGACTACAACAGGCTTCGGAGCTAACCCAAAGGGAGTATTTCTGGCACTGCCATCATTAATATGGGCTCATGATCAGAGTTCATCTTCAGCCACAATGGGACAGATTCAGATCTGGTGTAAATGAGTACTACTCCAATGACTGTATTTTGATGGTTGAGAAGCAAAGCATCACTTAAGATGGCAGCAAGCATTGATTGTGTGTGGTGTCAGGCAGTCAAAAATCCCCACCTTAGCCAAACTGGGCCTCGACACCCATGGGAGTTCAGAGACACTGACACGTTTCCAAACGTGTATATCCATGTCTTTTAAAATAAAAAGTCCAAAGTAAAATCCAGGCTAAGAAAATATCCCAGCAGAGGAGTTTATATTTATGGCAACTGTTACTATGCTGTACTTTAATCCACTGAAGGGATCTTTAGAAAGTTATCACTAAGGCTGTAAGTCTTTCACGGAGGTCACGGAAGTCACAGATTCCGTGACTTTCCGGCACCATCATGAATTTCACTGCTGCAGCAGCTGGTGTGGCTGACCCCAAGCCAGCTGAGCAGCTGGGGCAGCCCTGGGGCCAGCCACACCAGCCACTGCTCCAGCGGCCCCAAGCAACTGGTCCTGGGTGCTGTCCTGGAGCAGTGGTCCGAGAGCAGCAGCAGCATCCCAGGGCAGGGCCCAGGGCCACTCCTCACCCAGAGCAGTAGCAGTGGGGCCCCAAGCCATCCCCTGCCCAAAGAAGCAGCAGTGGCGGGGCCATGGGCTGCCCCCCACCCAGAGTGGTGGCAGCAGGGCCATGGGCTGCCCCCCACCCAGAGCGGCAGTGGCAGGGCCCCGACTGTCCCCCCCGGAGTGGCAGTGGCGGGGCCCCAGCTGCCCCCCCCCCATGCCAGGAGCAGCAGCGTCCGCAGGAGCACACCTCCCTTCAGCACCTAAGATATAATTAGGGGCATTTTTAGTAAAAGTCACGGATAGGTCGCTGGCATTGACTTTTTGGTTATTGCCCGTGACCTGTCCGTGACCTTTACTAAAAATACCCATGACTAAATTGTAGCCTTAGTTATCACCATGAAAAGCTAGAATATAAGTAATTGGAAAATCCACATAACATTCAGATCATAAATGTATTGGTTCAGATTTCATGAAAATTATTACTTGTACCATAAACTATAAGCCAGCTGAGGAGTGTTTTTTTCACTAGAAATCATTCCCTGAACAGTTTTACACACAAATCAGATGTAACTGGGAAGAATTATAGTTAAAAAAACCCAACCCAATCCAACAGGTCTTACATAAATGGGAATCTGCATGAGGAGCGGAGATGGATGAGCAGAGATTTATGAACCTGTATTTAAAATGACATATGAACGTATCCAAGTTTTGTATCTTTTGAATACTCACTTGGTTAACAATTGGAATTTGAAGAGCCCCTTGACAAACATAATATTTATTCCCCTAACACCCACAAAGTGACTGCAGAAACTGCCAGAAATACTCTTTAAATTCTCCAGCTTTTATTGTCTGACAATCTTTGGTTTCATTATTGAATTGGGGCAAGTACACTGACAAAAGGATACCAACAACAATGGTTCATATCATCTAATTTTGGCAAAATGCAGCATTATGCAATAGAGGCACTGTTTGAGGCTGGCCATGGAGCATATTATGTGCTAAGCTTGTCATGTAACATCTTTTGGATACAGCAAATCTTCCTTGACATAGTTCCACCTACAGGGCTTAATTTGTTCCTGATGGTGTGGGGAAGTCCAGAGGGGCTCACTGAACTGTGCCCCAATGGAGATCTAGCTATTCCTTTGTGCGATTGCTTTCCATTGGGGATTGTGTTTAGAGAGGGCACCTGGTCCTCCATCAGCAGAGACTGCCCAGAGGATGAATCAGTTCACTCCCTGAAGCACCTTAGCCATAAGCCTTCCACAGATGCATTCTCTATTTATGGGTCTTCCAGGGCAGCCAGCATTGTGAGCACCTTGCACAAGCTGGTATACCACAGTTTATAAGTGTTCTTTCCAGCAGCACAATGACTTTTCTCTAGTCTCTTGTTATCATCCACTTTTCCTTCTGTTCTAGGATAGGGCCAGAACATATTCATCTAGCATTTTCATAGCTTCTCTTTCCCCAGTTCTCTTTTCGTCTGGGGCACTTCCACTTCATTTTGCTCCTTTGATTTCTCTTTTATCCTTTCATTCCTGCTGCTTCCCACCAACTCTGCCAGTTAATCAGCCTCAGATTCTGACTACTCCGATTCAGAGTATGGTGTGACACTGAGGATTCAAAGCCTGTACTCTTGCGGGCTGCTGCCACTGGAACTATACTCAGCAATTCTTTAAAAGAAGAGTCGTGCATAGGAATATGGTTATTGTTTGGATACTTAAAAGAGACATTCCCATCCCCACCCCACAAAAAAAAGACCTTCCACAAATCACTTTCAACTCAGCAACAAACTCTTCCTTTAATCTGATCTGCCAAACAACCATAATTGCCCTGTGATGTCCCACAGCCCTTCTGATCTGTCCCATATGTGGAGCCAAAAGCAATTAAAACCTTTGTCTGTATTTGTGATCTCTATCCTTTAGGGACCTCTCTGCTAGACACAGAGCAACCGTTAACAGCAGCCATGCATTCCTCCTCCCAGACAGTCACTGCTCTGTCTGCTACCTCCCTACTCACCACTCGGCCTGCTCTTCACTGCACCACAGCAAGGGAGTAGCAAAGAGGGTAGGGGGGGCAGGTTGACACTGAGAGCAGCAAGGCAGAAGAAGCAACCACCTTCTCCCAACATTGGTACCATCAGCTCCTACCCCTGCACAGGCTAAATCTCCAAGGACAAAAAGGGGGAAGTGGGGAACACCAGAGAGCAAGATGGTGGGGCACAAAATCTCCTGGGGTTCTTCCCGCCGTTCTTCCTTCTTAGAAAACTAACTAGTCATGAGGTGAGAGGTAAAGCTCTGACATGGATTAGAAGCTGTCTAAGAGCCAGAGAACAAGGAGCGAGAACAAATGATAAACTTCCAGGTTGGCAAAGGGATAGCAGTAAGATGCCCCAAAGTTCTGTACTAGCACCTGTCTCTAACACACATATTAATAATCTGGAGAATTGGGTGCACCGTGCAAGATGCATGCTTAGAAAGTGCTCAGAAATTATGGTGATGGGTATGGAATAAGAACACAACAGTGAGGTGGCAAAAATGGGAGGTGGGACAAAGTTATTTAGAGTCATCAAGAAAAAGACTGAGGCAGAGGCAACTCAAGGAGGCAATACAAAGCCAGAATGCTCTGCTGCAACCCAGGCTGCTAATAGGACAGCAGGCAATGCGGTGCTGTGATAAACTAAGGGGGAGGGGGTCGCTTCCTTTTATGGACACCCAGCCAGCCAGTAGCTATAAAATCCCTCTTAATAGCTGTTTTCTAATTGCTCTACCTGTAAAGGGTTAAAAAGTCTCACTGCTATGCATAGATAAAAGGAAGTGAGTGGACACCAGGCCAAAAGAGCCAATGGAAAGACTAGAACTTTTTAAACTTGAACAAAGGTTCCCCTTTTGTCTGCCTGTTGTTCTCCCGGGAAGCAGCAGACAGGGCAACAGCTATGCTGTAAGAAGCTTGGGTCAGGTACAAAAAATCCTTGGTATCAGACCTAGAAACTACTCTTGTAAAACCCCAGATATGTAAGTAGATGAGGAAATGTCTAGGAAGATGCGGTTAGGTTTATCTCTTTTTATTTCTTTATGGTTTGGGAATTCCTCTGTGCTAACCCCGAATGCTTTGTTTTCCTGGTAACCTTTAAGCTGGACCTCAAGAAAGCTATTCTTGGTGCTTAATTCTTGTAGCGGCTCTTTTAAAATCTAGCAATGTATTTGCTAGTTCACAGATGTATTTTCTTTGTCTTTTTTTATGAATTAAATGTACCTTTTTTTAAGAACAGAACTGTATTTTTTGTGTCTTAAGAGGTTTGTGCACATGTTCAATTTGCTGGTAGCAACAGCTGATTTCCTTTTTTTCTTTCTTTCTCAGTTCTTCCCTGGGGGTGTGAAGGGGCTTGAGGATACCCCGTTGGAAGGAATTCCCAAGTGCGCCTTCCTGGGCTCTCAATGGGGTTCTGCACTTGGGTGGTGGCAGCATCTACCCATCCAAGGTCAGAGAGAAGCTGTAAACATGGGAGTTTAATACAAGCCTGGAGTGGCCAATATTAATTTTTAGAACCCTTGCGGGCTTCCACCTTCTCCACTCGAAGGGCCAGAGTGGGGAATCGGCCTTGACAGGTGCTGTAAACCAGGACACAGTCACGTTCTGCGATCCCTGGAAAATACATGATAGTGGGAACACCAGCAGCTCCTCCCTGCAGTACCCCTACAGCAGTGCTTCCAGTGAACATTCCTGTGTCATAGACCCAAGGTCAGGGCAGCAAGAACAGCTGCACTTGAGAGTCCAGCTCTTCTGAGCCATCTAATGCCTCTAATTACTTCGAGCCTCACCACTCAACACCAGAAAGCACAAGCACAAAAGAAAGTGGAGGTAAGGCAGATACTCACCTGTGACTTGAATCCCACTTCCCCTTGTTGCATTCAGCCCTTCACTGCACTGTGCCACTTTGAATGTTTATTGCTGTTTGCTATATAATACATTGTTTAATAATACAAACTTAAGCATTCATTTATAAAGCATCTTCAATGCATTTCACACAGGAAACACATCGATTTTAAATAATTCATAAAGTTCTCCAAAAGTCTCTAGGCACATGAACAAGGTAAAATAAGGATTATCACAATTCCACCACCCATAAACAAGACTGCACTGCTCACAATCCATCCCACCCAAGGTGTTCCCTTGGCTCTGTCCTATGGGGGTTCCCCCTTGCTGGCCCATCTTTCCTTCTCAGGCTCCTGGAACTCCAGGTTCGGGCCTCTGCCCCATCCACTGCCAGGTAGTCCTCCATTAGTCCAACTGCTTCCTCCAGTGTTGCCGGTCAGTGCCACTGCACAAATTCCTTTCCCCCACCCGGGAGGTTCTGGGTGAACTGTTTGAGGACCTTGGCCTCTGCTACTTGAGCCCACAGTTGTTTCTCTGGCTCCAACCAATGCCAGGCGCTATCCTGTAGGCGTTGCGCTACCACTCGTGACTGGGTTCCTGGGGCGGGTATTTATCATGGTGAAAATGGCGGCAGTATGTCAGGGTTGATCCCTGTCTGATCCAGAATGGCAGCCGTTGCTTTCCCATATTCCAGGGCATCATGAGGGTCCAATCCCTGATAAGCTGCCTGTGCTGGGCCAGTCAGGTAAGGAGCTAACAGTGTGGCCCAATGCGGTGATGGCTATCTGGTAGCAGTGGTTACCCATTCAAACATTATCAAGAACGCCTCTGGATCCTTACTGAGTCCCATTTTTGACAACCACAGTGGGAGCCCTATGGGAAGAGCCTTGGAGTCTGGCCCGGATGGGCCGGGGCTTGGTGTCCTTGGTGGATGCATCAGCGTGGCTAGCTGTTGAATCAAACACTCTTGTTGGATTTGGTGTTGTGCCACCAATTCCCTCATCAGCTATTGCTGCTGACTTGCAATTTGCTGCAACAGCTGTTCTTGCTGTTGGGTGGCCTGTTGCTGCTGGCTTTCCAACAGCAATTTCAGTATCTTCTCAGTCTCTATTCTGAGTGAAGCAATGAATAGGTGGGCAAAGAAGGGTTACTTTTAATGCTCTCCCTCCTGTGGAGCCTTTCTGCGGGGCCCAGTTGCTGACCACATTCTCCACCACATGTCGCCGAGCATGCACACCCTGTCCTATTTCAGGGTGAGGTGAGATAGTGATATCACTGCGACTATCATCTATCAGATGATCCTTAGGCTGAAGGCAGCACGGCTCAGTGGTCAGGGTTAAGATGGCTTCACTTAGTGTGGCAAAGTACCTGCTTCTCCTCTGCTGGCTCAATCCCTTGTTGCCTTGGAGCCACAGGCTTGGGCAAAGCAAAAGTCCTTCCCGAACACGCAGGGTCTGGCTGATCCTTTCTCAGTCAGTTCCTTGCTCTGTTTTTCTCTCCTTCTGGGGAGAGTGCAATCTTTCTTGCAGGAAGAGTTTCAGAGTCCTGCTGCACCTACTCGCTGGCAGCTACTCTACTTCTCTCACTCCCCCCCCTCCCCCCCGCTTCCCTGCCAGGGAGGGTTTAAAAAGGTCCCCAGCAATTGGGGCCAGCTGAAGCTAATTAGTTCACTGGTAACCCCTGTTCCAGCTGAACCTTATTTCTCCATGGCTATCTCCCCTCAATGGATAGGGAGAGGCCTTTTAACCCCTCTGGGACTAATTACTACCCCTCTCCTGGTAGCTAATTGTCCTGAGTTTGCCACATTAGACAAAGAGCCATGTGGCCTAATTTCTAGAGTCTAGATGGCTGCCCCTGAGTTCAGGGCTGTGTGGCCTAGTGGCCAGAGTCAGTACAGCAGCCCTTGAGTTTGGGGCTTTGCAGCCTAGTGGCTGCAGGAAGGTGGGCCACCATCTAAGGTTGGGTGGCGGCTGAGATAGGGGGACCCGGGCCCTCCCTCTCCACCAGGTCCCAGCCCAGGGCTCTGTCAACAGTGAGTGGTCACCATCCAGTCAGCAGGGATCCTCCTGCAATGTGCTGACTCTTTTCAGGTGGGAGATACCACTCACCCCACCTCCCTTCGCCACTTCCTACCGTGAGTTCTCAAGCTGGGGTCCACTGATTGTCAGCGTCTCTGAGCTCCCCTAGTACAGGTAGCTTGTTGGGGCTCTGACTCCTGTCCGCTGGCTGCAGGCAACTGGTCTCCTCTCTGGGCCTCAAGGTCTCTGGTTCCTGCAGTCAGGGGCTGAAGAAGCTCCTGGGCTGGAGCCTCCACCGAGCATCCTTCCTCCTCAGCGGTCAGCCTAGACTGAGCTGGGCTGTTGCCTTTTATACTGAGGCAGTGGTTGGAATAATCTCCACACCATTAATGTCTCTAGAGATCCTGGGGACAAACAGTCCTTTCTCCATTAAGGTAAACAGAGCTGAGTTCTGGACCATCATGGATCCTTCCAGCATTTATGTCTCTAAGTGTACCATGGTGGCCAACCAGTCCTTGGAATACCATTGAGAAATACCCCTTTCTGATTACAGAATCATAGGACTGGAAGGGACCTTGAGAGGTTGTCTAGCCCAGTCCCCTGCACTCAAGGCAGGACTAAGCATTATCTAGACCATCCCTGGTGGGGGAGGAAGGGCAAATAATAGACATATGGATCCCATCAGTTGCACCAGTACTGTCTGGGAACCCCATGCGTGCAAAGCCAATGCCATCAATAATCTCCTGAGCATCATCATGCTTTACAACCTGGTACAACACCACCTTTTCCATGGCATCACATACCTGCATGACAATGGCCCTAGTTAATCTCTCCAAGCCATACTGGAGTGGCAGCATTCAGGTGTGGCCGCTTTCCAGATGGCAATGGCAACCTCCCTGCTAGTTCAGCACATATCACAAAAAAGGTTACCTTCACCATCCTGAAATTCCCTCACCACTGATGGTCATCCCAAGTCTGCAGAACAATCTTTTCCCACCAATCCACACTGGTTTCTGGAGCCTAGAAACAGCATTGCATGGCATGAAGCTGCTCCAAGGGCTGCTCCTCTTGTATCAGTTGCTTAGAGTCCTCCTTTTCTTCCTCATCCCCATCTTGCTTCCTCTACTGCTGCTGAGTCTGCTGGTAGAGCTACTGCTGCCACATCACCTGGTTGGTGGTTCAGCAGGCAAAATCTAAACCCGAATTCATCCAGCACTGAGTGCTGAAATTCTGCCATGCAACCTTTGTTGCCATGGTTGCCAGTACAGCAGCACAGCCATTGTTGGATCCAAGCTGGCAACAGCAACGCAAAAATGTTGCTAGCTCACCCAGAAAGGAAGCATGGCTTTGAGACAATGGAAATATGGGATTTTAAAAAAATTGAATTTGCCTGGCTTCTGTTATGCAACCCACAATTCAGAGCCAAAAAAATATCCCAGAATGCACGCTGCTGAGCAGTGAAGCGAAGGACTATTGGATTCTCCCCATCATAGGCACCAAGCTATTGCTATCAGTTAACAATGAAGCAAATCAAAAGAAGGCACAGCATCCTGCTATTCCTGAGGCTTGTACTGCGAGTTAAATAATGCATGTCAAATCAATCTAGGTTATAAACCCCCTGCATCAACAAGCCCAAATACTGCGGAGTACTTAAGAGGGAACTAATGAAGCTGTGTAACAGGGCAACATGATGGCAGAAGAAATTCAATGGTAATAAATGCAATGTACTGCATATTTGAAGGAAAAATGTGAAGAACTCCTACACAATTGCTAGGTTCTAAAGTAACTGTAACCACTGAGGGAAAGGCCTTGAGAGTCATTGCCAAGAGCTCACTGTGGAGAGCTCTGGTCAACGAGCAGCAGCAGTCAAAGAAGCAAACAAAATGTTATGCTGCCTAAGGAGTGGAACAAAAAAATACTGAAAACTTTCTAATTCCATTATATAATTTAGTGCTATACTTTGATCTGGAATACTGGATTCTGTTCTAGTCACCCTACCTTCCATCTCAAACCCTAGTAGTTCCTTTGACTCAGAGAGACACACAATCACTTTTATATTCCTGGGTTGGAGCTAATGAAATCCAACTGAGCTGGCTGCCAGGAGGAGTCAGACATCTCAGCACAGGGTCCTAGAGTCTGATATATTCTCACACACTTCTTAATTCTACTGGGTTGAAACATCTCAAAACAAATTCCCAGAATATCCAGTGGTTAACATCTTCAAATTTATACAAAATGTTGCTACAAATATCCAGCCAAATGTTTCAAAATTTTCAATAAAATATTGTTTTATATTAAGTTAAATTTGTGATTCTCTTTAATCATTTTATATAATCTTGCCCTGAAAAATACATGATCTAATTTAACAACATTACCAGCACTTTTCTGTGTTGAAATAATGATTATAATGACAGCATTTATATTTGACAAGTTAAGTTTCTAAGTCAGGAACTCTCTACTGCTATTTCAAGAGGGAACACAAAGACCATGTCTAACAAATAATATTATAATAAAGTGAATTTTGCTGCAAGATTAGGCTATCATGATAGTTGGCTTTGAGACTGATACTACAGTCACAGGTTTTTGCCAGAGTAAAGATTTTAGGGATTAGACCCCATCCAACTTGTCTAATTTACTGTAAATCTAATGCTAGAATTTGGGGGTTTGGTTGCTGACATTCTTTTCATGCAACAGCTTGTGTAGGAGAGGAAAATTTTAGCATTTCCAGTTAAATATCCCTTCTCCTCCTCCTCCATCATGTTATCTGTATTCTATTTAGTAATATAACTGCTATATATGTATTGTATATAAACTCTATAGGCCACTTCCCTCAGATCCCACTGAGGAATACACTAAGAAACTGCAACATCTACTCAGGACACTCCCTAGACTAACACCAGAACAAATCAACATACCCTTAGAGCCCCCACCAGGGTTATTCTATCTACTACCCAAGATCCACAAACCTGGAAATCCTGGACGCTCCATCATCTCGGGCATTGGCATTCTCACTGAAGAACTGCCTGGATATGTGGACTCCCTACTCAGACCCTATGCCACCAGCACTCTCAGCTAGCTCCGTGACACCACTGATTTCCTGAGGAAACTACAATGCATTGGTGACCTTCCAGAAAACACCATCCTAGCCACCATGGATGTAGAGGCTCTCTAGACGAAGATCCCACACACAGATGGAATATAAGCTGTCAGGAACAGTCTCCCTGATGATGCCAAAGCACAACTGGCTGCTGAGCTCTGTGCCTTTATCCTCACACACAACTATTTCAAATTTGATGACAATATATATCTCCAGATCAGTGGCACCGCTATAGGCACCCGCATGGCCCCACAATATGCCAATATTTTTACGGTCGACCTGGAACAACGCTTCCTCAGCTCTCGTCCACTCACGCCCCTTCTCTACCTACACTACATTGATGACATCTTCATCATCTGGACCCATGGGAAGGAGACTCTGGGAAAATTCCACCACAATTTCAACAGCTTCCACCCCACCATCAACCTCAGCCTGGACCAATCTAAATGGGAAGTCCACTTCCTAGACACCACGGTGCAAATAAGTGATGGTCACATTAACACCACCCTATACCAAAAACCTACCAACCGCTATGCCTACCTTCATGCCTCCAGCTTCCATCCCGAGCACATCACACGATCCATTGTCTACAGCCAAGCACTGAGGTACAACCGCATCTGCTCTAACCCCTCAGATAGAGACCAACATCTACAAAATCTCCACCAAGCATTCTCAAAACTACAATACCCGCACGAGAAAATAAGGAAACAGATCAACAGAGCCAGGCGTGTACTCAGAAACCTCCTACTGCAAGACAAACCCAAGAAAGAAACCAACAAGACTCCACTGGCCATCACATACAGTCCCCCGCTAAAACCTCTCCAACTCATCATCAGGGATCTACAACCCATCCTGGACAATGATCCCGCACTTTCACAGGCCTTGGGTGGCAGGCCAGTCCTCGCCCACAGGAAACCTGCCAACCTGAAACATATTCTCACCAGTAACTGCACACCGCACCATAGGAACTCTAGCTCAGGAACCAATCCATGCAACAAACCTCCATGCCAATTCTGCCCACATATCTACACCAGCGACACCATCACAAGACCTAACCAGATCAGCCACACCATCACCGGTTAATTCACCTGCACGTCCACCAATTTAATATACGCCATCATATCCCAGCAATGCCCCTCTGCTATGTACATCGACCAAACTGGACAGTCGCTATGGAAAAGGATAAACAGACACAAATCAGATATTAGGAATGGCAATATACAAAAACCTGTAGGAGAACACTTCAACCTCCCTGGCCACACTATAGCAGACCTTAAGGTGGCTATCCTGCAGCAAAAAAACTTCAGGACCAGACTTCAGAGAGAAACTGCTGAGCTTCAGTTCATCTGCAAATTTGACACCATCAGCTCAGGATTAAACAAAGACTGGGAATGGCTTGCCAATTAGAGAACCAGTTTCTCCTCCCTTGGTTTTCACACCTCAACTGCTAGAAAAGGGCCTCATCCTCCCTGATTGAACTACCTCATTATCTCTAGTTTGCCTGCATACATATACCTGCCCCTGGAGATTTCCACTACATGCATCTGATGAAGTGGGCATTCACCCACGAAAGCTCATGCTCCAAAACGTCTGTTAGTCTATAAGGTGCCACAGGATTCTTTACTGCTTTTACAGATCCAGACCAACACGGCTACCCCTCTGATACTATACATGTATTGATGCTCTTTGGTTTTGTAATGAAGACCTTGCATAAAAAAGAGCAATGTGCCAGATTACTTCCTCCTATGGAAAAGCCCATGAAAGGTGGCTAAGAGAGAGGAAAACTGACAGGGTGTGTTCCCTCTCTACACAGTGAGCCATAGGTCCAGCTCCAAAACTAATGCAATGGAATGCATAGGAACTGCAAGAGGCCAGCATCATCTGCATGAAGTCCCTGAGTCACTACACTGGCTCTGGACCCTTGGCATCCCATCCCCTCATTCCCTGGCAGCATGACTCCACTGGAATAATGCTATCCATATCTCCCCAGATCATGGCTTCCCCTCTTCACCACCATGGAGCAGCCCCACTGGCAAGGTAGTAGAGCCCTAGGCTATTTTATTTACCATAGTGACCTCCACAAAGGACAATCTGTGTCCTGCCCTCAAGATGGCCTGCTCCTTGCTGGCCTGTCCAGTGCCATCACTTCCCCCATATAGATCCCCAAGCCGCTGGATAGCCCATTGTGGGGTCCAGGGAAAGAGGAGCCAGTGGGACGGTGGCAGCTGATTCTCTTTCCTAATGGGGATGGCAGACACTGCATATACAGGATCATGGACCATGAGGCATGATAGAGCCCCATGTCCTCATTCTAATTAGATGTTTAATCCTGAGCCGATGGTGTCAACTATCCAGATATATGTTGGGAAAATAACACCGCGGGGCACAGACTATCCAATAAGTTCCTGGACTGCATAGCAGACAACTTTTTATTTCAGAAAGTTGAAAAAGCTACTAGGGGGGAAGCTGTTCTAGACTTGATTTTAACGAATAGGGAGGAACTTGTTGAGATTTTGAAAGTAGAAGGAAGCTTGGGTGAAAGTGATCATGAAATCATAGAATTTGCAATTCTAAGGAAGGGTAGAAGGGAGTACAGCAGAATAGAGACAATGGATTTCAGGAAGGCGGATTTTGGTAAGCTCAGAGAGCTGATAGGTAAGGTCCCATGGGAATTAAGACTGAGGGGAAAAACAACTGAGGAAAGTTGGCAGTTTTTCAAAGGGACACTATTAAGGGCCCAAAAGCAAGTTATTCCGATGGTTAGGAAAGATAGAAAATGTGGCAAAAGACCACCTTGGCTTACCCTTGAGATCTTGTGTGACCTACAAAATAAAAAGGCGTCATATAAAAAATGGAAACTAGGTCAGATCACGAAGGATGAATATAGGCAAATAACACAGGAATGCAGAGGCAAGATTAGAAAAGCAAAGGCACAGAATGAACTCAAACTAGCTATGGGAATAAAGGGAAACAAGAAGACATTTTATCAATACATTAGAAGCAAGAGGAAGACTAAGGACAGGGTAGGCCCACTACTCAATGAGGAGGGGGAAACAGTAATGGGAGACTTGGAAATGGCAGAGGTGCTTAATGACTTCTTTGTTTCAGTCTTCACTGAGAAGTCTGAAGGAATGTCTAGTATAGTGAATGCTTACGGGAAAAGGGTAGGTTTAGAAGAGAAAATAAGGAAAGATCAAGTAAAAAATCACTTAGAAAAGTTAGATGCCTGCAAGTGACCAGGGCCTGATGAAATGCATCCTAGAATACTCAAGGAGTTAATAGAAGAGGTATCTGAGCCTCTAGCTATTATCTTTGGGGAATCATGGGAGACGGGGGAGATTCCAGAAGACTGGAAGGGGGCAAATATAGTGCCCATCTATAAAAAGGGAAATAAAAACAACCCAGGAAACTACAGATCAGTTAGTTTAACTTCTGTGCCAGGGAAGATAATGGAGCAGGTAATCAAAGAAATCATCTGCAGACACTTGGAAGGTGGTAAGGTGATAGGGAATAGCCAGCATGGATTTGTAAAGAACAAATCATGTCAAACTAATCTGATAGCGTTCTTTGATAGGATAACGAGCCTTGTGGATAAGGGAGAAGCGGTGGATGTGATATACCTAGACTCTAGTAGGCATTTGATACGGTCTCGCATGATATTCTTATAGATAAACTAGGAAAGTACAATTTAGATGGGGCTACTATAAGGTGGGTGCATAATTGGCTGGATAACCGTACTCAGAGAGTTAATGGCTCCCAATCCTGCTGGAAAGGTATAACAAGTGGGGTTCCGCAGGGGTCTGTTTTGGGACCGGTTCTATTCAATATCTTCATCAACGATTTAGATGTTGGCATAGAAAGTACGCTTATTAAGTTTGCGGACTATACCAAACTGGGAGAGATTGCAACTGCTTTGGAGGATGGGGTCAAAATTCAAAATGATCTGGACAAATTGGAGAAATGGTCTGAGGTAAACAGGATGAAGTTCAATAAAGATAAATGCAAAGTGCTCCACCTAGGAAGGAACAATCAGTTTCACACATACAGAATGGGAAGAGACTGTCTAGGAAGGAGTATGGCAGAAAGAGATCTAGGGGTCATAGTAGACCACAGGCTTAATATGAGTCAACAGTGTGATACTGTTGCAAAAAAAGCAAACATGATTCTGTGATGCATTAACAGGTGTGTTGTAAACAAGACATGAGAAGTCATTCTTCCGCTTTACTCTGCGCTGGTTAGGCCTCAACTGGAGTATTGTGTCCAGTTCTGGGCACCGCATTTCAAGAAAGATGTGGAGAAATTGGAGAGGGTCCAGAGAAGAGCAACAAGAATGATGAAAGGTCTTGAGAACATGACTTATGAAGGAAGGCTGAAGGAATTGGGTTTGTTTAGTTTGGAAAAGAGAAGACTGAGAGGGGACCTGATAGCAGTTTTCAGGTATCTAAAAGGGTGTCATCAGGAGGAGGGAGAAAACTTGTTCACCTTAGCCTCCAATGATAGAACAAGAAGCAATGGGCTTAAACTGCAGCAAGGGAGATTTAGGTTGGACATTAGGAAAAAGTTCCTAACTGTCAGGGTAGTTAAACACTGGAATAGATTGCCTAGGGAAGTTGTGGAATCTCCATCTCTGGAGATATTTAAGAGTAGGTTAGATAAATGTCTATCAGGGATAGTCTAGACAGTATTTGGTCCTGCCATGAGGGCAGGGGACTGGACTCGATGACCTCTCGAGGTCCCTTCCAGTCCTAGAGTCTATGAGTCTATGTCAGATTAGAGTCTGATGGCACAACTATTCATGAACAAAATAAAGAAAATTGGACACAGCATCATCGTGACAGATTTGGAAGAGATGCCATTATACAGCAAGTGTATTTTTCATATATATTTTCTTATAGGCCAAATTCTGTTTGTCTTTCTCTCTGTGAACAGGGTGAGTGGATTTGACTCCATACTTTTACATGCGCATTGATCCTTCAATGAGGAAAAGGCCCCCTCCTTGCAGTAATGAGAGGCTGAGAAGGCCCTCTCTTTGTAGTAGCAAAAGCTGTATTTTATTGCACTCAACTTACAGATTTGGGAAGTTTTTTCGTGCCTGAAGTGGCAAACTCCCATCCACTTCAGTTACCTCAGGACTGGGCTTGCCGAAAGCCTGCCAGTAAAAGCTTCCATGGTATACTGGATACATACAGTATGTCAAGTGCAGAAATTAGGAGCAATTTTACTGACTCTCATTTTTACAGTTGTTTCCTTGTGTAGGTGGATGAGCAGAAAGTCACACAATGAGGTAAAAATCTTTGCTGTTCTGTCACCATACTAAAGTTACATTCTGTTAGCTGGATCTGACATTACTGAGGGGAAAGTCTCATTAAATTAATTTCAGAACATAAAGGAGTGGACAGTCACAAGGTGAAATCTGTTGGCCAGATCAAAAAAAGATTCAGGTGTGAATGGAATTTCATCCCCACCCTTCCTACTCTACATTTGTGGACTCAAAATTAAGGCAAAGTGAAAGGAAATATTACCATGAGTCCACCCCTCCCTACTGGAGGTAAAAGGTGCTTATTATATACAATTAATTTTCCATTTGGCCCCACAAAGCACCACATGACTGTTCAGGGACCAATGCTCAGCTAGGATTCAACACTGAACAATCCTTGTACATACAAAGTGAATCTTAAATATTAATAGTAAAATGTGAATACAACACAGTGTTTAGAAATGAATACATAGGCTGGGATTTTAAATTTACTATTGATATTCAGTGGCAGTTGGAACCCTAAGGATTAAATTTTTGAAGGTATCTGAAATCCATGGGAGTTAGGCAACTAGGCCCATTTGAAAATCCATTAGGTGCCTATTTGCAGCTTCAGGTGCCTGAACACCCTAAAAAATCTGTCCCTAAGTCAGGAGACTTTGAAAATTCTAGCCTTAATGAATTATGTAATGATGGGCCTAGATCTTATCAGGTGCCTAGCACCTTCTGCACCCCTTGATTGTAGTGTGAGTGCATAGAGCTTAGCACTTCACAGTATCAGATCTAATATCACCTTCATTTGCCATCAAGATACAATGTTCTAGGCTTTCATTTGACCCCTGCATGCCTCATATACATCCCTCCTGCAGATCTTTTCCACTGACAGGTCAAGATCACTTCACTGCAGCCCAAAGGAACTCTCGCTCTAGATTTTGTCCCTTTGTATGGCTATATTTATTGACTAATTGCTTATAATTCTGGAGAATTATACCTTGTCATTCTTTTTCCACAGTCCTTTCTCCAACTGTCAATTCTCCTGTTAATTTTATTATTTCATCACTGCAAACTCAGCTGCACAGTTATCTTTGCAGTAGAGGATACATTTTATGTTGTGAACAGTGTGAGATTAAACCTAAACTGTCTCAGCCTTCAATGTAAAAATAAACACACATTTAACACATGTATTGTCAGATCTATCTGCTTTAAAATGTATCACTCTTTGTGGACCTGTGTCTTATTTCATTGTATTAGTAAGTATTTTAAAGTAATCTGGACTTACAAATAAAACATGGTATGGTATTTTCCTTGAAGCTGGGATAAGTAATTAAAGGAGACACTGATTTTTTGAAAAATTGAGGCATTCATATCCTATAGTCTGCTCATACTACTGATAAAGTAAAAACTAAAAAACATGAGGATTGCTCTGAACTGTAACTCTAATATTTACCTATGA
Organism: Gopherus evgoodei; assembly: GCF_007399415.2. Lineage (NCBI taxonomy): Eukaryota > Metazoa > Chordata > Testudines > Testudinidae > Gopherus > Gopherus evgoodei. The sequence continues at coordinate 109,520,942 of NC_044327.1, forward strand.
TGATGTAATTTTTCTGTTCTTTGAGTGAACATTAGAGTCTAAATTACCCATAGTATAATGAGGTAAAATTTATATAATTTGGCAGTTAATTATTTCAAGGCTGTCAGGAAAAATAGAATAAAATAAAATTCAGAGCACATGATGAAAAATAGTAAATATTACTAATACTGGACCACTCTAAACAAACAAATAAATAAATAAGCCTCTCAAAGTCTTGAAACACTGAACTGCAGTTTCAAGAAAACTTATTTATTTGCACAAAATATTTTTAAATAATATAATTTTGCTCAATCTGGAAAAAAAAACACCTAGCAAATGAGTTATGATTTACACTCTGCAAGAGCACTATAAACAATTCATTGGGGAGGCTCCATGGAAAAATCATCTACATATCATTACTGCGCAAGTTCCATGTAAACTAAATGTATCAAAGTAGATTTCCTAATAGGTAGCAAGAGATTCTGAGGCACAAACCTGCAAACCCTTACTCATATGGACCTAATCACACGAGTCAAGACTACTTACATGAAGAAGGGGTGCAGGATCAGACCATTATCTATAAAAATGGAGGAAAGAATGTCAACCACTGGCAGAATCTGAACAATTAAACAACAGATGCCGATTCATAAAACTGATTCCTACATAAAAAACTTTGTCAAATTTCTGAAAACTTGAATGCATGTTAGAAAAATGAACCCCTTGGCAGATTTGCCATGGAGACAAGAAGCCCATAGGCAGATCTGCCATGTCCATAACTCATACTGTCACTGACACATGGCTATATAATTAGGGATAGAATAATACTATTTTTAGGAGATAACTGTACTGTATCATTCCCTCCAATCTACTAGACATAAACATCAAAGTATTTTTTTGCCAGACAATCCCAGGATGTCTGAGCAACCTTTGTTCAACTTTAACAAGCCATTTATCAGTGTTGTTTATTCATTGTGCCATGATCGAGAGCTTTCCAGCTAGTCCTTATAAGGTAGCCCCCAGTGAAGAAGTAGCTGGTAAATGATTTCCAGTATTCATGATTTCTAGTATTTCCTTATTTGAAGGGCTGTGTAATTTAGAGAGCGCAAAAGAAGAAAGCCTACATATATCACAAGATGGCACTTCCTGAAAAGTGAGAGAAGACAGATAACTTTTTTCTTGTGGTCAGGCACTGAGCCAAATTCTCAGCTGGTATAAATCAGCATAGCTTCAGTGAAGTCCATGAAGCCATGCCAATTTATGCCACCTAAGATTCTAGTCCATCTCTACACTCCAGAACCAAGAAGATATTCTTGGGTATAATCTGAATTCCTTAAGATACATGTAACTAAAAAGTTAATAAAAAAGCAAAAAGACTGAAAATTCACAGAGGAATTGAGGTGCCTAACTACTACTTTAGTTGCCTAAATGCCAGATTTAGGCACCACTGGTATTCACAAAATCCCTATGTGACAGGGTGTATAGACCCCCCCATTCAAATGAGGAAGGTGCCAGAGATGCCCTGGGTGTAGGGTTAGCCCGACCTCTCCAGACCAGTCAAACATGTATGGTAGGGAGGATGACTTTAAAAGGGAGGAAACTACAGTCAACTGGAGGGACTCCTGGAGACTCAGAGGTAACTCCCAGCCAGGAGATCTTCTCCCTGACCTAATGGAGAGTGCAGTGAACTCCCAGGGTAAGCCAGAGAGACTTAAGACAGCCTGCAAAGGGCAGGGCTCCTTGAAAGGAAAAGTAAGAAAGTAGGAAGCTGGGGCCTGCACTGAAGACACCCAGCATAAATAACCAAATTTGGTCAGATTCTCCAACCATCTGGGCAAAAAACATCAAGGGACCCTTTTACAAGTGGTAGAGAATATAGGTATTCAGTCAGCCCTGCTGTGAAAGAGAAAAGAGAGGTTCTGGAGTTAAAAAAGATCCTTAAGAGAAGTGTATCTAGAGTGGCTGTTAAAATAGGTCACTGAAAATCAGCAGCAGCAGGCCACCCAGCAGCAATAACAGCAACAGCTAGTAAGGGAATTAGCCAGGAGCCGCAACAGAATAAATGCTGACTGTGCTCCAGCCTCAAGGGGTGACCGGGACGGAGAGGGAGAGCGAACACTAACCCTGCTTGCCCCGTAGGACGCCCATCTTGGTAAATCTGGCCAAGATGGGCCAAGATAACAATCCTGAGACATTCTCACTACTTTTGAGTGGGTGGCATCCACCACAGGATGGGCCCCGGAACACTGGGCTATGCTAGGTGCCCCATTTATTAGGACCGGCTCAAACTGCCTACTGGGAACTCGACTCAACATTGGCCTGAGACTAAGTGAAGGTAAAAGAGGTGATCCTCAATTGCATAAGAACATCAGAATGACCATACTGGTCAGACCAAAGGTCCATCTATCCCAGTATCCTGTCTTCTAACAGTGGCCAATGCCACATGTTTCAAAGGGAATGAACAGAACAGGTAATCATCAAGTGATAATCATCAAGTGATCCATCCCTTTCTGCCCATTCCAAGCTTCTGGCAAACAGAGGCTAGGGACACTTTAGAGCATGGGGTTTTGCATGCTGTATTCAGACATCACCAAGGAGACCCACCTGTGATGGTCCTGGGAGGAGGCATAACACCCAGGGGGAGACATCTGTGGATGATGGCCCAGAAGTTAAAAGATCATTGCTGGTGGTGGCTGAAACCAGAGCCCTGTTTGGGGGTATAGGTGGCAGAGCTCATACTCATAGAACAATTTGTCCAGATTTTACCAGCAGGAGGATGGGCATTGGCCTGAGACCCTGAAGAATGCTGTGAATATTCTAGAAAACTACCTAGCTGCCTACCACCCCCTGTCGCCACCAGAATGTCCAGAGGCTGGTCACAGAAGGATAGAGAGACTTGCCAAGAGCCATTGATGGGAGGTACAAAGCCCAGCCAGGCTCCACAGACTGAAGAAAAGAAGCTAGATCCCCACACCAGAGCAGCAAGGAAGGACAGTAGCTTGTCAGAACACTCTGCCACCCATAAGGGCCTTTGGTACCATCTAGTAGAACTCATTGTGAAGCCACAAAGAGGTCAGACCAACATGGCAACAGCTTGCCAAGCCAAACCCTGACATTTAAGATATCCAACAGGAAGTGCTTCCTTTGTGAGCAGATGGGCCCCTTCTGTAGAGACAACACCTATATAGAATTCAACTTCGGGCACGTATGCACCATTCTAGGCCCCAGAAGAAAAGTCCTGCCAAGCTAATAGTCCCGGTATGGGTGGAGAGAAAGAAAGTAATAGAGCTGGTGGACTCAGGATGTAATCAGACCCTTATCCACCAGCAGCTCACAGACCCAGGGAAGGACACAGGGGGAACAATATTCCTCCAGTGTGTCCATGGGGACATAAAGTCCTACCCCACACACAACAAGTATGATTGAAAGTGGGGGAACATTCAACAAGTATGTGGGTGGGCTTAGCAGCCATGCTGGCCTACTCAGTTATACTAAGCAGGTACTGGGAACAATTTGGTGAGGTCCAGGCAGAACAAGAAAAACATAATCTCAGGATCTAAGTCACTTCTCTATGGAACCTGCATGGTTAGAGGTGAGTGAACTCGACAGCCCTGGTGAGGGACCATCATGCCAAAGAGCATATCCCACCCAAGTCCTCTGCACAAAGCTGAGACCTATAAAGACTATGCAGATATCCTTGCTCAAGATACCAGTTTTGTGTGGGTAGGTGGCCCCCACCTTCTCCCATGTATATGATCAATTAGTGGTAGTAAATGAGGAAGTGATAGCCCTCCACCCCCGGAAAGAGAAACAATGGCCCCATTTCGAATTACGGGGAGAACAGGCTTATCATGTACAGCAAGCGAGACAGACTGGGAAACTGAGGCCCAACTGCTGCATGTAAATATGCGGAAGATACTCCACTTGGACCATGAGGTCCCCTGTGCAGGACATCTAGGGAAGGAGAAACCCGCCAATTGTCCCATGGCCTGTTTTTACTGGCCTGGGGTGTTTTGAGACATCACAGACTACTGCGTTTCTTGCCCTGATTGCCAGCTCTCAGGAGCTCTTCCTGCTATGACTGCAAGTGTTGTTTCTTGCAGGAAATGACACAGGTGCCTGACTCCAGGGAAAAATTCATGATTGTGAATCCCAAGCAGAGATAGGTGCCTCCCTCCCCCCTGAGTGGGCAAGGCTCAGCACTCCTCATCTCCTCAGCATCTCCCGTGGGCTATTTTAAGTGGCTGCCCACTCAGAGCCCTGTTTTTTTGAATGACAGTCTTAGGCAGCTATCTTTCTCCATTCATTGTATAGGGAGTTTGTGAATCCCAATGATTTTCTAGGAGCCTAAAAATTGGGCATAGTGACTCTGAGCATCACAATGCTCATGTTCCTTTCTGAATCTATCCCCCTGAAAGAAAATCAGAAGCTTGAAACCACAAGTCCTTTCTGGTTTTTGCTAAGATCTGATCGGTGACTACATATTTTACTCATAGGAATTATGGACGCACTGTCAGATGATGTATCAGATTGTTGCCCCCTTTGGACCAGCGTGAGTAATCAAAGTTTGGGACCCTGAGGGTGTTTCAATTTAGGAAAGCTAGATCCCCACACTAGATCCTGGGGACAAAACAAAACCACCCCCAAAAAGGGGAGGTAGCTTCGTTGCCAGGAAAGTGTCTCCCACTGACAAAGCGTTGTTCACAGTGGCACTTTTCGCCGTTAAAACATTTATCATTTGGACGTCGGGGTCCATACCCCTGAGCAACAAAAGTTTTAATAACAAAAGTGCAGTGTGAACATGGCCTAATACCTGTGCATGCAGGTGATGGATTCTAATGCCTGTACATACAGGTGTTTGTGCATGAAGAGTTGGCCATGTGCATTTTTTGAAAATGTGACCCATTTTCTTAGACACATTAGCATGTAGTGTAAGATTCTGATTATATTTTGAGTTAGATGCACAAATGGATTTGAAAGCACAACTCTAGGCCCCTTTGACAATATTTGGAAATGTAGTCATAAAAATTTACAACTCCCTCAACCACTCCCCTGTGCAACAGTGGCCAGGCCAAAAAATAACCATTGAGCGTCCACCCCCCAAGCCCTCCCATTCAGTGTGATACTGGATTACTATTAACATTTTTCACATGACAAATACTTCCCTGCAGAATAAAGATTTATATTGTGGTTTCCTGAGAATAATCTCTGGGGGGGAAATAGAGGGGAAATATTTCCTCTCTGACAACCCCCTTCCCCCAAACTCACTCACACATATTCAGAAAAGAAAAATTAGGGAGGATGTGATTACTTTCCCTAGAGAAAGGCTACTCCCCTCCCCAGCCAGTGAGATATTACAGGTCACGTCAAGTAAGGTCAAGTAAGTGCTTCTAAGGGCCAGTATCCTTGATTTATTCTTTCAGCTGTTAGTTGTCATGTAGCACTGTGGCCAGTCTGAATAGTGAAGCAGTGCAAAGTGTTGGTTTAAATCAGGGGGGTATCATGTTCAGTTGAAAGACACTGTGTGTCCTGCTGGGTGATTATGGATGTTGCGGGGGCTTGAACAATTTATTAGCACAGTTCATTTATGTACTATGCTGTTTTATCTTTTCGGATTCTGTCTCTATGATGAGAAACCCCTTTAGGTTCACTTTCACCTTGTGATCCCTCAAAGGACAAGGAAAGACAAAGGAAAGGAACATGGGGGGGGGTGATTTGATAAAATGAGGAGCTATATATCCCTCTGTTATCAAGTTTGCCTCACATTTCCTTCTAACTAGCTCCTCCCCTTTGTTCCCCCTTCTGAACAATCAAGTTTAATATGTTGGGATTTTTTATATAGTTTGATTTTGCTAAATGAAAAATTGCTAAAAATGTTTGAAAATATTGGTTTATTGCTGGAAGTGTGTTGCATATGAGAGAATGACTGCTAGGAAATCAATGCCTCCTATGTAAGCAGAATATCGTTATTTCCCATAGAAATACCCGTAAAAGTTCAGCATTAACCATCTTCCATTGTCAGCATCAAAGTGCTGACTTTCAAAGTGTTGTGCTTTGTAACTGACTGGACAAACACCTGATCTAAACGTAGAGCCCCTACCTCCATGTCCTGGGCATTAATCCAGAAGTTAAAGACAAGTGGTGGTAAAAAAGGGTAAAGTATGTTAGGAAATATAAGGAAAGGGATAGAAAATAAGACAAAAAAGATAATGTCACTATATGAATTCATGGTGTACCCACACACTGAATACTCTGCGCAGTTCTGGTCACTCCACCTCAGAAAGAATATAGTGGAAGTGAAAAATGTTCAGAGAAGGGTAACAAAGATGATCCAGGGGATGGAATGGTTTACATGTGAGGAGAGATTAAAAAGATTAGGGCTATTCATCTTAGAAAAGAGACAACTAAAGGGGAACATTATAGAAGTCTACAAAATCATGAACGGATTGGAAATGGGTGACCAGACAGCAAATGTGAAAAATCAGGACAGGGTAAGGGGTAATAGAAATCTATATAAGAGAAAGACCCAAAAATCAGGACTGTCCCTATAAAACTGGGACATCTGGTCACCCTAATTGGAAAAAGTGAATGGAGATGCATTATTTACCTTTTCACATAGTGCAAAACCCAGGTCACCCAATGAAATTAATAAGTAGCAGGATTAATACAAACAAGAGGAAGTACTTTTTCACACAATGCACAACTAACATGTAGAACTCATTGCCATGAGATGATGTGATGGCCAAAAATATAACTGGGTTCAAAAAAGAACTGAATAAGTTCATGTAGGATAGGTCCATCAATGGCTTTTAGCCATGACTACCAGAAGTCAGGAATGGAAGATGGGTGGATCTCTCCATAATTTCCCTGTTCTGGACACCCCCCCGAAGCTCTGGTACAGGCCACTCTTGGAGATCGAATAATGGGCAAGATTGACCGTAGTCCAACCCAGAATGGAGCTATTATGTTCCTATGTATAATCTGTAACAGCACAAATCACAAATTTCTGATTTTATGAGCGATTTTGATGAACTCTCTAAAATCCAATTTTTTTAATTAAATGAAGCTTCTAGCCCATTCTATTTGCTATTTACAAAGACAATAATATACTATTTTCATGCTGGAGATGCAAACAAAATAAAACAATTTCACCAAGACAGATGTGAATTTCCTTCATTCATCTTAATGGCGCTTTATTTCAGACGTAATTACAGCCACAGAAATGTTAACAATGTTACCAGTGTCGCTGCCTATTGAAGTGTAAGGTACTGTAGATCCAAATAAATGCATTCATACAATGCAACTAGATATGCCTAGCATGTCCTGACATCCCATGCATTTGAATGGATGCTTCATATGACACTGCTACCTGAATACACAGAAATTCCAACAGTAGCAAAGACAGACAGCTTACAATGTGAGACAGCTGAGTCCAGTTTTGACACCAGGGACAAGTTCATCACCTTACCCAAGGTCACAACGCAATGCAGTGGAATCAAAACTCCATTTTTTCACTCTGCCACCCCTACTAGATGACTGAGGTGTATTACTTACTTTATGCAACTAGGCCACATCAAATTCCACTTACAGATGGTGGAATCCGTCTTTTTTGCAGAAAAGGGAAAACATATTTGCAGATTTGTCTTTATCCAAGCACAAGATGGAATCAGCCCTGCAGCTTTTTTTCCTTTAATTGTATTGAATAATGAAAACAGTGGGGGGTTATTTTTGTTAAGCCTTTTATGAGGAATTAAACATATTTGTTTGTGCTGGCCTTTTTCACAAGTACACACTTCTGTGGGCAGAATACAAAGTAAAACAATTGCTGAAAAAGGTTTGACAAACAGCAAAAAATGCTGAGCTCTCTTTAGAACTGCACCTTGGAGAGCCTCAGATTTTAAAGGCTTGATTTTCACCAGCTCAGTCAGAAGGCAAGGGACACATGAAAAAATGTGGGTGAAATTATATGCTTCATTTTTACAATAGTTATTATAATTACATGCAAATATTGGGTAGTTGTACATGCAAATTCCCAATTTGCAAGCATAGTCAGGGAAATACTGTATGCATATTAGGCATTTGGTTGCACATGTATTTTTATGCATGAGCTTGTAAACACCAGACTCTCAGGGTATATCTACACTGGAATCGGAGGTGTGATTGCAACTCATAGGCATACCCATGCTAGCTTAAATCTAGCTAGCATAGCTCAAAATAAGAGGGATAGTGCTACAGCATGGACCCCAGTGCAGGCTTGGAACTTAAAGGCATATTCAGGACCCAGGATTGTACAGTCTGCACTGAAGTCCATGCCAATGCCTCTTCACTACTACCTTTAGCCATGCTAACTAGATTAAAGCTAGTACAGGTATGCTGGCCTGAGCTGCAGTCACATCTCCAATTTCAGTGTAGACGTACCCGAACAAAGAGAGCAGTTTAGTACTCTAAAAATAGCTGTGTAGATAACACTTTGAAGTTGTGGCTCAGGCTGCAGCTGGGGCTCTGAAGTCTGCAGATTGAGGGGGGCTTCAAAGCCCAAACTCCAGCCCAAGCCAGAACTTCAAAGTGCCATCTACACAGCTATTTTTAGAGCACTAGTGCTAGCGCTGCTAGCCTAAGTCTGTTGAGCGGGGCGGGGAGGCTTGCCGTCACTGGCTGTGTAGACCTACCCCCACTGATTTCAATGGTGTCAGGATTTCACCCTGTAGGAATATTAAAAAGGAGCCTTTTAATGAGGGTGTGATAGAATAAACCAGCATCAGATCCTAGCTTTGATATACTGCACTTTTTTCTGAACAAATGTCCAGAAAGCCATCACCAACTGTACAGAACTTATTGCTGAGCTGGAGCCTGATCCAAAGCTCAGCGGAGTCAGTGGGAGACTTTCCACTGACTTTAGTGGGCTTTGGGTCAGACTCACTTTAGTGGGCTCTGGGTCAGACTCTTATCTGGATTATCTTATTGAGGATCAGGCTCAGATCCTCAAAGGTATTTAGGTGCCTAAGTCCTATTAGTGCTTATTTCAAGTGTGGTGTGAAATGCAAGATTGGGCTCTTCTGCTCTGACAAACAAAAGTAGCACATGCCTATTCTAGGGAATCTGAAGAAAAAGAAGAGAGTCAAAATAACAGAAAATGTCACTGACAAATTAATGTGTCTTCTTGCTTAGCTTGATGTCACTGAAACAAGAGAAACAAAATGTTGTTAGAGAAGCCATGGGAAAATAGGTGGTTGTACTGTACCAGGGGGGCCTGCGCAAACATTTCCTACAGTTTCTATTCATCCCAGCTCATAGTGCCTAAATTTCACTTGGAGCTTCAGGTTCAGATAAACCCTATGTTCAGAATGAACTGTCTCGTTTCTTTTTGCATCCAGATTATACAATATGGCAAGTTACACCTTTTTTGGATGCCAAACCGTATGTAACCCCATGTCCACTTGAAACTGGGCCTGGGTTTGGTCAAAAGAAACCTGAACCTTTCAAACAAAACTACATCAAGCCTGGTGTTGCCAGGCTTCTTTTGCATAGTCATTGATCTCACCAAAAATGTTTTACATAATTCTAATTTTTAGTCTTGACAGAAAAAAGTATTTGATTATCAAAATTTAACAATCGTCCCAAAAGAAATTAAGGCTCTCAATCCTGCTTTTATTGGTCACTAAGGCCCAAAAAGAGAAATGCACTAAAGCACATACACAACTTTAAGCATCTGAGTATTCCCAATGCTTAAGTGCTAATCCTGCACTTATTGAAGTCAGTGGGACTTCTGCTATTAAATTTTATGGGAGCAGGATCAGAACCTAAGTGCTTTGTTGGATCAGGGCCAACATTCTCACAGATTTCAGTGGAAGCAGGATTGGGCCTGATCTGCAAATAACCATCACATCTCCTCCTAGAAAGACCAAAAATAAAACTAAATGATACTAAGCCACAGGAATGAACACAGCAAACCGGGAAGGATCATTCAGCACAAGACAACCGACGTAGGCTCTTCTCATTTAGGTACCACTGTTTCGGAGAGCCGTAGCAGATTGTTTTTGTCACAATATTGTTCACACTGAGTTCTACAGGCAGCAAATAAATGAAACAACAAACTGACTGAAATCCTAACCATCAAGTTCACCTGCCATGGAGCAGGAACTGCAGGTTTCCCCCCTAAAGAGATTATGCTGCAGCAGCCAGGTGTCAAACAGACTATGGAACATTGCATATAATAATAATGTATTTTCCATGTATCTTTCCCAGCCAATAATGCCAGTGAGTAATATGTATGGCATTTTTGATAGTCAAATGTATTTGTAGTATCACCTCATTGAAGTCAACAGGTGTACATTCAGGACAAATTTGACTCAATATCATAATATCCAAATAACTGTATATTGTATTTCCCTGATATAACGTTATTTTAATGTTTTATCCATAAAAATATCGGGATATTTCATTAAAAATATAAACCACCAATTGTGTGTCTGCTTATATAATGCTCACAGTTTATATTCTACTTATCCAACCTATTGTACATTTTAATAGAGCAGCTATCATTGTGGAGCTGTATCCTCGGGTGGTGTAAATCAGGATAGCTCTCTTAAGTCAATGGAATGATTTCAATTTACACCAACTGAGGAGCTGGGACCTAGTTTTTAGACCTGTGAAATTATTTTATTAAAATCTTAGGCTAAGAACAGAGAGAGAGAGAGAGAGAGAGAGAGAGTGTGTGTGTGTTTGTGTTCCTCTAAACTGGTGGCAGGCCTTTAGAAAGTGTTACTAGATGAGGAACTGCAAATACCGATAGATATTTTAGGGCAGTGGCTCTCAACCTTTCCAGACTACTGTACCCCTTTCAGGAGTCTGATTTGTCTTGTGTAATCCCAGGTTTCACCTCACATTGCTTACAATATCAGACATAAAAATACAAAAGTGTCACAGCACACTATTACTGAAAAACTGCTTACTTTCTCATGTTACCTTATAATTATAAAATAAATCAATTGGAATATAAATATTGTACTTACATTTCAGTGTATAGTATATAGAGCAGAATAAAACAAGTCACTGTATGACATTTTAGGTTGTACTGAGTTCGCTAGTGTTTTTTATGTAGCCTGTTGTAAAACTAGGCAAATATCTAGATGAGTTGATGTATCCCCAGGATGACCTCTGTATACCCCCAGGTATACACATACCCCTGGTTGAGAACCATTGTCTTAGGGCCTGATTCTGCAACCCTTTCATGAGTAATCAAGTTATCCTTACTCGCATTATCTCCACTTGAGGTCAATGGAATTATTTTTTGCATAAAAATCCGCACATGAGTGAAGATTGCAATGTCTGGGCCCTTAATTTTTGTCTATGTTTGCTTCAGTGGGACTGTCACAGCTGGGAAAGACATATATTTATTCCTCCCAGTCTCTTTAACTACACTCTTCAGGGGTCAGTGCCACTTTTATGGAATAGATACACTTACTATCACATTTAGGGGTCCAATTCTCTATTCTTTCAAAGCAGCTAGTGAGTGAGATCTTCAGATGCTGTCACAATACAAATAATTTACAGTCTACAGAGTGTATGTGAATAATTAACCCCCATTAAAGAACAGATATCTGAAATTAATAACCAGCTCCAGCTAGGTCAGAGAATGCATTTTAAAGTACAGTGTCACATGCAATTTGTGAGTGAGCAAGAAGCTATGCCACTATGTTGCCTCTGGAAATAATCCTTACTGTTTTCCCTAGGCATTTGGTGACCTTGTGTGTTGATCGCACTCTCTTTTCCAGGACTGTAAATAAGAGCACTTCAAAAAGCTTTTCTGTTCACACAGTTGCAGTTAAGAGGAAAAGTCCTGAAAGGAAGAGCTGTAACTATCAGACAAGTGCAGCAGTTGGCAAAGGACAGATTGTATTAACAAGGATTGTGGCTTCTCCGGCTTTTTATTATGGCAACTGAATTTGTATAAATATAAATAAAGCTGCTCTCATGCACAGCAAAGGGCTAGTGGGCCACTAGTCTGCTACATTGCTGTTTCCAGCACTGTGAACTGAATGGTGGGGCTCCGTAAATTGGTGGAAATTCAGCTCTATATTTGCCATAACGACTGTGGCCAGCTGAACTATCTTTCCTATTGCTTTTAGGTTCAAATAGACCCTCAGATTTGGTTTTGTGACAAAAACTTAAACTGGATTACATGAATCCACAGAATGTTTCACTAACAATATTGCAAACCCAATAGAAATATGATTTTTCCACTTCAGTTTCTCTGGTGGCTGTAATCATTTATACATGTATTTATTTTATTCTTTACACAGCTTTGTTCAAGACTATCCATGTAGCTTGCCCATATTAAACTAAACACCACGTTCATTTGTATACTGACTTTATCTCTCTATCTTAGTTTTTTATACAGTGCATATCACTGAAACACAATAATGCTGTTTGCATGGTATTTAGGGCTAACAATCTAAACCAGGGGTTTCAACCTGGGTTTTGCAAAAAGGTCTTGGGGGGTGCAACCACCCTGCCCTTCCTATACTGGGAGATGGGGTACATGGTGGGGCTCCTTGGTGGTATAGAAAAGAGTGTCGCAGTATGAGAAAGATTGAAAACCACTGGTCTAAACCCATGCCAAATGTGATAACCAAGTGCTGATACCCTAAATCTTTTGTACTTGTATGTGGTAAGGAAGATTCATTCAATCACAAGAAGTAGCTTTGTTGTGCTTTTAAAGGAAATCCTCCAAATCCTCCACAACCATCCTCCACTATCATAACTATTAATTTTGGACACAAATAAGCAGCAGAAGAGAGAAGAAAAGAGAAAACAGGAATAACTAGATGAGTTCTATCTGAAGTTACTGGTCACGGTTTTATCTTCTCCCTCCCTTCTGTACACCTCCTTCTGAGCATCCATGTAAACAACTATTATTAGAGCTGGTGACAGAACTGGAAAGTCAAGATTGCTCTGCATATCCACTGAGGTCCATTCTGTTCTCTGCCTCAGTGCAGGAAGAAACAACCGTGAAGTTCTTTAGTTCATATAAAGCTCCAAGGGTGAAAACCTGGCCCCACTGAAGTGGATAGCAGATCTTCTATTGATTTCTATGGGGCCAGAATTTCACTCCTGTAGTATTAACTTAAGTATTGCCTCTCAGTTAAAGTCCAATAAAGACTCACGAGTAGAAGTTTCAAGTCCTTGGCTACCAGAGCACGTTGTAGACTTAGATTTTTGTACATAAGTAATTAAAATGTCTTAAATCACTCAAGGTGGGAGTTCATATAGGAATCTCTGACCCAAGATGGAAGAGGGAACAGTGACAGGGTTGGAGAGTACTGAAATCGCATGGAAGATGGCACAACAATCCTTGAGACATTGAGGGCATAACCTACAGTATCTTTAGGCTTCTCCATTCTCTTACACAGAGAGGTAGAGGATGAGGCTTCATTTGAATCCCTCCAAAAGACATGTTTTACTAGTCTTTTGAGCTGCCAAACAGGGATCCAAATCTTTCTATAGCAACAAAGTGAGGAGAGTCATTCATTTGGGAAGCTTGGAAGGGCAGAAAGAGAAATCTGCCAGTGTCGTCTGTTGTCTCTCTCTATTTATACCTTTAAATCCCATGAGGAGACTAGCTGAGCATGAGGACAATAGCCAGCTAGGAATTCCTCACAGAGCTAGTATTCTTAGCAAGTGTAAGATCAGGTTCCCATGTCTAAGTTAACTGCTGCTAGGTGGAAATTACAGCCTAGTAAAATATTCAACTGCTTTGCCACTATTTCAAAACAAATAAATTAAGAATTCAGTGAAAGTGAATACACAATGTGTTTTGATAGGAAATACAGGAATAGTAGTCTATTCGGCATTCAGCCATAGGAAGGTGGAAATGGGAGTGCAGAATGTAATATTGATGCATATTTTATACTAGCAGAAACAGATCCTTCCCCCACCAGTACCTGGTTTACTATGGCACTAATGGTGCCATCGCGCTGGGCCCACACTCACAAGGGGCCCATTATAGTTGCCAGGTGTTCAGTTTTCAACCGGACTTTCTGGTCAAAGAGTGGACCTGGTGGTGTCCTGTCAGCACTACAGACTGGACACTAAAAGTCTGGTTACAGGAGTAACTGCAATCAGCCTCCCCACCGGGAGGGCAGGAAAAGCAGCTGCTGTTGCCTGGAGGAACTGTAGCTCAGCTGGAGAGAGAAAGAACTGGCACCCAGGCACCCAACTCTGGCAAAGAGAGGTAGGTACTGTGTCTGTGCTGCCCCAGGGTGGGCTCCTGTCTGCCCCCCCCTTGCCCTGCTATATTTTCCCTGGCCCCTGCCTCACTCCAGGGACCAACACCCTTCCTCCTCCTGTCGCCTCGCTGTGCTCTTGGCCCTGGCCCCTTCCTTGCTCCGGGGACCAACACCTTTCCCACCCCCGCTGCGCTCTTGTCCCTGCCCTCTGCCTCACGCTGGGAACCAACCCCTCCCCACTGTGCTCTTGCCCCCAGCTTCTGCCTCACTTGAGGACCAACTGTCCCACTCTTGCCCTGCTGTGCTTGCCTCCATCCCCTGCCTCACCCCAGGGACCAACCCCTCATCCTGCTGTACTTGCCATCAGCCCCTGCACCACCCCAAGGACCGACCCCCCCCACCCGCTGTGCTGTGCTCTCCTCCATCCCCTGCCCCACCCCAGGGACCAACCCCCCCACACCCTGCTGTGCTCTCCTCCATCCCCTGCCTCACCCCAGGGACCGACACACACACACACACACACATACACACACACACGCCCTGCTGTGCTCTTGCCCCTGGCCTCTGCCTCACCCTGAGGACCAACACCACAGCATCACCACCGCCTCAGGAAAAAAGAATCTTTAAATATAGTCACTAGCAGAAGAGTCTCTGGCCATTTCTTTGCCTGAACAGAAAAATATCTGCTATCCAAGTTTTTTTTCCAATCAAAAAGTAAATAATAAAAAGGTATTTAATGACCATCTAAAATATCTGCAACTTAGTGGGATAAAGCACAGTTTGTTTCCAAACCAATGCATAAAGAATTCACCTTTCAAAATATTAAAGTGTAACGATCTTTGTTAGGTGGTTCACTAGCCACCCAGGAACATTTTTTCAATCAATTCTTAAAATACTTTTTTAATTGTTCCCATGAAAACCTGCCCTTCTAACCACAGTTTCTCAGAAACTTTCAGCAGCTTATTTTGCTTCCATTTCTGTTTTGAGCCAAGTTATTCCTTTTTGACTGAAAGGGCCAGATTCATCCCTGATATAACTCCAGCCACATTGCTTTACTCGATCCCCATCGATCAGAGTGTTGCAGTGACGGTTATAGAAATGGCACCACTGATGGATTTTAATGGTTGTTGCTCAGTCCCAAAGCTTCTCATTCCAAATTCTTCTACTGCTGCATGCTTCATTCAGCACTGTTGCCTGTGATATTCTTATTCAACATTTGAGTCTCAGGGTCCTATTCTTCTTTCATTTTCCCCTAATCCCTATCAGTCTAGTAATTTCCCTCCACCTCCAAGTTCTGAGGAAAAGGCTTTTCCCCCTGAAAATGGCTTAAGTTTTCTTCAGGATTCAGTCCTGTGTTCCGTATTCTATTCTTTGAGAGTACTGTACTTCTTTCCTCTAGGCAAACTGACTAGACCTGAGAGGTTTAAGGGTCATTTATATGCTATTGATACTCAATGATTTCTTCCATATTGCCATTCTCCTAACATTCAGTGCATGGCAGCAAACTTCCTTGGGTTGAATGTGGCCAAAGCCAAAGGGTTAGATTCTATGCTGAGCCTCCTAAAAAGCACAGCATAGGTGATGTAGCCCAGAGTGGACAATTGTAGTTTTACAACACCCTGATTCTGGCCTGCTTCAGGACCCTAAACATAAATTAAAACAGCCCTGGGCTTGGCCCTGTTCTCATTGAGAACAGCTTTGCAAGGGCTGCCTGAGAACTACCCCACAGCTCAAGAATCCTCTCTGCATCAGAAACACATCCCTGACCAGGCGCCCAGCCCCTGCTCCCAGCAGGTCCTCTACAAGGAGGAAAGGCTGTGTGGGGCTACTTACATTCATCTAATGCTGCACTTGTGCTGCAAGAATTCTCCCTTTGACTTTGACTTCGGCTCAGGCCCTAAACAGAGAACTACTTCTGGTGATTCATTACTGACTTAACCCTTTTTCCTAAATGTGCTCATGTTTGAGTGTTCTCTGGCATGTGCTTTATGTTTCATCGTTTGTTGCCCTATTCCTTTCATTTTTCACATTCACAGTATACATGGTGTGCAAATCTGGCTCCACTCTGCAGCATTTCTCTCCAAGAAGCATAATGATCCTCTTTCTAAGCTAGGCCTCCTGTTCCACACCCACAGAGAGGGCTGGGTGCAACTGGCAGAGCGGGAGTCACCACCCTATAGCAGGAAACAGCCTGTTCACTCCCAGTGTGCACTGGGAAGCTCAGGCTGGGATTGCCCCCATCCTGCAACTTTCTCTGAGACCACAAGACTCTGCATTGCTCCCAGCACAGGGTGAGGCTTACAATGACACAAATTAGCCCAGTTCCTGTAAACTCTTACTCACAAGAGTAGTCCTTAGTCAGACAAGCAAGCCCATCAGAATCAAGGATTTTCAGGATGAACCTTTAATACACTTCAGAGAACATTAATAAAAAATGAATGTGAAGTGCTGAGCATCCTCAACTGCCATTGAACTCCATGGGCTTGACCTTGCTCTCATTGAAGTCAACAAGCATTGCAACTGAGTTCAGTGAGAGCAGAACTGGGCAGCTGAGGGCACTGAGAAGTTCTCCTGACCAGGTGGTTAGAAAAGAGAAAGACATATAAGATGTGATCATGCAATGTCTGAAACTTCAAATGAAATCTTCTGCTTCCATATTTTCCCAGCCACTCATTTTTCAAATTTAAAAACAAAGCAAACATGTCAGGAAGGAGATCCAGAAAGTATGTTTCCAGCTGGCCTGGGATTTAAACTTCTTGGCTTATGGTTAACAGAATGTTTACCAGTTTATGTGAAGCTGTAAGTGTGTCATCAGCATGCCACATGCTTTGATAATTACTCTAGCTGGTATTAAAGTTAATCCCAGATCATATAGATCACTTACAAAATACAATAACTAAGACCAGAAATCCATAGCTGAGACAGTCATAAAATTGATGGCTAAAAATGCCAGTCTGCCTCTGACATGTCCTGCATAAACTGGAATCTGAGAGTCCTGTCTGATGCAGTCTGACAGGAGTCCAACTCCTCTCTGGATATTAAATAGAGACATCTAAGGCATGGCAGATGAGCTTATGTCAGATCTAGTGCATATCCAGAAGTCACAACCCAAGATTTGTGAACACAACCCATGCCCTTCCTGATTTGTAAAGGAGAGGAATGAGCAACTGGTGCCACTCCTGACCAAAATAGGCAATGCATCATTTAGAGAAGGAACCTTCCTTTCTTCCTTCAAATATGTAATAGTCCAGCCAAGACTGAAGAAATCAACCCTTGATACTTCACCCCTAGACATCTATCACCTCATGTCAGACCTCCCATTCCTGATGTAAGGGGGCATGGAGAAAGGGGAAGGGCCAAAGAGGAGTAAGGATCCTGAGACTGACAGGGCCCTAGGGACAACCAAGAGAGGCCAGCAATCCAAGTTAGCTGGTTTGACAGGTAGGACAAGCCAATGAGGGAGCTGAGAGACCAGGAACCATCCTTCACGTGAGGTGGTGTGGCCTGAGCAGAGCTGTGGAGAGTGCAGCAGCTGCAGCAGCTCAGAGCAGAGCCAAGAAGCTAGAGCTGCAGAGCCAGAGCAGTGCGTGAGAAAGTGCAGCAGCCTGAGCAATAGCAATAGCAATAGCCCAGAGTCTAAGCCTAAATCAAGTTCAGAGCCTTTTACTTTATCAGAACAGTGGCTATGGTAACCATTGTAACCTTTTCCCTTCCACTTCAAATGTAAAAAGGGGTTGGTTATTTTTCCATCAATCTCATTATTTCATCAGTCTTCTGGTTTTTTTAATCAGTCTTTTTAAATCTTACACTCTTCAGACTGATGAAAATAAGTCTGAATTGTGTTCTTCCCATTGATCTTATTTCCTTATCCATTAGCCTTAATATTGTGGAGTAAGGCCAAACTGATGCCAGTTTGCTCTGAGTTACATTGCTAATAGCTAGTTTGATCCAAAGAGATAACTTTGTGGCTATAGTAATCCAGGACAGATTTTGATCCACCACTTCATTTTCACAGGTATCTAACTAATTGACTATGAGACTAAAGTATTACTTGACATGAGCAAGAGTGTCATGCGCTGACCCACACTTTTTTTGGTGGTTTTTATGAGAACCAAAAGGTTAATTTAGAGGGAGCTCGTTAGGCTCTCAGGTGGGCTGGCTAATACCCACCAAAGATTCTCAGTAGTTCTGATCCAGTTGCTTATTGAAAGAAACATGACTCAAGATATCACTAAGGCTACACTAGTATAAACATCACTAAACTAAGAATTGAATAATACAGTTATCAAATTGAGGTGAAAATCTGATCAAATGAACAAGTTAGTAGCAATGTTGAAATTGCAGTTTAGCCAGATCAAATTAAAACAGCAGAGTCAATCCTTATAAATCCTAAAACAGGACTTCATAGAGGCGGCCAATTGTTTAATTATAAGCTACAATTATAGGACTTTTACCCACCGCAGTGAAATGAATGTTTACCCACTGAATGAATATTTTGGTATTTAAACTAAATTACTGTTTATGTCTAGAGCCCAATCTTCAGGCCAATTGAGGTTTCCTCCTTAAATTTTACTATTTGTGTGGTGGCTAATTTGTTTCATGACCCCTCCCCACACATCCCTCCACACCCCAGCACTAATTACCAACTTCTAAAAGACACTTTTTTAAGAGGATGTTTAGCAGCTCTCTCACTTAGCACTATATATAGCTGACAGCTTAGTTTCTTTGGTCCCTTTCACAAAATTAGGAACACACAGATTCAGTGAATTTAAGGCAGACTTTAGGACCACTTAAATTTAAGGGATTTTTCTTTGTCACCTGTCTCTGTGCTCTTTGCAGGAATTCCTATACATATTCATTCATCCCACCACATATTCACACCCTAAAATAATAGAAAACTGGGGTGTCTCCCACTTGAAAAAAACAAAAAGGAAAAACAGAAAAAGGAAAAATAAGATACTTAAAATAAAAAGTGGTTCAAACTCTTCAGCTCCCATAGTCTTGGAACTGACACATAATGGGAGGGGTAGCTGCAGTCAAGGACCAAGCAATGGTTGCAGGCAAGTGTTCTCAGATAAAAGGAACTGGTTAAGGCTAAATAGCTGGTGTGATGTCATGAATTCCTTCCTCAGACGTGATCAGTTTCAGGGACTCTGGAACATCAGTCCTACTGAGATGGCTTGCTGACCCAAAAGGCAAGGCCTCCTTCCTTTCTATTCACCTTTGTGGTTGAAGTTTCTCACTTATCTTTGCAGCACCTCCTGTGGAGTATCTGGTCAAATCAGATGTGAAATATACCCTGATATAGATAACATGGTCCAATCATGTTGAAGTGGGCAAGCCCTGGCTTAGGCCTCAATTTGGGAAATTCTACTTAAGACAAGAGTTTCCTTAAAATATTCATTGTTGCAATGAACCCAAGATATCAAAAATAGAAAAACATAAGGCCAGTTTTGAAGACGTTGCCCTCAGCCTTCCCCTCTGAAATAAATGCCAAAGGATGCCACACAGCATCAGCATTCAGTGACATGCTTCTAAAAGTCCATAAAAATAATTAACTATCTACCAGAAACAGCCAAACCTCCACTCTTCTCATGTACTCTCAGCAGTTCTTTAAATAAATTTAAATCTCTTGAGATTGCTGTCACATCTTTTCCTTCACAAACAAAAGAACAGGGAACTAACCACAGAGCCTCAACTGGGTAAAAGGACACAATGACTTCTCCCTTCTAAAAGCAGAAAGTTTCTCACAACTTCAGTATAAACTGCATTTAAAATAGAGATAATTAGAACATAACATAAGAACAGCCATAGTGGGTCAGACCAAAGGTCCATCTAGCCCAGTATCCTGTCTTCCAACAATGGCCAAAGCCAGGTGTCCCAAAAGGAATGAACAGAACAGGTAATCATCAAGTGATCATCAAGACATCCCCTGTCGCCCATTCCCAGCTTCTGGCAAAAAGAGGCTAGGGACAACATCCCTGCTCATCCTGGCTAATAACCATTGATAGACCTATCCTCCATGAACTTATCTAGTTCTTTATTGAACCCTGTTATTGTCTTTGCCTTCACAATATCTCTGGCAGGTTGACTGTGCGTTGTGTGAAAAAATACTTCCTTTTGTTTGTTTTTAACCTGCTGCCTATTAATTTCATTTGGTGTCCCCTAGTTCTTGTGTTATGAGAAGGAGTAGATAACATTTCTTTATTTTCTTCACACCAGTCATGATTTTATAGACCTGTATCATATCCTCCCTTAGTTGTCTCTTTTCCAAGATGAAAAGTCCCAGTCTTATTAATCTTCCCTCATATGGCAGTCGTTCCATACCTCTAATCATTTTTGTTGCCCTTTTCTGAACCTTTTCCAATTCCAATATATCTTGTTTGAGATGGGGCGACCACATCTGCACGCAGTATTCAAGATGTGGGCGGACCATGGATTTATATAGAGGCAATATGATATTTTCTGTCTTATTAATTATCTCTTTCTTAATTATTCCCAACATTCTGTTTACTTTTTTGACAGCTGCTACACATTGAGTGGATGTTTTCAGAGAATTATCCACAATGACTCCAAGATCTCTTTCTTGAGTGGTAACAGCTAATTTAGATCCCATCATTTTATATGTATAGTTGGGATTATGTTTTCCAGTGTGCATTATTTTGCATTTATCAACATTGAATTTCGTCTGCCATTCAAGCTTATACCAAATCTGTTTTCCCAAAGATGCTATTTTCCTCACATTTGGAAAAGATGTTAGAGGTGGCCAGCTGGTCATTTCTTTGGGAAAGTGCAAGGTAAGACTTCTCCCACCAAATCCATCCAAATATGTTAGGACAGCAGTTACACACACACACACACACATACACACACACACACACCATGGAGATGAAGGTACTCAACGCCTGACAAGCAGGGGAGCTGAGATGCCAAAAGAAGAATAATGACTTCTTCTCCTCATTAGAATGTGATATTCACTCTCACTTATAAAATAATCTGATTCCAAACAGGTTGGCAACTGCTACCTTGCCTGCCCTGAGGAGCCTTCAGAGGCCCCAAATCTCCTCATTTAGCTCCCTCAGTCTCTACACATAGGTAACCAAAAAGCATTCACATTTAAGCCCTTCAACAAAATGTCTTACCCAGTTTGTCCATATCTAGTTCCCAGGCCTTTCAGAATGGCTTTAAAGATGGCTCTCAGTCTCACTATTTCAATAGTTCTCTTTTACAGAATTAATCTGATCAACTGACTCCATAACCTACTGAAAGGCCTTAAATACTAAGGGATACAAAACATCTTTGTCTGCTCAAATTTGTTATTTTGTCCTGCTGTTCATTTTCTTACCTCTTTGAAAACAGCCCTCCTAGCATTGAATTTCTTCAGTGAGGGAGTTATCGGATGGCGTAAATAGACTTCGTTCCATTGACTTCAATGGAGATGACATCAGTGGAGCTGCACAGATTTACACCAGCTGAGAAATTGCCCCAGTATTCATGGTTGAATGTCACCTAGCTCCAGGGTTGGTGCAAGGATGTTTTGCACCCTAGGTGAAACTTCCACCTTGCGCCCCCGCCCCGCATCCCCACCCTGAGGTGCCCCCTGAAGCAGCTCCCCCCCCTCCACCCTGAGGCGCTCTCCTAGTGGCTGATTGGCACCACAAGCCTGGGAGGCAGGAGAAGTGAAGTAGCCACGGCATGCTCGGGGAGGAGGCAGGGCAGGGGTGAGTGGGGCGGAGAGTTCTCCTGCATGCCGCCCCCCCGTTACTTGCTGCAGGCGGCCCTCCCCGCGCTCCCCTGCCCCAGTTCACTCCACCTAAATGCCGGCGGCGACCAGGGAGGCTGAAGATCCGGCCGCCACGGTTGCTGCCGAAGAAGATGGTGCCCCCCAAATCCTAGCTCCCTAGCGGTCAACTAAATGGTTGCATTGGCCCTGCCTACCTCATATAAAGAAAAAGATTACTCCTCTCTCTTCTACTTTGTCTTCCCTGCTAATAGGCCTTGGCCACACACTCTATCAACCCTATAGTTATTCCAAGAGGTGAATAATATTCCTCCACCAGTGATGTCTGACTCCTCAACAAAATTCCTAACTGTGTGTAATGAGGGCTCTGGTCTTAGCTCCAAGTCTGTCATATGTGTAGGCTGCTGCTGGCTGTTTTGCCATCTCTTGAAATGCCTCGGATATTGAAAAATGTTATCTCTATTATGTGTTTTTAAACAGCGCCTGCATTAAGATCTTCTGCCTGATTTCTACACGCAGTAGTTATGATGGAAGAGTTTTGAGGACAATAACATTTCAATAGGGTTCCTTTGCATGGAAAAAAATAGTTTTTGCCTAGAATCATAGAAATGTAGGGCTGGGAGGGATCTTGAGACGTCATCAAGTCCAGTCCCCTAGGCAGTATCAAGTAAACCTAGACCATCCCCAATAGGTATTTGTTCAATCTGTTCTTAAAAACCTCCAGTGATGGGGATTCCACAATAGACCTTGGAAGCCTAGTCCAGAGTTTAACTACCTTTATAACTACCTTTATAGTTATAACTACCTTTATAGTTAGAAAATTTTCTCTAATATCCCATGTTAGAGATTAAGCCCATCACTACTTGTCCTACCTTCAATGGACATATAGAACAACTGAGCCTCATCCTCTTTATAACAGCCCTTAACATACTTAAAGATTGTTATCTGGTCCCTTTCAGTCTTCTTTTCTCAAGACTAAACATGCTCAGTTTTTTTAACCCTTCCTCATAGGTCAGATCGTCTAAACTTTTTATCATTGTTGTTGCTCTCCTCTGGACTCTCTCCAATTTGTCCACACCTTTCCTAAAGCATCATGCCCAGAAATGGACACAGGACTCCAGATGAGACCTGACCAGTGCCACATAGAGAGGGACAATTACCTTCCATGTCTTACATACAACACTCCTGTTAATACATTCCAGAATGATATTAGCATTATTTGCAACTTCATCATATTGTTGACTCATATTCAGTTTGTGATCCACTATAATCCTCAGCAGGGGCAGCTCTAGGTATTTTGCTGCCGCGAGCACAGCAGACAGGCTGCCTTCGGCGGCTTGCCTGCGGGAGGTCCCCGGTCCCGCGGATTTGGCGGCACACCTGTGGGAGGTCCACCGAAGCCATGGGACCAGCAGACCCTCCACAGGCATGCCACCAAAGGCAGCCTGCCTGCCACCCTCGCGGCAACCGGCAGAGCGCCCCCGTGGCTTGCCGCCCCAGGCATGTGCTTGGCGTGCTGGTGCCTGGAGCCGCCCCTGATCCTCAGATCCTTCATGTGAATACATAAACTCAAAAATGCAAACAGAAATTGTCAAACCAGATCCTCAGCTGGTTTAAAGCAGGATTGAAGGATCTTTCCAACCATAATTTTAACATTGTAACAGTGACACATGAAGTTGCCATTATATGCAAGGGCGGTGAGTTGTATGGGCCCCTAGTGCCCTGGCTCCAGCAATATTCAGGGCCTGGGGGCCCGGCTCCAACAATGTTTGGGGCTGGGTCTCTCTCCTCCAGCCCTTCCTGCCACACCTCTCCACACACCTCTCCTGAGTGTCTCCCAGCCCCCATTTGCTGCCCCCGCGCACCTCCCCTGGGTCCCTAAGCCTCTCTGCCTCTCCCCTGTAGTGCCAGGCTGACTCTGCTCTGCTGGCTCCAGGCATCAACTGCTGCCGCAGGGTCCTAGTGCCCCCCATCCACCAATCCCAGGGCAGACTGCCTTTACCCTGCCCTTCTGCCTCAGACCCTTCCTTTTTCCAGTGGGACCCTCCACCATCACTGGGGCCCCCCCACCCACAGTCACCACTCCTGACCTGCACTGGGCAAGGGCCAGCCCCATTCCCTACCCCCAGTGAGGGGCAGCAGCAGGGGAGGAGTTGCACATGTGATGGCAGCTCCCACCCCAGCACCCACCACAGGGGAGGCAAGGGGGCTTCCTGGACCTGAGAGGGGCTCTAGGAGCATATGCAGTGACAGTGGTGCAGGGTGAATGTGCTGCCGGAGGGGAGAAGGGGGGCCTGCTGCTGGCGGAGAGAGGGCTGACGGGAGTCCTCCTCTCTGGCCCCAGCCCCAGGGCAGCCTGCCTGCACCCCAAACTCATCCCCAGCCCTGCCCCACTCCAGAACCAACACCCCTAGCCAGAGCTCTCACCCCCTGCACCCCAGCCCTCTGCCCTAGCCCTGAGCCTCTCCAACACCCCAAACCCCTCATTCCCAGCCCCAGCCAGAGCCCTCATCCCCCCACACCCCAATCCCCTGCCACAGCCCAGGACCTGCACCCCAAACCTCCTCCCCCCACTCAAACTCTCTCCCAGAGCCTTAGACAGGTGGGGGCAGAGTAGGTGGGGGAGTTCTTTGCACCACCAAAATTTCTACAAACCTGCCACCCCTGATTATGTCACGTAAACATGCAACACTAAACTGTACTAAGATTTTCTAACACATATAACTCAACAACACTAAAAAAGAGAGAAAATTATTTTCAGATTTCAACTCTTATGTCTGTCTTTTCCTGGGAGCAACCATTATAATGGAATAGATGGCCTCTAACATACACCTGCAATATTTTATCACTCTAAATATTGTGTGTTATTGTCTTGCTGAGATATAAATGGGTTCACACATGGAAATGTAGGGGGTTTGCATGTATAAAATGTCACACTCAAAATTTTCATGGATTCAGTTTTGGAAACCCTTTGAAATTTTGCCCAGCTGAATGTTTATATCTCAGGCATACTGAGGATATTGCTTTCCAAGGAGAACCTCTCTTACAAAAGATATATTGAACTGATCTAGCATATGTAATTTGTAAATAATGAGATGTAGTGACTAAAAAGAGGTTATTTTACACCTACTGTAGGATGGGAATGGAGGGGCAAAGACACACAGTATCCTGAATCTACAAGTGGTGAATTCACAGGTAATGAGGTAAGTATTTGCTGGGGATGGGTGACATTCCTTCAAATTCTGAAATTTCAACAAAATTGCTTACTTCAAAAAATGAGGAAAATTTTCCAAAATACTTTAAAGTAAAATTTGTTTCCTTTTTATTTTTGACCATCTCTAGTATATCTTTACTATATGTGAATTCAATTAAAAACATAATGTTAAAAAATAGTAATTAGCATGTTACCATTGTAGAATTGTGATTCGTTGGGAATTACTGCTGTGAAAATGTACGTTTCACTACAGAACACAGAGGGGGACATGTTTTCAGTCCCTTTATCAGTCGTCACAGTCCTTGTGTCCCAGGTAAATCCTGAGCAAAGAAAAATTAATCTGCATCCACAGGATTTACAATTTGTATTCAGATCCTCTCCCTTCAATGTGAGCAGCAAAAGGAAAGAAAGGAGCAGGGAAACCTGCTCAAATGGGCAAAAGGGGAAGGGTGGAAGTACCATAATGCTCCTTTTTCTCTGACCCCCAGCAGCTTCTCTATGTGAGCAACATGCAGTTAGGTTGGGGGGGGTGTTTTCTTTGGCGGGGGAGCGATGGAAGTAGTCAGTGTAAACTATGGTGGAGTCAAGAGAGAACTATTTGTGTAACATCTTGCCCTGAGAAAGTATCAATGGGAATTAAAACTGGCTCCATCAACATTCATCTTTATAGATTCCATGCTTCAAAACCCCCTTGAAGAGTTGTGGCGAGACAGGCAAGGCCTGGCTTCTAAGAAATTCATGCTGTAGTAGGTGATAGGGGTCCCAGAGGATCGGCCCCAGATCATCTGCTCTTGGCAACTCTCATTTTATCCCTCTTCTTTGTTTGGAGGAGAGCGGAAAGATACACCGAACATCACTTAGAGCAGCAAAGAATCCTGTGGCACCTTATAGACTAACAGACGTTTTGGAGCATGAGCTTTCGTGGGTGAATACCCACTTCGTCGGATGCATGGTCACCCACGAAAGCTCATGCTCCAAAATGTCTGTTAGTCTATAAGGTACCACAGGATTCTTTGCTGCTTTTACAGATCCAGACTAACATGGCTACCCCCTGATACAGAATATCAGTTAGTGAGCAAGAGGGAGGTGGCTGCTTACACACATGGGAAGAATTGCTTTATGAATTCAAATAGCATGTACTTTACTGGACGTATTGTTTTACTCACATCCTGCCCTGCAAAGTGAAATAAAATACTATGTAAATAGTTCATACATTACTATGTAGTTAGCCAAAATATAACTCACGGTTCATGATCTATTTTTAGCTCTTGCATGCAGTATATTTTAATACATACAGCACAATATATTCATATCCTATTAAATATTTTTTTTATTTAAGGAGCAATGTCAAACTTAGATATGTTATGTTAGATGTTCTGTAAGGAGGGAGGGAAGGAGCGAAGGGGAGAGAGAGAGAGAGATTAGCCTATTAATTTGTAGATGATCACAAGAGTTTCTAATCTTTTTCAAGAACAAATAATCTTTGTCTTATATCCATACTTAAAAATTTGGGGGAAGATCGTCAGCTGGTGTAAATCAACAAAACGGCATTAAAGTCAATGAAGCCACGCTGATTTACATCAATGGAGGCTCATATCTTTTTATTTATTCGGACACATAAACACACTATACCCCATTCAGTAAAAACATGAGCAGCACACTTATTGATCTTATACCAGTTTGGTGTATAATGTTGCTTCACTGGCCCTTCTAGGCTGTACTCTTTGGGAGTGTGTTTGTCCCAATGTAGGCTGCATCATAACTTGCTTTGTTCTAGCTCAGTCCTTAGAATTCTTTGATTATTCTTTTCCTGTGTCTCCCTTCTGTCTGTCTTCTTCCTTTCTCTCCTGATCTGGCTGGTGTGGTAATTACTAGAAAACTCCTCCATTCTCTGATGGGAATTTGTATAATTTTCCAGATTCTTAACTCAGAGAATACCTAGTTGCCTAAACCAGAGGATCAGATTCTGAGCTAGATTACATGTTGTAAATCTGGAACAACTCCATCTGCTTCAGGGGAACTTATCTGGATTTACACTGGTGTCACAGAGATAAAAATCTGGCCCAGACTTTCTATTTCTTCACTCACTCTAGATTTCACCTCCCACACAACTTTGGCTGCCAATAATTTGACTAGCTCTGAAATATTGGAGACAGGACTTTTTCACAAAGAGTTACATTCCATATACTTTTGCAGCTATAGAACTTAAGCTGTCTATCCCTGGAAGCTTCTTTTTACTAAAGAAACTTCAAACTCCAACCCCAAATTCCATTCAACAATTTAAAGCTTTTGCTACAATTTCATTAGATTCTTTTTTTAATCAAGTGAAGCAAATTCTAAATCCTTGAGCAGCTTTAAATCCAGCGGTGTTACTTGCTGTGGGTCTGATTCTCACACTACTCTGATGTACAGTACTGCAGTACTCTTCCTTTAAGTCCCATTTACACTGCCAGAGCAATATAAAGTGGTCTGAGTGTAAATGAGGATCAGATCCTTTATGTTTATGATTTTCATTTGCTGTCTGTTAGCAATCCTCTTATGTAGTGAAAAAATTCTCTTTGTTCAGGCATTAAACCAGCACATGCATATGGGTGGGTGTTTTGTTTGCTAATGAAATTTTTAAAATAAGTGCTCCTAACTGTTCCTTCCTTTAAACTATAGCTTTCTCTCAACAGACTGTGCAGAATTCAGAACACTGCATGATGGATGCATACAAAGGGTCTGATCTTGCAGTCCTCACTCATGCAAAATAACCTTTGAAGACAGTGGGAATGTTGCTGTAGTAATGGCTGCAGAGATCAAGCTAGCTGACATTACTGACCAGATTCTGCACTAAAATCAGTGATGTTGCACAGAATGTAAGCCCCTGCTCCTGTTCCACCAAAGTCAACAGGACCTTAAATCAGCAGAGAATTTACCCCAGATAGTTTCCGTTGTCCTCCTCTTCTGAGTGAATAAAGCATCATCTTGCATATTATTGACTCCTGTAAAATACAGTTCCTTATTAGTTTTTCCATATGCTGTAGAATCTAGACATTTGCAATTAATGAGAAATTAATGATTATAAATTTTACTCAAAACAAGTGAGCTCTGTAGCCCTCTTTTGAGCCTAAATTATGAAATATACTTCTGTAGATAAATGATCTAGAGCCAGATCAATCAATGCATTGGTATAATTCTTAGACTTTTGCCTCAGGGCACATAACTGGAGTTTTTCATATGCCAAAGTTTAAACCACAGAAAGAATCTTCTAGCAAATTGCAGTAGAAGCTGGTTGCAGACATTTAACTTGGCTTATTATCTGTGCATGCCATATTAACTAAAAATTAAGCACAGGCTGCACTCCACAATGAAGCAAGTTGAGCAAACAATGGAACCCTTATATCTGAATTGCTTTTGGCCCTATCCAGTCCAAATTAATCTCTGCAGCTATTGGCTCTCAGGAACTTCCACTAGTATCCAAAGCTGCACCAATGCAATGTGAATTCTAATTCTTGCTGCGTGAGGAGCTTTATGCATTCATGTACACCTACCCCATAACCAAGGGACGATCGAGGATACTGCTGTGCCTCTTTATTGGGTATGGCTCTTGGGCATTTGTAAATGATAAATAACGTGGTGTAAAGTCTGAGAAATGACAGTCCGCTAGAGAATAATTTTAAAACAGAGGGGCTGCACATGGTAGGATCTCCCTAACTGGAGGCTCTTTTAAGTAGGTTAGAAAGAGTGAAGAGAGAACATCAGGCAGCCTAAAGATTATCCCATACATCCACCCTAAAAAAAAATGGACACGATAAACCCCCTCCTTCTTAGGACTCTAATAATCTTAGAGAGGTTTCCACACAAAGGCTTGGGGATGGGTTGCCTCTAGAAGAGAGTGGTTTTCTAACATCTTTAATCACTATCTCACCCGCTTAATTGTAAATTCAGGATGCAGCTGCAGAAGCACTACCACAGATAGCAATGCTTATGCTGGTGCCATTGCCATGGAGAAACTGAGGGTGTGTCAACACTAGAAGTTTTGCCACTTTAAGTGGAAAAAACCAACTAGTGTGGATGAAATTATACCAGCATCAGAGGGCCCTGAGCTTAATGAAGGGTGTGTTTTGGTGGATCCCACTATGGAAGAGGGCAAAAAAGGACAGGATGGGCTGGGTCCCACAAGATTTCCAGTGCCCAGGATTTCCAGAGAAGGCTTGAGGTCTGGTGGGATTTGGCATTTGATTTGGAGCCATGATAAGAGCCAGGTGCTCAGGGCCACTTCCTGCTAGCTGGTTTCCATTATCTAGGTCTCTGCAAGTGAGGTTAGTCACCACTTTGGGGCTAGAAAGGAATTTTTCCCCATACCACTAGACAGGCCATGGCTGGTTGGGTTTTTTCACTTTCCTCGCCATCAAATCTAGGTGTTGGGTTTTGCGCAACGGGAAGACTGGAATTCTCCCCCTCCTGGAAGTCACAGATTGGACCTATGTGAGAGTCATTTAGTTGGCAGGTACCCGATACAGAAACTTGCTGATTTAGGCTCCAGATCCAAAAAGGTAACATATGGGGCAAAATTAATATACTGAAAGTGAATGTCCTTCCTAGAATTTTGTATGTTTGAGAGATCTCCCTATTTCTATTCCTCAAACTTATTTTAAGAAATTCAGTAATATTTTCAGATGACTCCTTTGGGGCCCAGGTAAGAAAGCTAGACTCTCTGAACAAATTACAGCTCCCCCTGTCTCTGGAAGGATTTCATTTTCCCAACTTAGAAAACTATCAGATCTCTTTGTTGTTAAGCCAGTCATCAATGTGGCTGTTAGATGTGACCTCACAGATCCCACCTTTGGTACAGTTAAACAAGAATTGGTGTACACTGACCCCCTTTCAGGCATTGCGAGACCAAATTATTATAGCTCCAGCACTCCCACAATAACAGCTCTGAGGCAAGCTTGGTCAAACAGGGCTAGAAAGTTCTGCTTCCATCTGTTCTACCATGTAGAGGCAGTCCTATGGAACAATCCCATTCTTAAAATTGGTGGCAAAACCTTGATGTGAGGGATTGGATGAAGAGAGGAATTATGACTATGTCGCAGCTAAATGACAATGATAAATTTAAACCATTTGTAGATCTTCAGCAACAATTTGGTTTGCTCTGCTCCAGAGCATGGAAGTATCTCCAGTTATTAATGTATTTGGACCAGATGCACTGGGAGCTCCAGAACCTCTGGAAATTTTATTATTTTGAAGGAAACTTCCTGGATTTACTCCACCAGTGGTATCCTTTTATGATTTTCTGGCCCAAAAAACTCAACTAGAGATTAATAATTTGAGAGTTGCTTGGAACGGAGATTTGGATAAACAGCTACCTCTAACCCAATGGAATACAGTTCAATGAATATCTAATGTTCAAAAAGCAACTATAAACCTGAACCTATGACTTAGTCACTAGAAGAAACTTTTTCAAATATCCTGGTCCCCACATAGACTCATGATAATGGGTTCCATAAACGTTGACCGCTGTTGGAAATGTAACTCTTTTGATGCTACATTAGCTCATATGTTTTGGGAATGTCCCTGTATCACAAATTTCTGGTATGAGGTGGGTCAAAGGACTAATTTCATATTGGAAGCTAAGCTGGAGTCCTCCCCCTCAAGTTTCATTCTTAGTTCTAGTCCTTATACCCAGAGATTACCTGATAATAAAGCAGCATGGTTCCAATGTGCAGCTAAAAAATCCTGCAAAAAAGGAAAAGTCACTCTCCACTATGGCTGACCTCACAGCTAATGAATGACTGCGCTCCACAAAAAAGGAGTGCCTGAAAAATTCAAAGTAATTTGGGCTGACTTTTTAAAGATCTATGATTAACATTCCCCTCCCCCGCCTTTGTCCTAACCCTCTTTATTTACTTTGTGCATCATGATGAATCTGGTATTTGTTGTATTTGTAAAAAATAATAAAAAACTATAAATAAAAAGGTAACATAGTGGGCATCCTGCATATTATATTTGGACCCAGCAGAGAAGGAAATAGTCAGAAACAGAGGGAGTGATGGAAACACAGTTGTCGGCTGTGGAGACATTGTTGTTCTAGTAGCAAAACTGAAACCAGCACAAAAGGGGGACTTTGCACTGGGACGGGAAGTGCTCAAACATTTAAAGAGAGAGGACATCAGACCAAAGGCATCTCCTTATGAGATGGGGGCATGGTGTCTAATCCCCATGAGGGGCAAACGCAAACCAGGGTTTGGGCACTACCCTATGGGGCCACCCTGCCAATGTGCTTGACAGTGATGCTGATTGGGCGTTAAGGGTCCATCTCACCTCAACCCCCAATAGAGGCAGGGTTGCTAGTGGGCAAGTGGAGGCATCCAGAGACCCTCCTAGTGTGATGATTGGCTTCTCTTGGGATGGGAAGCCTCCAAGAATTGTCAAAGCATCAGTGGGGTGCCATGAGCACACCAATCGTGTCTTATACTAGTATAGCTGTGGCGGAAGACCCGGGGTGCTGCCTGGGACTGCGGGACCACTGTGTCCCATTAACTCTCTAGCCTGCATTGTCTCTCACAATGCTTTGCTAGTGACAAGC
This sequence comes from Gopherus evgoodei, assembly GCF_007399415.2. Classification (NCBI taxonomy): domain Eukaryota; kingdom Metazoa; phylum Chordata; order Testudines; family Testudinidae; genus Gopherus; species Gopherus evgoodei. The sequence continues at coordinate 109,552,672 of NC_044327.1, forward strand.
AGCAAAGCGCTCCAGGCACCGTTATCACTCAGCACAACCACATGTGAAACTCCACACCCAGCTAGATTGCAGGAATGCTCCCAGAGCCACTCATGAATCACACAGAGAAAGGCACTAGCCAAATCCCCATTACTCCCAGCACTGTACCTCAGGAATATACTATCCTGAACTACTGAAGACAAGCAGTGCAAATTTATTAATTGGTTCACCACTTGATCAATGGAAAGTGGACATACACCAGCCTTTGCAAACCTGAGCAGATTTACCACACACTTCAGGCAAACTCACTGATAAAGATAAACAGTAAAACAAATGTATTGACTACAAAAGATAGATTTTATGTGATTATAAGTGATAGGCAAAAAGTCAGAGTTAGTTACCAAAATAAAATAAAATATAAGCACACAATCGAAACTCTCAACCCTATTAGACTGAGCAACATCTAGATTAAGCAGTTTTTCTCACCCCAGTGGATATTTCAGTCTTTAATATACAGTTTTGTCCCTTAAACCTGGGCCAGTCTCCTCTGTTGGAGTCTTCAGTGTTTTGAGTGCCCTTGTTGCTTGCAGCATAGGTGGGGGCAAGAGAAAGGTGAAGCATGGGGCCCGTGTTCTGTTTTACACCCTTAGCCAATGTGATTGGAAAACACAAGTCAAGGCACGTCTGGTGGGCATTGCTGAGTCCCCAGGCAAGGTTGAGCAATTCCCCTGGTGTGGCTTTATGCAAGTGAGTCATTGCATTGTAGCTCCCTTGCTGAACAATGGCTGGTGATGTCTGTTCAGCAGAACCCACCTGGATGTTTGTTACCTCCCTTATTGTCTCTGTAGAGCTAGTATCTGGGCTCCCCCCCAAACCCAGAGCATATTTTAGTGAAAACCATACAACACAATTATTATAATTTCATATGCATTGATGATATACATCATATAGATAGAATAATGTCTTTCAGCAGATCATAACCTTTCCCAGATACCTCACATGGCATGCTTTATACACAATATCACAGTTATACACAGATGAGCAATATGGGGATTACAAGATGCTCCTCCAAGGTATAGTATGTCACAATAGATTATTCCAGTTTGGGAACTGAAATAAACCATTCAGGCATAACTGAATCTACACTAGGGCTTTTACCAGTATAACTATTTTGGCAACAAAAAAAAAAGCCACTCTCCTAACTTTTGAGGTTACACAGAGCTCTTCTTCAGGTCATTGGGTATACTGGTTATATAAGCAGCAAAGAGCCCTGTGGCACCTTATAGACTAACAGACGTATTGGAGCATGAATACCCTATCACTTCGTCGGATGCATGTCATGCATGTATTCACCCACAAAAGCTCATGCTCCAATACGTCTGTTAGTCTATAAGGTGCCACAGGATTCTTTGCTGCTTTTATAGATCCAGACTAACACGGATACCCCTCTGATACTGGTTATATAGTTATACTGGTAAAACTTAAGCAGATGACACTTTTGATTAATCACAAGTAAAATAACTCATGTAGACCATCATTAGGAGCCACGTATGTATTTAATATGTTTTCAAGATGACCTAAACAATGTGTGGTGTATTGTAGTCAGCTTGTTTGTTTTCATTACCTTGTTGTACGGAAGAAAGTGGTTTTAGATCATTTTAGTGCTCATTACAAGCATCTGAAATTCCAGTTGATTTAGCTAGTTGACACCAATTATTTCAACACCTGCTTTAAATGTTTGTTTTCTTTAAGTGATTTACTTTTTGTGGGCACCTCAGAGCAGGCATGTGAATAATACCTAATGCTCCTTCAGCTCATTTATGATTTATTAAGTGACACAAATATCGGGGATTACATTTAATTTGTTGTATGTTTTTGTTCTTCAGTTATAAATGTAAGAAGATTAAACAGAATGCACATTAATCTTCATTAATTATGTACTTTTCCATAAATTAAAATTATTGCTGTGGTAGTTTGTTAATCAAAAACAGGATTAAATCACTGGACCTGAGTCTCATTAACAAGAAGGTCCTTTTACTCCACTCTGTAAAGTGTAAAGTAGGTGTAAAGTTACAGATACACCTATTTTAAGAATGCTTTACACTGCTAGAGTACTGTAAAGGGGTCTTAGTGTAAATAAGAATCAGGCCCGTGATGTTTAGCATTGCCGAAGCTGATTCCCCGTAAAATTCAGCCCTTCATCTACACTAATATTTTACACTTTCTTCCAATTTGGGTCAAATAACTATACCAGATCTTTTACATCCTATTGGTGCAATTTAGCCACTGGAGACAAAGGGGTCATAGATCTGGGCCTCCTCAATAAGCCAGAAGTAATACTTTAGCCATTTATTATAAAAGAATTTTTTTCCCCTGAAAGTCCTCCCTACCCCTATTATTTAGCAAGCTAGGATGCTTTTGGCACTTTTAAACAGGAGCAATCTTTGCTTCCCGTGGTTTAGAATGTAGTTTCATTGAAACTCTGCCATCAGCAAGAGCAGTGCTAAGAGCATTGACATAAGAGATTCCCACCCCATCCATCAGATTTCCATATCATGGTCAAGTATTACAACAGTTGGTTGTGCTTATATATAAATCAACAAAATATATAGTCTGGAAGGTCAGGAAGATTTTGCTATTGTTTGAAGTTGGGATTCTGTTTATCGCTTGCTACAGCTATTACATAACTTCTCCCATTAGTCTACAAACAAAAGGTCACTTAGAGGGCAGACTGAAGTGGTTGGCCCAATGTGAAGTAAACAAATGTGGCTCAGTCGTTTGAGCACAACACTGTAGCTCTGTGAGGTTCCCTGACAATTCTTGTGAAAGCAGATCCTTGGCAATGTGTCACAGGAGCAACCTTCAGATAAATCCATAGTGAAAGCAGCTTATTTGAAGCCAGAGCTTAGGAAAATGTACTTTTGGAATCTCAGCCAAGATCTGCCACCCCACTATGCTTTGTTTCAAGATCTTCCTGTTGCAGTAACCAGGTTTTCTATTATTTGGGTCGTTCTCCTCTCCCTGTGCCCCTTGGCCATAACTAGTGCCCCCTCTGATACTGGTTAGAGAAGGGTAGCACAATCCCTTTACCCACCTTACACTCAGGCCATTACCTGCTCCAGACCCTGCTTTATCTGAAGTCATAGTTCAATTTCTCCTCAAGACACCAAGCAGTGACTGTCCCCAACTAATATCTATTATTGTATCTAATCCATCTACCAGTTTCTAAGTACTGAGCTATGAGATTTGAGGTTGCCTTAACCAAAAACAAAACAACAGGCCAGGTAGCAGAAACAGCTTAAGTAGCTGGCCCAAACAGGGACACCCCTCCCCACAACGCCCTCACAGATCCTGAACTCTGCAAAGGACACCACCTCTTAAGTCACTAATCCATTCTGTATCCCTTCTCCTCCCAGCCACGTGGCCTTTGGGAAAGAAACTGCAGAAGCAGCGTAAGCTGGGACTGATGAACACTGACAATATATTCTATAGTTTTGACTGGACATTCTCTGCCCTGTGCTGATTGGCTGTTTGCTCCAACACCCCCTCCCCTATACTGCTTCCTGCCTCAAGTCCCTTCAACTCAGTCTTGCTCCACACCTGCCTGTTTGGTCTTCCTCCTCTCCCTCTGCTCACCTGTTCTCTGGCCTTTACCCATCTCCCTCCCCTTGTCTTGTCTTTCCTTTCAGCTAACAAAACAACAAAATAACGACAAAAGCAGATTTTGCTGACAGACCTAGAGCAAGAAAACAATAAAATATAAGGAGAAGTACAAATAACACTCATCTAGTCAAATACTGTAGCATTCTGGGGCACATCAGCCTCTTCTGAAATCATTATTGAAAACAAAGCTGTCACTTTGTAACCAGAGGCTGCATTTAAGGAGATTTGGAATAACTGTCATGGCAACACATTTTTTTCCATGAAAGAATAAATCATGTAGCCTTAACTATAGCATTAGTGGCAATTAAAGCTATAGTAAGGGTTGAAAAAATGTAATCACCATTATAAAACCCTATTCTCACTGTAGTGAGGCGGTGTGGCTCCCCTCCCCCTCAGGGAGGGTCAAGCCCCGTCAGTCATCCATGGGGACGGGGGAGCTGAGCGGAAGTCCCGCCCCTCAGAGGGTCAGGCGGCGACCCGGAAAAATAAAAGCCAGACCCCAGCCCTCAGTTGCAGGTCTGCCACCGGCAGGAGCAGACGTGTCTGCTGACGCCCATAACTGGGAGACTGCCTGAGCCAGAGGCCGAGACCAGAAGCTGCCAGAGCTGCCTCGCCCCTACTACAACGAGGAGCCGCCGGAGCATTCTCGAGGCCGCTACGACGAGGAGCCGCCAGAGCTGCCTCGCCCCTACTACGACAAGAAGCCGCCAGAATTGCCTCACCCCTACTACGGCCCCGAGGAGCCCCCAGACCAGGCTTGGCCCGCATTCCCTGAAACCCTACCGGACCTGACGCCCAGCCCAGATTGGGAGCAACCAATGGTCCTGGACGTCCCTGGAACAGAGGCCCCGGACCAGGTAGGAGTAGAGGGGGAGCTAGGAAGTAGCCTGGGGGAGCCTGACTCCAGTCAGGCTGTAGAGCTAACCTTGCCGATGTCAGTGTGTTTTGGTCAGGATCCCCACTGACCACCAGTAGCGGTGACGGCCGCTACCAGGGCCCCGGGCTGGAATGCAGAGGAGTGGGTGGGCCTGCGTTTCCCCTGCTACCCGTAACTGGGTGGCAGAACCCCCCACTCTTCCCAGCCGAAGAGGCCAGAACTGTTTATAACTGTGTTTGGTGCCTCGCCCGAACCAAGGGCTGGGCCTCCTCTGGCTTTGCCACTGCTCTGCCCTGCTCCAAAGGGCCAGAGCTGTTTATAACTGTGTTTGATGCCCCACCCGAACCAAGGGCTGGGCCCTCTCTGGCTTTGCCACTGCTCTGCCCCGCTCCAAAGGGTCAGAGCTGTTTATATCTGTTTGGTGCCCCGCCCGAACCAAGGGCTGGGCCCCTTTTGACTCTACCACTGCTCTGCCCCGCTCCAAAGGGCCAGAGCTACTTGTTACTGTGTTTGGCGCCCGCCCAAACCAACGGCTGGGCTCCTTTTGACTTTGCCACTGCTCTGACCTGCCGAAAGGCCACGGCAGATTGTAATTGCAGGGAAGACAGCGAGGCCAGTGTGGCTCCCCTCCCCCTCAGGGATGGTCGAGCCCCGGCGGACCCCGTCTACACTCACTCACTCAAAAATGTCTCAGGAATTCTCCTTTTGGACTGAGACTTTCCATGCTTGAACACAGTCAGAACATGAACTCTATGATCTGAAACTTTGAGCAACATCTGTTCTATTTTTTCAGTTAGATGAGTAACAACATTATACATTTCTTATTGAGAGAGACTGAGAGAGAGATTTTTAAAAACCACATACATATACTTCAAATTATTTCTGAATTTAATTAGGGGTCAAATTTTCAGACACTAACATCCACTTCTGTGGATGCAAATCAAAGGCGCGATTTTGATAATATCTAAGCACTCTAAGTTGTGGATGCAAATCAAGGACTTAAACCTCTAAATGGTGTAAACAAACTTGAGTACAAAATTAAGCCCACAGTTACTTGTGTCTGCAAAACTTAAGCCCTTTTTAAAGTCCAGGCTGAAAATGTAGCTCTAACAATTCAAAGCTTGCATCTGCTACAACACAATGAGAAACAGACTTCTGATAAATTTGGAAGAGGGGCAGTTTAAATAGCAAGGTCATATAGATTTTAAAAAATTCTGTATGCAGAGGACACAAGGAAGGATACAATTCAAAACGTATGGAATTGAACAACATGCAGGTGTGCAACTCTATAGTGCCTCAGTCAGGGCTTCATTTTTTAACTCTCATTTCTTTTGCCCTCTTTTCCAATGTCATCATATTGACAGATGATTGATTGATTGATATAGTGTAAGACTGCCAGACTTGCGATTTTTAATATTTATCTTAAATCCCCAATTCCCAGAGGCATGTGAATACATAAGAATTTCAGTGTTCATTGTTTAAAAAAAGAAGTTTCTAGCCCTCATGATTGCAGAGAAAAGCTTGAGAATGTGAGCTAAGTGCACCCTAAATGCTCAAAAACCAGAAGGAAAATAAAAAGAACTCCACATTTATTATTATTTTTAAATCACAGCATATTTTAAGACAATATCATGATTTTAGAGGACCTGACTTGTAATTTTTGAATGCTTGGGATTGGCAGTGCTGCTTTCTTTTTCCCTCTTAGAAACATGAAATGAAGTGCCAATATCTATATTTTAATGTTAAGGCCAAGTCTTGGCAGGTCACCGGTAAATCCACTGTCATACACACAACAACATAAAACCAGATATACTGCCAAACATGGCTCTCTGTTCTGTATTTGTACAGTGCCTGCCACAATGGAGTTCTGGTCCATGACTGGGAGTCCTAGGCATTTCCACAACACAAATAATAAAATACATAATAATAATTCTGACATCACAAGGCACAATACTGCATGTCAGATTGGCTCAGTGCACTTCCAGGTGCTGTTTACTCCCGCTAAGTTCAAGAGCAAGGTGCTGTTAGAACCATCATGCTCTTATTGTAGATGGAAACAAAGATGCTTTCTGGATTATCGTCAGCCATATGCCTTTTTCCCTCTGATCAGATCCCTTGTGCCCATCCTATTGCATTAGCAGAATACTTCTGTGCCCCATGGCAGAATCCCATTTGCAGGTCTGCATCCCATGTACTGCTTTTGAATGAAGAAGCTGTTTATATCCTTTGTCCTCCTTGGACATGTGCAGAAGCACAAGAAGGAAATGCAAATAAATTAAAGTCTCAATAGCCACATTTACTTGGCTATATCACACAAACATAGCAGTTTCAGCTGCTGATTGGACTCAAATATAGAATATTATGTACAATTTACATTGTCAATGGAAATTCAACTCTTGCAGGGGTTCCTGTATACAACTGTGATGTTCAATTCACATCAGTTTTTGTATTTCATAAGCAGAAATATAATTCTCAAAATTGTCTGTGAAAACTAATGAACTTAGGCCAAAGAAAGTTGAGATTGTCCCAGTGATAGTATGAGAACTATAGCTCTTACTGGCAGATGACCAAGAAGACTGAATTCAGACTCCAGCTCCGCACTGAAATGTTTTCAGCAGTGTGTCCCTGTCACGGGGCAGGTATACTCCGTCACCCCTTGGGGGAGGGAGGGGACATTATAGCCTTGCACCCAAGTCCAAATAACCATGCTTTTCCTCAGGGCAGTATAGAATCATAGATTATTAGGGTTGGAAGGGACCTCAGGAGATCATCTAGTGCAACCCCCTGCTCAAAGCAGGATCAATCCCCAAATGGCCCCCTCAAGGATTGAACTCACAATGCTGGGTTTAGCAGGCCAATGCTTAAACCGGTATGACCTAATGGTCAGAGTCAATAGGACTGCCCTTCAATAAAAGGCAATAAGGCCCAGTGTCCCGAGTCAATGGGATTGCCCTTACAGGCAGGGAAGTGTGGCCTAACAGCCTGAGCCAATGGTGTGGCCTAACAGCCCAAGGGGATGAGCTGCCCCCAAGAAGTGAGTTGCTGGCTGGGTTAGGGGACCTGGGTCCTCCCTACTCCACTGGGTCCCAGCCCAGGGACCTATCACCAGTGAGTGTATCTGCCCCTGGGTCAGCAGGGACTCATCTGAAACATGTTGACTGGGTTCCCAGTTCCACAACCAAAACAATGTCTAGTTCCCCGCCCTACTTCCTACCCTATCTTCCTGTGCTGTAGTCCAGAGGTCCTCTGGATCTCTGGGCTCAATGATCAGTGAAACTCACAATCACTCCTTCCCCTCATGAGCTTCCACAAGCAGCCAGGTACTCTCCAGGTCATGGCGCACCTGGCCTCTGCTGTCTGGGTCTCTGGCTGCTCCCAGGTGGGAGTCCACAACACACATCCTCCCACCTCAGCGGTCAGCCCAGACTGAGCTGAGCTGCTCCCTTTTATACTGTGGTTCCAGTTGGAACATGCCTGGCAGGAGTGAGGGGATGTGGCTTCCACAGCCCACAATATGGGGTTAACCCTTTCCTGTCCAATGCAGCGCAGGTATACCCAATCACGGTCCCTCACACAAAAAGACAGACATATTATCTTTAAAAGAAAGCTGTTTTTCCAACAAGAAATCGAGTTTCTAGACTTCGTTATCTTTTCACCTCTGCCCAATAATTAAATGTTTTCCCATAAATTAGGGGTGTTTCTCAAAACATCACAGTCACGGATCTTGAGCTGGCTCCAGTACAGCAGGTTAGTCCTGTTCCTCTTTAAGTCAATGGGAAATTTGCTACTGATTTGAATGGGAGCAGATTTGGGCTACAAGTTACATACAGCTTAATCCTGTGAAGTGCTAAGTCTCCTCGATCCCAACTGAAGTCAATGGGAGCTCAGCCTCTCATAGGATCATGGCCAATAAAGTGTTTCACAAAATATTATCCACTACGATAGCTCAGCCTGCAATGCCAAGCTGACAATTGAGAGCACAGTGTGAGCAAAGCCTACAGTATTGATTTAAAGAGTGAAAGAGCAGCAGCATCTCTGGCATCTTTGGACAGGGACTTTCAGGGAGAAGTTGCTAAATGTCTGAAGCAGCAGCTGCCCAGTCTGTGTAAATTTATGAACTGGCAGAACAAGCAGGCTGTTACCAGTGCTCTCAGCTAGCACTTGTGAGGCTGGAAGGTGTGATCAGATCAGAGGGAGAGAGAAGGAGTTCATACCCAGATTCCAAAGGGCTTTAAAAAGTCAGTGGAAGCACCTCAGACAGAATACTGAAACTGACCGTAAGCAATGCACTACGACTGTGTTAACTCACAAGGTGTCAGAGGAACCACAGGAGCAGTAATTTGTACAAGATGAAACATGTTAAATTTTGTAGACTAGAAGCTAACACAAAGGGCTTTACAATAACATAAACCAGAAGAGACAAAGACAGAGATGCAGCTCAAGGACATACAGTGACAATATTTCTAAGATGACTGAAGGCAGATTTCACCACAAGAGAGAGATGTGATTCAAATGTTGAACCTAGGTCCAACAGCTGCACTCCTAAACTAAAGCTGTGTAAGAAATAATTCCCAAAAGATAGGATTGAGAAGGTGGTTGCAGATCCCTGTAGATCCCTCATGGTGTTTGTCATTCTGAGATGTAATAAACAGTAAGTTTCTAGATTCTCTAGTCCTTGACACACTGCAGAGAGAGAAAAAATATGAGACCTAATTTTAAAATAAGCATGACATTTTGCCATGGTGACAGAGAAATTTCCTAGGATGAAGTATGTATAGTAGGGGACTGAGAACAGAATCCTTAGAGCAGAGACAGCAGATTTAATAGAATTATCACAAGACACAAGCTGCTTGAGATCCATCAGAGGTGAACCAAGGAAGAGAACTTCTGCTCACACCAACAAAGGTCTCAAGATGTTCGAGAATAATCAGCCAAGAGGCGTTGAGGAGCAGTTGACACAGAATTCAAAAGCAGCCGTCTCAGGACATTGCACAGGGAAGGCAATAAAGAACTGTAAGTTTTTCCAATGACCTATGCCATACAACCAAAAGAAGCCAGATTTCCAGCCATACTTTAATTGAGTCATGCAAAATTCCTCCAGGGAATCTGGACTGAAGCACAGTTTCTCAGCACCCCACCAATTAGTTTCAGCTCTTGCAGTCAGAAACAGGTCCTCGGTGTTTACCCCAGTACAAACAATGCCCTCACTATATGCATATTAGTCTTTCTTCTGAAGTCCTTGGGAGTTTTGCCGTTGAATCCAATAGAAGCAGGGCTGGGCCCCATACACCTAAAGCAGTGCAAGGAAAACAGCTTCCGGGCATATTTTATAACAAAAATTAGTGTTGTAGTTAACTGCTGCAAGTGAAACTCAAGACTTGGCCACAAGAAACTCTTCTAGGTCACCATTACAGACTAACCATCATTTTAAAATAGATCATTACCTCTACGATTATTCCATGCCGCCATGTCGAAGAATATTTAGATAAGTTAGATGTATTCAAGTCAGCAGGGCCTAATGTATTTCATACTAGGGTATTTCAGGAACCAACTGAAGCAATCTCCAGTTAGTAATTATCTTCAAGAACTCATGGAGGATAGGTGAGATCCCAGAGGGCTGAAGAAGAGCAAACATAGTACCTATCTTTAAAAAGGGAAACTAAGAGGACCTAAGGAGTTATAGACCAGTGAGCCTAACTATGATACCTGGAAAGATACTGGAACTAATTATTAAACAGTTTGTAAGAACCTAGGAGGGTAGGGTTATAAGGAATAGCCAGCATGAATTTCTCATGAACAAATCATGTCAAACCAACCTAAATTCCTTCTTTGTCAGGAGGGCCTAATAGATAGAGGGGAAGTGGTGCATGTGATAGATCTTGATTTCAGTAAAGCTTTTGACATAGTTCCACATAACATTCTCATAAGCAAACTAGGGCAATGCAGTCTAGATAAAATTACTACAAGATGAATGGCCATACTGGGCCAGACCAATGATCCATCTAGACCAATATCCTGTCTTCTTACAGTAGCCAATGCCAATTACTTCAGGGGAAATGAACAGAACAGGCAGTCATCAAGTGATCCATCCCCTGTTGTCCACTCCCAGCTTCTGGTAGTCAAAGGCTAGGGAAACCCAGTCATAGGGTTATGTCTCTGACCATCTTGGCTAGTGGCCATTAATGGGCCTGTCCTCCATGAACTTACCTAATTCTTTTTTGAACCCAGTTATAATTTTGGCTTTCACAACATCTTCTGGCAACAAGTTCCACGGGTTGAATCTGTGTTGTGTGAAGTTCTTGTTTTTGTTTTAAACTTGCTGCCTATTCATTTAATTGGGTGACCCCTGGTTCTTGTGTTATGTGAAGGGGTAAATAACATTTCCTTATTCACTTTCTCCACACCAGTCATGATTTTACAGACCTCTATCATATACTTTCTTAGTCATCTCTTTTCCAAGCTGAAAAGTCCCAGGCTTTTAAATCTCTCCTCGCATGGAAGCTTTTCCATACCATTAATCAATTTGTTGCCTTTCTCTCCACTTTTTCCAAGTATATATCTTTTTAGATGGGGAGGCCAGAACTGCACACAATATTCAAGGTGTGGGCATACCATGGATTTATATATTTTCTATCTTATTATCAATCCCTTTCCTAATGGTTCTTCGTGTTGTGTTAGCTCTTTTGACTACTTGAGATATGTTGTTAGTTGGGAGGGATTGCAAGCACTTTGGAGGACAAGATTAGAATTCAAAATCACCTTGACAAATTGGAGACGTGGTCATGTGAATGCAACAAGATAAAATTCAATAAAGACAAGTGCAAAGTACCTCAGAAAGCTTCGTTTTACTACTGCCTCATTTAGGAAGGAAAAATCAAATGCAGAGCTACAAAATGAGGAATAATCGGCTAGATGGTACACTGCTGAAGCAGATCTGGGGTTATAATGTATCACGAATTGAATTTGATTCAACAATGTGATGAAGCTCTGGGGGTGCTTGTTAGCCTCTTCCCACCCAGTGTGAGGGTATGTTTCTTCACAGAGTGTATTAACAGGAATGTCATATATAAGACACGGGAGGTAATTGTTCCACTCTAATCAGCTCTTGTGAGGTATCATCTGGAGTACTGTGTCCAATTCTGGGCACCACACTTCAGGAAAGATGTGGACAAATTAGACAGACTCCAGAGGAGGATAAAAACGATAAAAGGTTTGGAAAACCTGACCTGTGAGGAAAGGTTAAAAAAACTGGGCATGTTTAATCTAGATAAAAGAAAGTTGAGGAGGGGAACTGATAACAGTCTTCAAATATGTTATGGTTGTTATAAAAAGGACAGTGATCAATTGTTTCCATGTCCATTGAAAATAGGACAATTAGTAATTAACTTAATCTCCAGCGAGGGAGATTTAGGTTAGTTATTAGGAAAATCTTTCAAAGTATAAAGATAGTTAAACTCTGGAATAGGCTTCCTAGAGAGGTTGTGGAATCCCCATTACTGAAAGTTGTTTTTAAAAACAAGTGGGACAAACACCTGTCAGGGATGGTCAAGGTTACTTGGTCCTGCCAGAGCACAGGTGGGCTGGACTTGATGACTTCTAAGGTCCCTTCCAGCCCTACATCTCTATGATTCTATGTGTTTGGCTGCAGCAAGCAAAATGTTGTGTGTGTTATATTTAAAGTTTCTTACAAATGATCAGGCTGAGTTAACATTAAATCTCCTGGGAAAGCTGAAATAAATGTGATTTAATCCAAAGGCAGACAGATTTATCCCTTGTGTTTTCCATTTTCTAATCAGCACAAGCTGCAGCAGATACATGGAGAGCAGACATAGATATAATGGTGATCTAATTTCAGCTTCAATTTTGATACAGTTTATTATCAAGACAGCAACCACTGTTGGCAGGAGAAACTTTTGTTTCCTTTTCCAGGCAATCAGAAGCTGTCATCTATAGAACCCTTATAAGTGTGTGAAACCAGTTTTCACAGATGAGACTTTTGATCTCATAACTGTTGTATTTTCCTTTTAAGATGTCATCATTTTAGCAGTAATTCATTAAAAACCTGACATTCTTAAATATTTGCTACTGTGCTTGCTGTGTTCAATTAAAGGTTTTCCCAGGTGCCTTCTCCGTTTTTAACTCAGTGTTAGCGAGTTAGGCCAGAGGCCACTTTTCTCCTCATGTTGGGTAGCCTAACAAACTGCTTAGCAAGCAGAGCAATTACCTAGGGCCCCACTGCACAGAGGGCCCCTCGTGGCGGGACTTGGACTTTGGCTTCAGAAATGTTGCAGAAATCCAATGTGTGAGCAGGTAAGGGAGGCGAGTGGGGGGTACTCCTTAGTTTCTGCCCTGGGCCCCAGCGCATCTAATGCTGGCCCTGGTGAAAAGCTGCCTCTGTCTTGAACATGCCTGAAAACAATGTGTGCATGTTAGCTGGAGAAGGGAGAGTTTTTGTAGAGATGCAAGGTGAGTTCGTATTAAGTTGAGCAGGATTTGAAACAAATTCCCTGTGCACCAGCCTAAAAATACACCTGTAGGTCGTCTTCATGCTATATATTCAAAGCATAAAAGGACAGATTCTGCCTCCTAGACTTGCATCATATAGGGTACTCTACATTTGAGCTGGGAGATGTGATTCCCAGCTTGCATAGACATACCCACACTAACCCTGTCCAAGCCAGCGCACTGACAATAGCAGTGTAGCCAGAGTAGCATGGGCAGAATGTGGCTCAGCAGATCAAGCAACACCTTTTTTTTAAATTGGGAAAATAAAAATGACATCATAAAATGGACCTGTCCCTGTATGTACTAGAAACTGATATTTTAGAGTGATTTTTTTATCATGTCCATTGAGAGAATGGAGATGGTAGAAAATGTTGTGCAGAAAATTTACCATTGCACTGGGGTTTTCTTAATGGGTGTTCTTCATTTTCTAATTGCTGACAGTGAGCTAAAGGCTGTACAAATAAACAGGGGGGAAAGTTCCTGTGCCACAGAGCTGAACATCCAGATCAGATACACATAAACCATACAATATCAACACATGGGGTATGAACTGAAGGTCACATTTCACACCTGTGTTTTAAAGCCAGGAAAGCTCGTCTGACAAAGCCTTGGCTGGGATGATTTAGTTGGTGTTGGTTCTGCTTTGAGCAGGGGATTGGACTAGATGACCTCTTGAGGTCTCTTCCAACCCTAATATTCTATGATGCTATTACTATCATTGGCACAAATTACTATTTTGAATGAAGATGTTAGGTCAGCTATTTACAAGCTGCCATTCCAAATGGCCAGCATCACCTCACTCTGGCATTAGAACTTTGAATGAAGAGACTCTCCCTAGACCAAACAGTTGAACCTTGTGTTGTAATGATTTGTAAAGACCCACTGATGCCTTGTGGAAAATTTTAAAAAACCATTCCTGCTTGAGGCAACTCTTCTCATTCTATATATTCACTATCTATCATTGCTAACAGTAGCTACATGAAAAGCTTAGCTGTAGAGTTCATCTGCTTCTACTCTTGCTTATGCCTATCTGAGGTCTTAATATTCTATTTGTGATGTCACAATTAGTTGCTATGGAGATGATTATATCACAAAGGAAGATTAAGGGCCAGATTCTGACCTCCGCTAAGTCTGCTTTTCACTGCTCCAGAAGCAAACAAGGTCAATAGATAGCTCCTCAGGGATTTACTTAGCGTAGGAAATCCCCATGACATAGGGCCAGAATATCCACTTCCATGCCATTTCTTCCCTCCCACAGTTCCACAACCCCAGCTGTGTAGCGAGGGTGGTACCAGGTGTATGACCAAGGAAAGAGGGTATGCCAGGAACATGCAATCCAGCTGGTTCCTGTCTGCTGGAAATGATCCAGGGGGCCAGAGGCAGCTGAGTAGAAGATAAAGCAGTCTCAGGGCTGCTCTATCGTGCTCCAGTAACTTGCCCAGGATCAGGCCTACACAAAGGTAGCTTACAACCACCTTTGTACCATTTACAGCTGTTGTGGGAGCAGCATTGCCAGCATTCAGGATCTGAACCTTAAGCTTCAGGTGTGGAATAAGCAATAGAAGCTTCAATTTACATAGAAATTTTGAAACAAAGCAGTGGGGAGTTAAAAATGACCTAGAACAGGGGGGGGAAATGGGTCTGTGTTATTTGCTCTATGTTGCTGCTCTATGATGTATCAAAGAATGTCTGAAAGGGTTTTGTTTCTTTCCCCTGAGTGTGTTTACATTAGAAATTTAATGATCTATAAGCCACTTGAAAACTAATAATAATATTAATAATAATTAATCTCTCAGATAGTGCTTATCATCCAGAGATCTCAAAGCATTTTACAAAGGAATATTATTCCTTTACTAATTATATTAGCAGTAGCATTACAGTAGTTTCAAAAGGCCACACTAAGGCAGGAATGCCATTGTGCTAGGCGCTGTACAAATACATAAGAGACAACCTCTGCCCCAAAGAGCTTACAACCGTAACAAATAAACACCATTATCCTCATTTTATAGGAGTGAAACCTGATTATTGATATGGAAAGAGAGTTCCCTCCAGACTTTAATTTTTCCTTTTGATTTATTTTAGTTAATATCCAGTCCATCTTGATTGTCCAACAAACACTTGGGAGACAATGCAGTCCTTGCTAAAGATCAGTGCCATTTCACAATTTTATTTCAAACATTTTTCTACTTGTCACCCAAAATTTCTTGTTTTCATTTTTAAAAAAACCACAATATTTTGATTGCAAAAAATTGAAAGACACAATTCACATTCTTGTAATTAAAACAAATGTACTCAAAAATAGCCCAAATGTTATCCTTTTAAACTTTTTAAAAAACTGCGTGAAAACTTAACCAAAATTTACAAAACAATGTTAAGATACTCACATTTCAACCATTTTGAAAATGGTTGTTGCTCCATTTCATTTTCTTATTTCATTGTGTTCAGCTGACAACACTGATTGCTGTAATTATAGCTGCTGTTTCTACTGCCTATCAGACAAGATGGCAGTAGCGTCATTAGTGACCACAAAGAAGTAGTCACTATTTCAGCACGCTTGAGGGAGTGCAGGAAAGTTGTTAAGCATACTGTTCTGAAGCTGGTGTGGAAGGCTTCATTAAGGGCAGACATTCCTGCATGTACACACATACCCCCTTATTTAGAAGCTGGAATACTCTGTGAAGGAACCCTTTCATTCACCCAGGCTCTGAGGTAAGAGCCATGCCCTGGGACAGATTTTTAGACCTTTGAGTTTACTTTTGAGTTGTTTTGTCTGAATGGACCTAGCTTCCAGTAAAGGTAATGATTGGATCAGCAACTGTGTGAAGCCTGTGTGAAAGGGCCTGGAAGAGGGAGAATAAAGAGCATGGCAGTACAGAGGCACCCCAAGGGCAAACAGGGGCAGCCAACTCATTTGCATTTGGTGCCTGAACAGGGACTTGATCCTCCCCTCCAAGATGGGCCATGTAGGAAATCTTGTGATTAATGATACAGCAGCAACAGTCTGAGAAGGAATAAAATCATCTGTCCCAGGAAGCCAGCTGCACATGCCAGAGGCCCAGCTGGCCAAACAGGAAAAGAATTGGCAGTTCTAACTGAGATGGCCAGGCTGCTTGCGTAAGGTCCACTAAGCACACTGCTGAGGCTCTCCCAAGACCCACCCTAATCAAACCGACTAACTCTGAGGACCCCACACCTTCCTGACAATGTTTGAGAATGTGGTGACCACTGCCAGCTGGGAGGGGAGCTCATGGACCACACAGTTCACCCCTTACCTGACCCAGAAGACTTAGGCTGCTTACAGAGAAAGCCCAGTCCTATTCCATCCTGAAGGCTGCCATATTGGGTAGGTTTGGAGTCCCCCCAGAGATCTACTAGAGGAAGTTTCACAAGGAACCATTCCCAAATGGGTGCTGCCCATGGGTCATCACCCAATGACTCTGAGATTTGGCCACAACATGTGGGCTGATGCCGGAAATCAAGATTGTGGATGACCTCATGGATAGCACTATTTTGGAATAGTATTTAAAAATTCTCCCTCTAGCACTACAAGCCAGGATCCGTTGATTCCACCCAGCAACCATCACAGAGGTCACAGAGACAATGGAGAAGTTTTTGATGGTAGAGGCCTTGAGTGTTGGGAAGATCCTCCCTCCATGGTAACTAGAGGGTCATTGGAGCCAGACAGATTTTGGTGGCCCAGAACAAGAAGGCACCCACAGTACAGGGCCCCCTCCAGGGACAGAATCTCCTACCTCCCCAGAGATCTCAAGGGGCAGGTGTTCCTGGCCCCAAAGTGGGGCCTTTGTCAACCATTCAAAAGAGCTCAATCATATGTTATTGTTGTGGGGAGCTGGGACATGTGCAGCGTGTGTGATTATCTTGGGTGTCACTTCATCCAATAGGGTAAGATCTCAGACCCACTAAAGAGGGATCCCATCAGACCCTTCCTAGTTCCCATCCAGATAAGACTACACTGGTTAGAGGGGTTAATGGACTCTGGCTTTGGCCAAATGTTCCTACACTGAGACTCTCCCATCCAAAGCCTCATACCTGATTGAATGGTCCAAACTTCCTTTGCACCTGGGAAAAGATGTACTTAGCCAAGTGCATCTATTATATTACAAGTAACTGTATCTCAGGAGGTGGGGGAGGTGTAGAAAAGCACTTTCCCTGGCCCATATTCCTAGGTCGCAATTGGAAATACTTCCCCATGCTCCTGAACAGAAACTCTGTGCCCCTTCTGCTAGGCAATTCTCCAGGGCTTATTCAATCTTGGTTATGTGCGGGGGGGGGGACGGTGCTGTGCACCCCCAGGATCTGGAGAAAGCCTGTCCTAAGAAGAAGACCCCCTGATCTCCCTGGGATCTCCCAAAAGGCTCCTGATCAACTTTCACCCATGAGTGAGATGGAGTCCCTATCCACCCATCCCCAATGCTTGAGTCTGATCAACTCAGCATAGCTTTGCTGTATGCCAAATAAAAGAACCTGAGTGATGAAACCCAGAGTTGAACTGAGTGTTTCAGATCCCAGAGAACTGGATAAAGTATTCTCCCAGAACTGGACAAGCTGTTCTGGATAAACTGAGTGGAAAAGTTCTCAGAGCAAATCCCAAAAGATGTACTTCAGGAAGTAGCAGATTTTTTGTCTGTCCTGCCCAGACTGAGGGATGAGGCTGGGCTCCCTTAATTCCTCTCCCGCTCAAACAATCCCATTCAAAAGGGTGGAGATTAACACTGTAAGCCCCCCCTAGAGAAAAGTGTCTGGGGTCACAAGTTTATTTTAATACTAGTCAACTTTGCCACAAAGTACCCAGAGGCTGTCCTCTTGTGGAACATCTTCACTTCCACCCTCATATAGGAATTACTGCAGACCTTTTCCAGGGAAAACCTCCCCTCAGATATTATCACTGATCAGAGGACAAACTTTGTATCCCAAGTGTTTCAACAGGTCTGGTCCCCTCTTAAAAGTAAATTGCTCCAGAACTTGGCCTAGCATTCTCTGACCAACAGCCTAATAAAATGATTTCATGAAACCCTTAAGTCAATTCTGAGTAGTTTGTTAGGACAGAAGCCAGAGACTGGGATCAGCTGCTGTTGTACCTTTTATTTTGGTATGAGAAGTACTGCAGGTGTGTACCGGCCTCTCCCCCTTTAAACTTCTCTAGGGAAGACAACTCTGGGGTTTATTAGATCTGGTCAAGGGGCCTTGGAAACCAGCCTACCCACTCAACAAATGACCTCTACTCTGTCTACTTTGAGGGAGAATCTGGAGCACCTCAGTTGTTGACCTGAGCCAACCTATACCAGGCCCAACAAATCCAGGCCCAGCAGTATAATAAGGAAGCTAGGATGAGAATATTGTAGCTGAGAAACTGAGTCCTCCTATTGCTCCCTAGCTTGGAGAGCAAACTCCTAGCCAAATGGCAGGGCCCCTATGATGTCCTTTGGATGGTCTTTTGAGAGTTTGACTGCCCAGACTGGCAATGAGAAAAGCAGATCTACCACGTAGGGCACAGGAAAACCTCTTTGTCCATCCAGAAGAAGGAGATAAGGATTTGGGACCCCAGCTCCCAGAACCAGTTAAGGTATGGACTAAAAGGATCCTACTTGGGGATGGGTTGTCCACTGGCCAGACAGAGCAATTAGAGATGCCAGTGCAGATGTACTAAGACATATCTTCCACATTTCCTAGGACCCAGCTGAGTCAAAAGTCCTATCCATTCCCAGAGAGGTTGAAATCCCAGTTAATATAGGAGGTCCAGGAGATGTTAAATCTAGGCATGACTGAGGAATTGAGAAATCCCTGGTATAATCTCGTGGTCCATGTGCCTAAACTGGATGGGACCATTTGATTCTGCACGGACTTGCACCAAATCAACACAAACAAGTTAATAACCTGCTCAATTAGCTCAGCCACACCTGATACATCTCTATGCTAGATTTAACTAAGGGCTATTGAAAGATCCTGGTGTCCCCCGATCGCCATGCCAAGACAGCCTTCTCAACACCATAGGCCTTTTCCAGTTTGTTAATATGCCCCTTGGTTTACACAAAGCCCTGGCCACCTTCCAAAGACTAATGAACCAGGTGTGGTCACATCAACTTTACATGGCAGCCTATCTGAATATTGTGGTAGTCTTTAGTCGGGACTGCCCAACCCACATCAGGGACTTAGCTGCAGTCCTTCAAGCCCTAAGGAACACCATTTTAACCACAAGCTAAAGAAATGAACATTAGGCAAGTAGGAGACCATATATTCAGGGTATGTGATTGGGGAAAGGCATAGTGGAAGGCCTAGCCAACACACCCATTCTGAAAACAAAAAAAATAATTTGGGCATTTCTTGGGCTGGCAGAATTTTATAGGTGATTAATACCTGAGTTTGCTTCTCTAATGGTTCCCCTTACCTATTCCATGAAAATAACAGTTCCTCAGTTCTGTTTGTCCCCCTTGTGATCAGATGTTCCAAGAAATTAAAAGTATTCCCTGTAACAAACCAGTACTGTGTAGCCCTGATTTTTCACAAGAATTTATTTCACACTCAGACACCTCAGACCAGGCCCTGGGAGCCATACTGTCCCAGAAGTTCCATGGTCAGGAATTCCTATTCTGCATGTGGGCAGGAAACCCATGGACCATGAAACTTGGTATTTGGTCCTCAAGAGGGAGTGCCTAGCAATACATTGGGCAGTGAAAGCCCTGTGCTGTTATTTGTTTGGGGCCACACAGTGCTCTGATGGCTCCAGATAATGAAAGATTCAAATGCCTGGGTTATCTGTTGGTACCCCACCTTACAGCTCTTTCATTTGTCATAGAGCATTGTCCTGGCCATCAGGACCACCAGAATGCAGACTTTCTGTCCAGGGCGGATGAAGATGGCAAGCCATGCAATGAGTGCTCAACATAGCCACTCAAAAGAACAAGAGAGATGAGAGAGAGCAAAGGGAGTGAGGGAGCTGCCTGCAAGAGACTCAATGACTGGAGCAGGCTTGCTAAATGAGCCAACCAGAAACACCTGGTGCGAGGAGGGCACTTCAAGCTGCAGGTTCTTTATAAGAGAGCTGAAGCAGTTCTTGGGGAGCAGGTGACTCTGGGAAATCTGCAATGGAGTCAGCTCTGAGCAGCGAAGTGGCAAGCTTTACTTTTCACTTTTTTTTGTCTGACTAGACCCAGCCCCAAATAAAGGTGATGATTGGATGAGGAAGTGTGTGGAATCTGTGTCAAAGGGCCTGGAAGAGGGAGAGTAAAAAACATGGCAGTGCAGAGGGCCCTCAGCCACAAAGACGACCATGGGCAGCGGCCAACTCATTTACAGGACCCCATTGTTCTAGGTGCTATACACACAACAAGAAGACAATCCTTGCCCCAAAGAGCTGACAATCTAGGGATAAGACAAGAGACAACAGGTGACCGCAACAAACAGGGGGAACACAAGGAAACAATTAGACAATACTGATCAGCATGACAGGCAACTGGTGTGCTGAGACCGCTGCTGGACCATTGTCCATTTTTTTGTAGGCAACATGGCAGAGGAGGATTTGGGGAGGTATATGAAGGAATAAATTAAGTGGCTTTGTGGATGTTTATCAGTGGCAGCTCATTGCTGTAACCAAGAATTCAATAGCTGATTCCCAAAAGCTACAAAATACATTTTGGTTTTGTAGATGTACAGATTTTTAAGGACAGTTAAGCATGTATATATCAAATACGTTAACATACCTGCACAAGGAGCATTTGTTGTTTGTTTTAAATTGTCATAACTCACTCCCTCTCCATCTTCAGAAGAGAGACACAATGCCAGAAAATGTAGTACTGTGTGAGGCTCAAATCGCGGTATAGCTACGGGTGCCTTGAGAAGCTGCTTTGTTACCATGACAATTTACCACACCCAGCAGTCACTTTATAAGGACATAGCTGTGGTAACCATGACTTGGTTAAGACATGGCAGGATTTTAGCAGTGAAGGCTGATCCTGAACTTGGTAACATTTATTGGAATTTGTAAAACTTCAAATTTTTCCATAGAAGGTAACATTGTATGCAGCCTGAGAAAAAGAGGAGCTCCACTAAGATGTCAAGAAGAGAGATGCTCAATCATCAAGGAAGGAAGATTTCCATTAGCAATGGAGATTTTGAAGAAAAATGGGGAAGCAACGTGGCAATTTCTGACATCTTAATATGGAGTTGTCATGAGGTGCATAGACCACATGTGGGCCTGGCAACCAAGGCAGGAACTGCTAGCCAGTGCTGATTGGCATCCTCACAGCAGCTGGGAGGATAAAAGAGCTGAGAAGCAGAGGGGTGGGGCACTAGCCAGAGGACCAAGCAAGCCAGAGAAAGAAGGTGCTGCCAGCAAGCTAGTGAGAAGCTGCTCCAGTGACAACAACCCAAAGAAGAGATGATCAGGAGCCCCAGGCTGCAGAATCCTACAAAACCAAGGAAAGTAGGAAGGAGCTCAGGGTATATCAGGAGAATTGCCGATGGCAGATTCTGCCTTTCTGGGTTAAGGGCCCTGAGCTGGAACCTAGTGGAGTGGATGGGCCTAGGTTCCCCTACCTACCCTTTAACAGAGACTTAAGAAGGTTCCAGGACCCTTGAGCACAAGAACCAGATAATCCCTACCAAGCATAAGGGGAAGTCCATACACCAGTGGGAAAGATAATTAACGTCCTTGCCTCCAGACTAGGACTGTAGAGACTCAGACAAGAAAGGCGGACTGACTGCTCTGCCAATCTAAGCAGACCCTGTACAATGTCCTGTCTGACCAAAGGGGAGTGCTGACACACTGAGGCACCAGCCCACAGGGGTCGTTAAATGGCTAACAGGCAGTGCTGTGAGTAACAAATGATATTGTTGGCTCTGTTTGCATCTTTCAACTAAAAACATCATGTGGGCTAATGAAGGTTATTGTGACTGGAAAAATCTGTCACAAAGCATGTCAACACACAACTCATCACAAGAGTACATAAAGAGTTATTTTTCCTTGAAACACTTAGAGCAGGAAAGCACTCAGACATGTTGCTTAGTGAGCAAAGGCACCTTGATCTTAGAGCATGACGAGAAAGTCAAGAACACAGGGATTTTGAAGTGACTAATTGATATTTCAGTTGTTTTATCTCATTAAGACCCTACATTCTATGGCCATTGTGAGACGGAGGAATCTATCAACCAGGGTGATTTCAGGTAACTTTTGATTGTTATTTTTTTTCATCGCAAAGGGTTGAAGGTTTATAGGATGGAAAAAAGGGGTGCATTTTTCTGCCAGTCCAAAACAATTCAAAACAAATTGATCAAATATGTAGCTGAAGAAATAACTTCCTACATTGACCGTGAGATTGGAGAGTGCAGCTTTTTCACTTGCAAGGTAGACCAAGCAACTGACATTTCTCACTTAGGCCAGCTTTCACTAGTGTTATGCTACATGGACAAGAAGACACAAACACAGGAGAAGTTCATGGGTTTTAAAGATGTTAGCGCAGATCAAAAGGCAGTTGCTTTGAAGCAGGTTGTGGATTCAGTTATAAGAAAATACAACTACAAAAGAAAATGTGTGTCTTAGTTGTATGATTGTGCTTCAGTGATGGCAAGTGAGCTGGGAGGTCTGCAAGCCCTAATTTGAAAAGAGTCTCCTCAAGGTCTGTTTGTGGATTGTTTTGTCACAGACTAAATCTAATTCTCCAACAAGGGACATGGTGCATTAAAGAAATGTGTGGCCTTTTTTTTCAGCCTTGCAAGTCTTCTCACGTTTTTTACATGCTCCGGCAAATGCAGCGAACTGCTGGAATGAACTATGGGCTGAAGGAAACATTCTCTGTGTGATCTATTTAAAGAAGAGCAGTTCAAAGAGGTGTTTACTTCTGCAGCCTCTCCCGTCACTGACTTACCTTCACCTCCAGAAGACCATAGGCTGGGCATGAAAATGGAAGACTGATCCTCCTGAAGATGGACAAAAAATGTATTTACAACTATACAATAAAATAATTGACAATATCGTTGAGCATTTCTTCTCTCAGCTTTGCAGACATAAAGGCCCTCCACTTTCTTGACCTGTCTTATTCAAGATTTCCAGCTTTAAGCAAGCAGTTTCACAGAGAATTCTTTTCCTCACTCTCCAACTCTTATGGCAGTTACTTTGATTTAGGTCATCTCAAGAACAAGTTTAGTTCATCGACAAAGACAAGCAGTCTCAGAACCATTCTTTTGGCAACATAATGCACTTAATCAATGAAACTGGGCTCTGCAAGGTGCTTAGTTGCCACTATGCCAGCAACACCAGTAAGTGTGGAAAGAAGCTTTTCTTGCCTGAAACACATCAGGACATATTTGATCAGGGTCATCTCAATGTGCCAGTCACAACATCCACTGAAAAAGAACTGTGGTCTTCCCCTGGAAAAGCAACTGAACTCGTATAATGATATTATTGGAAGCTTTGCTTCAAAGACAGAAGGATTGATTGATCTTCTCTATAAATAAGGTAAGCTTACATCTCATTTAATGGATATATACCATTCAATTTCTTGCCATTAGCAAAACAAGGAATGTAGTTGTAGCTGTATCAGTCCCAGAATATTAGAGACTGACACTGCTACAACTACACTGCATACAATTTCTTGCCAGGACATGACAAACTACCTTGCTTGTTTTGAATTAATAATTTTGTGATAGAGTTTTTGTGTCTTTATAGTGAATATTCCACTAAATAATATGTGATTTTGAGGTTCAGATTTCCCAGTTGATTCATGGGTGTAGTCTGACATCCCCCTCAAACCACACCCCTGAATTGATTACACAAACTTTTATTTTAGCAATTTTGTAATTTTTGTGTTTAAAAGCTGATGTTGCTTTTCGCTTTTGAATTAATGGAAGTATAGTTACATAGCAACTGCAGTCTATTATTTGAATGCATAAAATGCTCTAAGCAGAAGCATATGAAATTTCTTGAACAACGTCAATTTACATTTAGGACTTTATCATAAACTGGCCTGGTAGTTAAATTAATGTGTAAATGTCTGACTTTTTTGTTTGTTTACTTTGGAATTACTCTTCTTCTTCTTTCTCTCTAACCAGATTAATCAATTTGGATTCTTTCCCATGTATTAAAAACAATCATATAATAATAGTTATCAAATAATACATTAGACAGGTGGTGATAATAGCTAGTTTGTGATTTGTGTTTCATCTGCCAGAAAAGTAAAAAACTGCCACCGATGTTTATGGGTACCTCTTCCCATGCGCTGGGGGTAGGGGCCGGGAACATGAGAGACAGCATAATGTTGAAAATTTAACAAGTAGCTATGGAGGCTGGTGTCATTGACTGAGCAGAGACAGGAATCAGTATCTCAGCAGCCTTTGGGAGATTATAGGTGGGGCAGGATTAGGGTATGAAGGTCCTTAATAGTGAAGAGAAGTAGTTTGATGCAATGGAGAAGTGAACGCCAGTGGAAGGATGCACAGAGAGGGGTGATAGGTTCAAAGTGACAAGCCAGGGAAGCAATTTTTGCAGCTGCATTTTGAATGGATATAAGTAGGATATGGGCTTTGTCAAGGCCAGAGAGGAATAGGCTTCAGAAGTTAAGATGCAAGATGATGAGGACCTGGATGAGAGTTTTACTAGCTGCGTGGATTGAGAATAAAGGCCAAATCTTAGAGATGTTAAACCGGGTGAAATGGCAGGATTAAGACATAGCCTGGATGTGAGAATCTAGATAGAGGGCTCAATCAGAAACGATCCTCAGATTATGGGCTAGAGTGGCAGGAAGGATGGTGGTGTTGTCTGCAGTGACTGAGAAAGAAAGAAGTGGGAGAGGTTGGGAGAAAAGATTCCATGCTCTGGTTTGACCATGTTGAGTTCCAGCTGACAGCTGGACATCCACAAGAAAATGTCAAACAGTTCCAAACATTTCTGAACTTCTGAACCAGATCGAGACCAGATTTGGGGCCTGCTTCTGTTCCCTTTGAAGTCAAGAGCAAACATTTCATTGATTTCAATGGGGGCAGGTTCAGACCCTTTGCAGCTTGAGCTCTTCTCTGATTTTAAGAATCAAAGGATTTTTTTCACAATTGATTTCATTGTAATGACTAGCTTGATTAAAAGGCTTGTGGGATTTTGCTCCACATGTTGCATTGTTCTGACTTCTGATCTCAGTTGCTATAACAAAGTGCAATGTTTATTTTCTGAACACACATAGGAAGTGTTTTCAATGGAAAGGTGCACCTTATTTAAATAAAAGCAGCAAAGAATCCTGTGGCACCTTATAGACTAACAGACGTTTTGGAGCATGAGCATTCGCGGGTGAATACCCACTTCCTCAGATGCATCTGAGGAAGTGGGTATTCACCCACGAAAGCTCATGCTCCAAAACGTCTGTTAGTCTATAAGGTGCCACAGGATTCTTTGCTGCTTTTACAGATCCAGACTAACACGGCTACCCTCTGATACTTATTTAAATATGGGCAGGAAATATTTTTGTTCCACATAAGAATTGACAAATTTGAATATTTTCATCAAAAGTTTTCATGTTTTCCCAACAATTTTTTTTTGTCAAAGACTAAACAATTTTTCATTTAAAAAACAAAAATGTGGGGGTTTGGGTTGGTGAAAACAAACAAAAAAAAGTGTTCAGGTTTTCTTTCGGGAGTAAGGGTTAGTCTCGAAATTTTCAACCAGTACTAACTTTATTTCCACATTGTGGAGATGATCTGTTAGGCTGTGGCACTTTCTGTACTATTCCATTAAGGCGAAATCCTTGTCATGAGACTTTCCATGCTGGGTTCTGTGTTCATTTGGGGATATAGAAGTGACAGACCCAGCACACTAGATTTGCCTTCCTCTTTGGTTCAGCCTGTTGTCAAAGGCCAAACAGAGTCTGAAAGACAGAATCAACTAATTAAATTAGATACATTCAGAGAGTAACACACTGACAAAGGGGTTAGGACATTTATGTTTCCCTTTTGCTATTATTTCTATCAATGGAAGCAACGCATATGCTAAGGAGAGAGCTCTCTCGTGGCTTTTAATAATTAAGAAGAGTAAATTCCAACAGTGTTGCAAATATGGGGCCTCAGACTCCACTTCGTTACACTGGTGTAAATTCCATGGAGTTGCACCAACATAAAAGCAGTGCAACTGAGTGGAGAATTAGGCTCACCGTATCCAATATTTACAGTACAAATTTAGTTAGTAAGGATGGTCTTGTTGCTAAGGCACTCAGCTAAGACCCAGGAGATCAGGTTTCAACTTCTAGCTCTACCATACACTTACTTTGTTGCCCTGGGCAAATCACTTATTTCCTATGTGCCTCAGTTTCTCATCTATAAAATGGGGACAATACTTCCTTTGTTCCACCCTTCGCCTTGTGTCTTTATCCTGTAAGCACTTTTTTCTGTTTTAAAGCACACAGATAGGTAGGTAGATGGAATTATTAGGTGTCCATCACTGTGCTTTACAGATGCCATATACATAATTTCATTCAAACAGATCACACTGTCATTCTTCCATTGATTTGCTGCTGTCCATAAAAAGCTGTACTTTGGAGAATTTTATTCCAGCTGCCCATTAGTGAAATGTTTTTACTTGAAAAAGTTATTTTTTTAAATGAATATTCCTGCACATTTTTGAGAATTTACAGCAGGGGGAACATATTACTAAAATAATTTACTTTGATGTTCCCATGTTAAATCTGTATTGTGCAAATTCATCTCTAACCAAGTGGAATAGCTATGGTAATAAGTAGTCTGAAGTTAAAAAAAAAATTCCAATAGAGTTAATTATCTGAACATTATTTCTGATTAGCTAATTAGTTGTTCCCATTGAATGGGAAGACTGTTGCAATGGAATGTAGCCAGTTACATTGCAAATCAGTTACTTTAGTTGAAGATGGATTTGAAACATTTCATCCTAACATATTTACAATTGCAGAATTGGTAGCACGCATGTACTGGGGAGGACAGGTTAGTTTGACAAACATTTATGATAGTCTTGTTTCAAAATATATTTCCTAAAAAAAATTAATCAAGATTAATCTAATGTATCACAAAATTAATTTTGGTTGAAGAGAAAAAACAGCATAGCAGCCTTATTCTATGCACTAGCCTCACTATAGTGGGACTAGCTGGCCTGGCCTGAAAATATGACCCCTAAGTCCCATTAGTCTATCAGGTTGGTCCTGGTTGCTTTTATGGACCTATCACCTCTGGCCTCATGGATCTTCAGTAAATGGATATATGGATGCATCTAAACAACATTTTATGTTTATAAGACACATGGGGAGGGAGTAGAAAGACACATTCCAGTAACATCATGTCAGGCAGGTGGCTGTTTCCTTCCTGAGATGCATCAGTGGAAATATTAAAATTCAGACACCATGTAAGAGACTTCCATTGACACCATATTGAGCCTGCTGGACCTCCAGCCATATCACCATGACAAATCAAGTTTCACTATTTTACTGAAAAGTAACATTTACCATTCAACATTTTATTGTGATCACAGCTAGAGGCCTCAGTCAGGTAAGGGCTCCATTATCTAAGCCCTGTACAAATATATAGTCAATGACAATCTGTGTCCCAGTGAGCATATAGTTAGAGGTGGTTGGAAAATGGGAACATTTTTTTCAGAAATGCCTGTTGCCACCATTGTGCTGTCAGGAGAGGAGGCAGTTTACACACTGCCCCATCTCATAATCATAGAAAGGGGATCCCACAGTGCAGAAAGGAAGTGCACAAAAATTAATACAGCCTCATGCAGTGTATTACATACACATATTCTACACACATGCAGTACATATGTGGGGGATGATAACCACATGGTAAATTGCATAATTGCATGTATCAGGCACCTTTGACCACCTATATGAAAAAACAGTCACAATTAATTGCAGTTTTAATCACACTGTAAAATAACAATAGGATATCAATTTACATTTATTATAAATATTTGGATGTTTTCTACATTTTTAAATATATTGATTTCAATTGAAACACAGAATACAAGTGTACAGTTCTCACTTTATATTATTATTTTTATTACAAATATTTGCACTGTAAAAAAGATAAACAAAAGAAATAGTATTTTTCAGTTCACTTCTTACAAGTCCACATAGTCCTACTTCTTGTCCAGTCAATTGCTAAGACAAACAAGTTTGTTTACATTTATGGGATATAATGCTGCCTACTTTTTTATAATGTCACCTGAAAGTGAGAACAGGCATTTACATGGAACTGTTGTAGCACAGGTTGCAAGGTATTTATGTGCCAGATGTGCTAAACATTCCTATGCCCCTTCATGCTTCGACTAGTTGGCTCTAAAGTTTTACATTGTTTTGGTTTTGAGTGCAGTTATGTTAAAAAAATAATTCTATATTTGTAAGCTGTACTTTCATGATAAAGAGATTGCACAACAGTACTTGAATGAAGTGAACTGAAAAATACTATTTCTTTTGTTTATCTTTTGACAGTGCAAGTATTTGTAATCAAAACAGTAATATAAAGTGAGCACTCTACACTTTGTATTGTGTTGTAATCTAAATCAATGTACTTGAAAATGTAGAAAAAAAATCCAAAAATATCGGATTTAAATAAATTGGTATTCTCTTATTGTGTAACAGTGCAATTAGAACTGTGATTAATCACAACTGTTTTTTTAATCTCATGAGTAATGCAATGTTTGACAACCCTGCTAAAACCTTCCCCCTCTACCCTCCTCAACAATACTTAACAACATTACCATTACTAGGGCTGTGCTGACATCTCAGACGATTTGCTTGCACAAGGAAAGAAACAAAACCACCTGCTAATGCCAGTGGCAAACAATGGCATATTTATATTGTTCTCCAAACCAAACGCCTCGTTTCTTTTTATGGGGAAATTGGCTAAAAATTAAAACCCCAATGTCTAGTAAATGGAAAAGCAACAAACTGATAGAGAACACGTGTTGTTATAAATACCTAATGGAAGACAGACAGACAGATAGTATTTTAAGTATCCTTTTACCTAAAATGTCCTCAGAGTTCGCTTATAATAAAGTCTCTCCTCCCTCAACACTTCAATTTCACCCTTGCTGAAAGCAGAAATCTTCCTTTTCCAAGCTGATAATACTCTGAAGTTCTGTATCTCTTGTTTCCCCTTTAGTGTGTTGGGTTAGGAAGTCACTAGGTCATTTGCGCTGCCGGTAGCTGGCTTAGCTCGTTGTCTGAACCTGGCATGGTGGTTTTACAGAACCCTTTTTGGTAGCCCAGTGTACTCCACTCCCTTGAATGCTAGCGCCTCATTTTCAGTTTTCTAACGCGGCTTTGTAGCTTTCTTTCCAGCTACTGCGAAGCACAGACCCAAGTCTCCATTATAAACACTGCAGGAGCTGCAAGCAAGGGGTTTTCAAGAGCTGCGAATTATTGGTAACATCCTCTTAGCTGTGTCCTTTTCCATTTAGAAAACCTTGCTTTCTTCACTCTTTTTAAACCGAGTTGACTGAAACTGGGATTTCACCGGCCACCTCATCAGTGCGATCGGGAATTTCTGAATCAACTGCTACTGTAAACAAAAAATTAAAAAAGCAAAGCACAAATGTTTCAGGGGTCTCAGGCACAGAGGCTTTTTGTTTTGTTTGCGAGGAGGTTGTTCCTCTTTTACGATGAAGGAAAGGATGAAAAATGATATTTAGAATCTGGAGGAATTTCATTACCAGCTTACAACTTTTTTATGATCGATTAGTTAATTGTTGGTCGCTGAACGTTTCAGAGCCCTGCGTCTAAAGACATTACTTCTAAGAATACACTGTAGATCTAATTACAGTTAAATGAGGGGGTAGTCAGGCCCTATAGCATTGGCCAGAAAGAGCGAGTGAGGCAGTCCGTATTGATTCAAGGTGCGGCACAAAACGTTATGTTTTCCTTTCCTTGTACGGTCAGGAAAGACACTGTCTTTCGCACGCTTTTGCTGCCATTCCTCCTAAACCGTGGGTCTTTGTTTTTTAGCAAAAGTTGCTTACTGGCACAATTCCTGCGCTCTTCAATCCTGTTTCCCAGGCTCTCTTCTCTTAAATTTCGTAACACGGGCTACAGAAGACTTCATGCCTCAGAACAACAGGATGAGTCATGAATACAAGAAGTATGGGTGTAAACTGAAGCTGTTTACACTTTCTTAGGCCTCCAGCTACTAAAATAGTAGAGATCGTCCACATCACATAATCCGCTTGAACCTTCAGTTCAGCTCTGAAATCTCAGGAAATGTATAGGTCACGCAGTTTAAAGAGTTAGCAACACATTTAAGAGGCATTCTACATCCTACAGGAAGCTAATATGTTAAGTGAATGAGACAGATCGTATTTCCTTTTATAATGACAATCTGCCCAGTAGAGAAATCACCAGCAAAGCTTGCCGTTCCGGTATAGGAACTACCTCACACACGTGCTGTTCTTTGCACGGCTACATAGAAATTGGATTTAGCTCTGTCTAGTTACCTGGATCACCAAGAAATCAGGAAAAGCCTCGGAAATAGCAGGTCTCCTTACACCCAGCGCCTTTCCCCTTGCGTTCTGCTCACCTGCGAACCGCCCTGGCTAGGGATAAGGACACACTGTGGGTTTGGGGAACTTTGGATGAAATCAGTTTTAACGCAGCCTTCTCTGACCTGCTCCTTTAGAAATGATGTTACAGCTCTGGAATTGGGATTCGGAGTGTGTGTGCCTTTCTACCAAAGTGTGGTGTTATGTTACATCCGCTTGAAAATTTAGCCTAAGATGCCGGCCAACTTCAGAAGCCTTCTTCGTTGCTTGCCATGTAATACATGATATGTACAGCCTCTGACTTCAGCCAAGAGATATTTGGAAACTCTGTCGGATCCTGTGTTGGGGGCTAACGTGTGTTTAGATCCGAAAGCGAATCAGAGGAGGCAGCGGAGGGCACGTCACCAGAAGGGGCCCTATAAATCCATCTCCATTGCTGCTTCACCCTGGCAAATCGATTGCTTTGCATGTTGGCCTGCACGCCTA